>NC_086288.1:39465993-39766931 GCF_963924245.1 Chroicocephalus ridibundus | reverse complement strand
GAAACAGGAATGACATTATAAAAGTCACTATTCTTTACAGATAATGATACTACAACTTACTAGGAAAACGTTCACATTTCAGAAAATTATTGTCTGCGAGCAGTATGCACACATTAGAAAGACAACAAATGACTCTTCTTCAGTAAGCCACCACCTTGAATGTTAGCTCTCTCTTCATAACTAAAAATAGTGTGCATTCATCTGTCTAAGACAAAGTGAAATAGCCACCTGCACTGGCTGATTATTTTTTTTTAACACATCTCATAGGGCTTACAATTACGATACACTACAGTTCATTTTCTGTCCATTCAGGAATTGGCTTTTCTTATGAACTCGTTTGCATGGTCATCGCTCACTACCATTTTTTACAGTGGTTTTGTGCAATGCAGGTTTACCTACAGTGGCAGAGTTTTAAGTTCTTGATTAATGAAAAATGTTAGAAAGAAACGCAATCGATCACATAAAAAATAATTTCACAACAATTACTTTCAGAAACTGGAAATAGTTGAAAATAAAATTTTTGTTTCTAACGGTGAATTACATAATCAAATATAACATGGGTTCAAAGAAAAAGTCTTGTAAAACTCTTAAAACTTCTGGATTGCTTTGTATAAAACTGGCCAAGCATGTTTTGTGAAGATTAATTTAGACTGGAGAAATGCCGAGAGGAACTGCACGATAATAAGGGAATAAGCAAACTTTTAATGACAGGGGATACAAATACTTCTGGCAGTTTCTTTTGCCACCACAAAGGTGAAAAAAATGACATTATTAATCTCTGTATAGCTGACTCCAATGGCCAGATAATGGAAAAAAATTAATAATCTGGTTTGCAAAGGTGTGCAAGGAACTGCACTGAAAAGTAAGTAGTTCCACACAGAATCAGCTAAAGTCCAGCAGAATTTATTAGTTCTGGCTCAAAACCGGCTCTGCCCAGCTGGGGTTAATTCCTGGGAACTCACTTAGTCCCAGGTTGTCCTGCGCACTGTCTCTGTGGACATCTCTGGCCCAAAGTGCTAATTAGCTCAGGCTGGGCTCCCAAGAAGATGGTTGTGTTACTTTCTGTGTCAAGTTGGTTTTGGATGCAGAGCAGTCACCTGTGAGCAGCTGGACAGGTCTGAGGATGAACTCCGGGCCTGAGACTTTCAGGGTATGAATAAACACTGTTTTTCCCCCAGCTCCTAAGTATTTGAGAAGTCCACTACTATTTGCTAAAAATCAGTTTGAAGAGGAAATAACCGTTCTGAGGGTCCCCTTTTCTCAGGTCTTTTTCATACACTTTGGTAGAAGAAAACTAGGGACTAGCAATTCCCTTCATTCTAGGGAGAATTTTGAAAAAAACACACAGCAAACGTGAAGACTTTTAGCTATTGAGAACCGTACTGAAATGCAGACGTCAGAGTAAAAATACCGAAGAACAGCAATTACACCAATTGCATGCCAGCATGTTGTTGCCCCTCAAATCCACTCTTCTTATTTTTGCAAGCATAATTGTTTTGAGTGGTTTTATCTCTATGAAAAATCTAATCTTCATATTTTTGCTGATGGTTACTCAAATTAAAAACGACACAGTGCTGAAATATTTAAATGAAGGGAATCAGTGTTTTGACACATGCTTCGCTGTCTAGTTTGTCAAATAAGCAAAAGATAATCCCAATGATTAGGTAGATTTTTTTTTTTTTCTGGGTGGTACACATTTCTCATAGCTAATCATGTCAGAAATATTTTGTGATGACTTCAGTATAACTGGCAACCATTATTTCCATTTTGTTTGATGTATTTGGCTCTGAAACAGTGATGTAATGATCTCAGAAAGATGCTCCCTTCATTAAGTCAATTATGTGAACACATAAGGACCCTCATAGCTACCAAGAAGTTGTGTATCACAAAATACTGTAAATAAATCTTTGCATCCACACAGTGAAGATAATGCTGATAGCAGATGAGAATAACTTTGTTCTGATATTTTCCCTCCCAAATACGTGAAAAAATTCATCTTCTTTACCTTACCGCAGTTCACCTCTTTGAATTTGACTCAAAAAATAAAATAAAAAACCCACCACACAACCCCCAAACTTTTCACAGGAATAGTTAGCATACAGTATAGTAGGCTTCTGCTTCTTTTGATATGGGCTTTGTCTCTCACTGCCAGTGTAGAGTGTTATAAACCTCATTCACTCATGGATGTTTTGGCTATTCTGTCAGGGAATATTTTTCTGATGATATCACATTATTGCGCATTTGAACCCGCTTGCGCTCCTACTGGTGGCTATGACACATCTACTGAATGCACTTTAATTGGTTCAGGCTCTTTGGACGGGGATTTCCAAACCTCAGAACCCACAATGAGATGGTACTAGTTCCCAGCTCTGAAATTATCATGAATTTGTACTTTAAAATTATGCTGCAATTATTACTGAAGTAACATAAGAAAGGAGGCAAGGATTTGGAATTGGGTCTGAATGTATTTTCACTGCCAATGCCAGAAAATTTACAATATTAAGAAGTGTGGGACAACGTTGAAGATTAAGTATTTTAAGATTTAAAATGACATAGGTCAGACAATGCCCATGTCTATAAAAACAGCAGTTGAGTAACATGTGCAACTCAAAGGATAAATTTCTGTTCATCTTTTAGGTGTATAAATTACTTTTCTTGAAGAGAAATTGCATTTCTGTCTTCTGGATAAATTCACAGGAGCTCGTGAAGGTTTATACAGCATGTGACTTCGAAAAACTGTTGGCCAAATATGGTCTAGGTAAGACCAGTCTCTGCACCATGTCCCGAGAGAGTAAGTTTTGTGTACTATGGTGCAAAGTCAGCCTGAACGCATCTGGCTTTCCGGAGACCCAGCATAACCCCATGTATAACAAATTCTAGGAACAATCTGAATGGGGGCACAGAGAGGATAACTGTGACAGCTAGAAAGACGTATCACTGACTCCAGAATAAAGCAAAGAGGCAGCACTAACATCTCCAGGGCAGGGACAGAAGGAGATCATGAAGGCAAATCTATGCCTAGGCTTTGCGTTGGGATCTGTGACACTACATGCTTATTATTTGAGTGAAGTATTGCTTCAGTGATGAGCGAGTCCTTCCAGAGCACTCGAAAAAAATTGTGCAAAGAATCCCATGTGGCTTCGCACCTCAGGCTCATGAAGGAAATTGTCTCCACTTGACAAGAATCCATGGATTACATGGTACCAGCATCTCCC
Source organism: Chroicocephalus ridibundus (assembly GCF_963924245.1). Taxonomy (NCBI): domain Eukaryota; kingdom Metazoa; phylum Chordata; class Aves; order Charadriiformes; family Laridae; genus Chroicocephalus; species Chroicocephalus ridibundus. The sequence goes on along the minus strand of NC_086288.1, from coordinate 39,763,716 downwards.
CTGGTCTCCAGAGCCGAAGCCTCATGTCCTAGGTGGCACTAGAAGTAGCTCAAGTTCTGCCTGCATGTGCACAGGAGGAAATACTTGGCTCTGAAGCTAAGCATTCACCTGCAGGCAGAATACATTCCGGTTAGACTGTAGAGTTTCTGCATTGTTGCGTCTGTAGCCTAGACATATGACACTTGCAGGTTGTGTGTGTGTGGTAACTCTCATACATCTGTCAGATGCTGTGAATCCTTGCATAGGTGGGTCTTAAAAGTTTGTATTCATACTGGACAGCAAGGGAACTCCTGGGAATCTCCATAACCTAAATCCCCAGCTACTGCATACAGCCATGGTATGTTCTGTTTTCCATAAACCACCTTAAGTTTAGAATAAACTAGTTTGATTTGGTTTATCCTTAGTGAGTTACATGAGTTTCACTTGCTTGTGCTTCTGCTACTCTTACAGGGCTATCCTAGAAACTTAATTTCCTCTCTTCATTTCCAGATTGAAATTGCCCGTGAACAATTCATATACGCTCCTTCTCCAGCCTTGTCCTTCAATTTAAATAGCTCTTCTTTTCCTCTTGTGTGGCCTACTTGAGTTTCAGTTCACTATGCATACGTTCTGTTTGATAGTCGTTATATGTCATTTAAAACAGAGGTAGATGAAGCTTTGGGACAGCTCACTTCTTTTTCCATGATGCACTTCGGGAACAGCATGTGTAGTTCTTAGTATTTGTCTTGCTAGGCTTGACAAACCAAGCTTTCATCATACTCATATCCTTTCTCTATCTGAATTCATCGTTCTAGCCACCACTGGTGTACGTTTAATTCCAGCTAAGGTTTCACTAGATCTCTGTCAATAAAACTTAATTTTGCTGAAAGTACCTGTAAGATTGAATCCAAAGGTACCATTTAATTTGTCTTTAAACAAACACACATAGTCCAGGTTTTTGCTTCAAGGAAGAAGACAACAATTAATTTCATCTTGGCAGGAAGTTTTCTTATTCATCTTGTTGTTTTCTATTGAGCAACTGACACTTAACACTGATAGTTTAGCTAGACGTAATTCTGGCAAATATTTATTTTCTCAATGACATGGGTCATATTTGGCAGTCCTATGCATGGTCTGCTGTTGGGTATAGAATTCAGTTTCATACTTACCTATGCTTGTCAAACAATAAGTAATCATTTAATAGAGTGCTTTAAGAGACTATCATAGGTGTGAAACCTGTTATATAAAACAATGCATTTTCCGTTTTACATTATGAGAGTAATTCCAGCTACGTACAGTTTAAATATCACCATCAGCATCATGCAAAGTAAATACATACCAAACTCCAAACGGGTATCAGAATTAGTCGTGTTATACCGCTTGAGTCCTCAAACCTCACGATGCTGCCCTAATTACTAAGCTTCCTGCAGTGAGATTGGTGTTCTGGAGCCTTGTAACAGCTGGGCACTTGCAGTTGTGTTCATGGTGCCAACTCAAAGCTTCTCATCACCACAGGCAGAATTGAAAGCCAAGTATCAGCCTCTTCAAATTCTCTGTGTGCAATGGCTTCAGACCGGGCAGAGGTTTTTCTTTGCTTTCTCTCAGCCATTCTCTCCTTTCTACAACAGATTTTAGCCCTCCTTTTTGCCTCTGCTCCCACTTCTCCTGTGTTCATCGTTAAAGTTAGAAAGTAGTAGTACCTCAGAAAGGATAAAGAATATACCTGACGTAGAGTAACTGTCGCTCCAGACTGCTTCCTGTGCCAAGACAATGCTACTTCTCTTTTTCAGTACTTCAGTCTGCTTTTTGAGACTATACTGGAACGTTCCTGGTTGTATTCTCATTCTGTCAGCAGCGTCTTCCCGATGTTTGTAGATACTCTATTTTTTTCCAGTAAGTCCCCTTTGGCAAATGACATTTACAGTCTTATATACAGACTGTTATATAGCCTTATAAGAAAAAAATGCCACATTTGTAACAATTAAAGGCATTCACATTCAACATCCTTGGAGGTAAGGCTCCTCCAAAGCTGCTTTTGCTCACATACTTGTTTGCTTATAGAGTCAGCATCTATGTTGAATAAATCATGCAGGTTTTACCCACATTTGTCTTCAGAAAATTATGTAATGTAAAACGTAGTTCAAAGTGAATGCAAGGTGCCTCTGGTTTTCTCTTTAAACATTTTATTTTCTTATTTTCTAAGAGTGTGAGTATGCTTTTTATATCCAAGTAAAAAATTAGGATTGTAAATTTGACTATGTGCTGCATATAGAACAGCAAAGTAACACTTGCTAATTTCTCACACATTGGGAGATTGTGTATAGTTTCCCACTACTCTCAAGTTGCAAGTCATTTGCATTACTAATAATGGACTGAAACCACACTAAATATGAGTTGCTCACAATAGAGGCCCTGCAAAATTCTGTGGTGCGAATGAAATTAATTAGCCCTTGCCACTACTGTGTTCTGCAATATGAAGACACAATAGAAGAGCGGCCTGTAATGGGGAAGGAATTTTTTCTTCATAGGAAAGGCATTATGATCCTTTGACCACAGATGACACCTTCTGTACTGATAAGGTTTAATTTAGATCTTTAGGTAGTGGAAGTTTTTCTCTAATTTAGCATGAGACATTTTAAATCACTTTCCAGAAGACGACCATAGTATGGTAATTACACAGAGGAGTGAAAAGGCAGTTGCTTCCTCTCTAATTGAGTCAATATAGTCTTTATCAATTTCCGTGCTTCTTATCTGTTTTCTTTTTAAAGCTTCAAAAGTGAGTATAGTATTTTTCAAAATACGGCCTTGAGTTATGCATACTTTAATTTACCAGTCCAGTATATTAAGATCTTGTCTGTGTGTATATACACACACACTGTAATCCAGTATATTAGAGAATTTGATAAGAAATGCAAAGCATCAGGAAAGTTGTTTATCCCTAGTTTGACTGTGTCATCAGTCCACCTTGTTGAAAAAGCAGTGTTTGCATTAAAAAAGGAAAAAAAAAAAAAAAGGAACAATTCAGTGTCTGGATAGTTTCCAGAAGGATCCTTCCTTATAAAGGAAAAAATCTGGTTGACAAGCAATAGGCAGCGTAACCAGAAGTTAAATGAGTTTAAGATTCAGGAATCCATAGTCTGAAAATAGCCTTGATAATTGTGTAATGAAGAGTTTGTTAAACATCTAGTGCTTCTTTTTAATATTAATGCTTTTGTTATTATATTGCTGTATCTCAATGTTGTTTTGACAAAACTTAGGTCGTGCAAATTAATAATAATATTGTAAGTTAATAACAGTTTAGTTAGAAAGTAGAGAAAGAAACGAGCAGCAACAACAGGAGAGCTAACATTAACTGTTCAAAATCAAAAAAATGTTCAGTTTGGATTGGAATCAGGTTTTCACCTGTTCTTTTATTTTTTGAAAACAACTGTTTTCCATTCACCAGTTTTGCATGAAAGAAAAAAGATGTTCTGTGATGAAACATAGAAAAATCTCCCATATTATTAATAGAATTTATAGTACATTAAAGGGAAGATGTTCTAATGAAAATCATCTATTTGCTTTGAAGCCAGTGTTCAAACTGATGCTGGAAATGGATGGCAATAAACAGTAAAAACTTATCACTTTATCACTTCATTCATGAAAGAATTAATTTATCTTAGAAATTAGTCATTTCAGGGGGCAGCTGTAACTCATATTTCTTAAGACAGTTTTATTTAAATATAAATTGGTTGGAGGGAGATAAGGGTTTTTTCTCCACACTATTATATCCCTCATCCATAGGCAATGTACAGAACAAACATAGGAATTTGGTTTTTTCTTACTTTCTTTCTGAGCAGACTTGGGAATTGGCCCGTGTTTTTTTACCTCAAAATGCCCAATTCCTACTGCAAATGCATTGAAAACTGCTGTGGGCTGACCCCAGCCAACAGCTAAGTACCCATACAGCTGCTCGATCATTCCCCCCACCCCAGCAGAAGTGGGGGAGAGCATAGGAAGAGCAAAAGCAAGAAAACTTTTGGGTCAAAATAAAGACAGTTTAATAAGTGAAGGAAAGAGAAAAAATGCAAGCGATGCAAGGGCAATCGCTCATCACCTCCCACAAGCAGACCAATGCCCAGACACTCTCTGAGCAATGGCCAGCTTGGAAGCCAAGCCCCTGTACCCCATTCTTCCTCTACCCCTGTTTTTATTGCTAACCGTGACATTATAAAGCGTGGAATATCCCTTTGGCCAGTTCAAATCAGCTGTCCCAGCTCCTAGCTGGAGGGCAGGGTGGGAAAAAGAGAAAGTCTTTTTACTGTGTACTGCACTGCTCAGGAATAGTCAAAGCATTGCTGTCTTATCAACGCTTTTAGCCACAAATCCAAAACACAGCACCATACCAGCTGCTATGAAGAAAGTTAACTCCATCCCAGCCAAACCCAGTAGAAAACCTGAACTCTTATTTTCAGTATAGGAAGGTACATGACATGTGTCGCTAGCCTTTGAGATAGTTACAGACTATTAGAAGTAGTTGATTTAAATCATCAGAGGATCTGGTCTTGGATATCTCATGTATTAGTTGAAGATCAAAAGTCAATCCAAGACCACCTTGTACAAATAGCAATAGGATATGATTAATTAGCAGAATTAGATTTCTTGCATAGGTAAGAAAAATATAAGTAGTTTGGTAGTCTGTAAGAAGACCGATCGCTAATTTATGATAATCAGAAAAAAAAAATCCGTTAGACTGATTATTCTGCAGTCATTTAGAAAAAAGTTTCTTATACCTTCCGAACAAGAATTTGGTACTGGTCACCAACTGAGTTTAAAAGGACCATGTTCTGAAATTTTGTGATAGTTGCTGGACTACTTGAAATTTTTAAAACTAAAAAAATTGTTATAAGTGAGCAAATACCTTTTGAGTTTAGATGTAAGTTAATGAGAAGTCGTTTATTTTGATATTGTATTCCATAAAGGGGCAAGAGATCGTTTCTACTAGGGCTGCAAGGCAGCATACTAATTGAGGGATGAATATAAAGTGATGTACATTGCTTGTACACTAAGAGATCAGCTGTACATCTTTTCAAACGAAATATGCGAAGTTAACTGGCACTTCTGACATTAATCGTTTTTCCTTATCACGCATCTCATAGAATGGAGGAACCTAAGTGTGCTAGTAGCAAAGTTCAGTAAAAAGGACACAGGCAAATGTAATCAATGAAGTCCAGAACTGCAAATTGAAGCTCTTCCCTCTTCTCATGCCACTTAAACTCTGACTATTTAAATGCCTGCCTTTTCTACTTTTAAGGTCATAGGCTATCAAGAGTATTGCCCCACTTAGCACTGTTTGCCCTGCCTCCAGCGAAGATCCAGATAGTAGGTGACCCTCTTTGCCTGAGCGTTGATACTGATCACCCTTCAACACAAACACTATGAGCGGGGGTGGGGGGGTGGAATTTGTCTAAGTGGGAAGGAGTGCCTCTGGTTCAAGCCTTGCCTCCAGCCACAGCAATTCAAACTTGCTTTCCAACGCAGTCAGACGCCAATTTGGGCTGGAGCACTTCCCAGCCCTGGATTTGAAGCACAGCAATTCTAGTCTCTTGATGCGGGAGAATGAAATCCCGGGTTCCGAGTTCTGTTTCTAGTTCTGCTTTATGTATTAGAGACATGGATAAAATGTATACTTGGACCTGGCACCAGAATTGTGTGGATTATAGCAGTTTGGTAATCAGATGACTCGCATCAGCACTTGTTTTACTTCTAAATCTCTGCTGTTTTGGTTTGGAAACAATTTTATTATGAATCTGTTGGCGTTTTATTTTTAAGTTTTCCACCCAGAACCTAGTTTCATCATTGGTCAGTTTTAAATGAACAATAAAACACTATCAGCTGACAAGAGGTGCAGGAATTTCTTGTGAAGAGTCCACGTTCTGCCAGGCTGCACAACAGGCATCCTAGTCCTGTTTGGGTTTAAACCAGAGAGGTCATGCTGGAGTGGCTTTTAAAGACCGGTCTGATCTGCATCCTCAGATGCTTATTTAAAACATGTAAACGTACAGGAAAAAAAAAACCCATGCAGGTTCCAGCTTTGCATGTGCAACTTAGGTTCTCCCTTTGCTCAGCATCTGGACAATAAACTCTCATCTTCTTGGGCTATTATTTGCTAAGTGTTGTTAAGCATGGAAACGTATCTTATCAGCCTTAACTGGACCCATGTAGCACAGTTTTATTTTTGTGTCTCTAATTTCAGTAAAGTCTTATAGAAGGCAAATGAGGTTGACTAAAAATATGCTAGTGCATATGTAATTCTTGTTTTCTTTTATGTCTGTGTGCTTTTTTTTTTTATTTCAGTGAGAGTTTTCTGCAAAGGGACTACTGTGGTATGAGATGTTACCCAAGGTAAATACAAATTTGAGAAAATGCTTTAATGTTGGAATTTGGTTTATCTGAAAAGTTCCCACACAGTTTACCACAGTTTTTTTAATGAATGTAGAAGCCTCCCACTCTTTATAAAGTGTTTGTTACATTAATTAGGGGGTCTGTTAGACAACTAATTTCCCCCATAAAAGCTGCTAGGAAACGATGAGCATGGGAGCGCTATGATGTGAAGAAAAGCACATCTCAAACTAGAAACAGGGGCTGTTAGTTACTTAAAATAAAAGTAAGTTTTGGTGCTTTGTAGATTTATATATGTTGTCTTCCCACCTTTCAGGTCCATCCATTGTTTGGAAAGAAATACAAGACTTGCATGATAGACTATTGCAACCCTTCTCTATTACCATGTGAAGAGCCTATTGAAAGTGCTAACCATATTGTCAGCCATACTGGCAATTGAAACAAAACAAATGCCTCTGAGAACATGAGATAATTTCTGAAAATCAGTATCTATGCATATCAGTTGCCATGCAAACTAGTACTATTGTACTCTGACAAAATCAACAAGCAATTAAGTAATGAATGTTTGTTTCTCAAGATGTGCTAAGCACCTGGATAGGCAGAAAACTGTCTACAAAATACTTAAACCAGCATGTGGTATGTAATACAAAACAAGCTTTGAAAGATCTACTACCCTAGAGAAAGAAAAATGCTTCAATTCATGCCATGACGGTAAAATTTTCAGGGTTGTTTCTACATGGCCTTTTTTTAGAGAAAAATTGACTTTATTAGTCCTTCAGCTATTAGCTCTTTTTCCCTTTTGCCATAATGCTATTGGTATATCTGTTATTTTCTCCATATACTTTCAGTACTTCCTTTTTAATTCTCCAAGATGGGCTTCGCTTTGTGTAGGAGGCCATCAAACAGAAAGTGTAGTATTGTCGAGAAGTCTACTGCAGACTTGCACAGCGGACAAAGCTGGTGCCATGTGGCTTTTCTCTAGAGCTGAGGTGGGTGAATTCTGTTGTCACTTCTTTGTGAGACAAATGCATATTGAGAAATGGAGAAGGCTAAGTAATGTCCGTACGTGATACTGGACATGACGTATATATTATAGGTGAAACTGATATTGCACGTTAGGAGTGGTTATAGGAAGTAGATGGAGTAATGAGCGCAAGCAAATCCTACTGGATTTTGAATCAAGAGAAGTCATTGATATATATGCTTCAGCAGCTATAATTAAACTTGGTTTCCTGGTCTGCATTACCTACATGGTGGCAGAGAGCAACTAAATACCTGTTCATTAGTAATGCATTTGCATGAAGGAAGATTGGAAATTCATACACACATGGGTGATGGCTTGGCATGTCATTTAAATTAATATTCTGTTAGTCATAGGCTTAGTTTTGCATGTTAAAGAGTAATTCTACGTAAGCAATTTGAAATCATGAACACACAACTGCAGTGACAGTAAACGCTTTATGCAGAAGTATTTTTCAAGTCTTGTACTGAGCAACTTTTCAGGCCTTGTACTGAGCAACTTAGGACTGTGATGCATGAACGGAATGCTATGTACTGTCACATTAAAAAAAAAGGAAAAGAAAATACTTATGGAAAAATTTGGATGCAGTGATAGTTCTTTTAATTGAAACACATGAATGCTAGTTCCTTTTGAATCAACTTGAACAACAAAAAAATCTAGTTCCAAGAAGCTAGCATAAATTATGTATCTGTATTTTTTGAGTTGACTCTGATTGCTGTTACTTCCTGAAATGTATCTTTTAATGACTTTTTGAAGTATCATTAGTGCATTAAGAAAAACTTAAAATTGAGTACAACTTTGGTTCCCATTAAAAACCACGTCTTTCTGTCTAAATCCTAATTCCTAGAAAATGGGTTCTTCCCTGCAAGCCTGCAAAATAGGAAATAACTTTGCTGTCACTTCACCGTTTCTGCCACCTGCTGTGCACAATACCTGCCACATTATTAATTGCAACAGCTCTTTGGGACCTGGATTCTGGAGCAGATCCCCTGTCAAAGAACCTTCCCAGGGTGAGTGAATAAGTTAAAAGATCTCCAGTGTATTCCAACAGTTTTTCATTTGGGCAGGAAGGGAAAGGTCCAAGAAAATGTTTCCCCAAAAGCAACAACACACATCCTTTAGTAACTTCTAATAATTGGCATAAAGGAGAAAACAGACATTGTATACAGTCAAGGTAACTTCTGTGTTCTCGGCACAATTTATTAAACTGAAATGATATTCCCAAGAATATCAACAATATTGCCACAATCACAGTAAAAATGCCTTAATAAAGAAACTACAGAATCGGCCATTGAAATGTCTATTTGAGGATAGTTGCTATAGCTTTCAAAAACTTGAATGTAACTCAATTAAAGTATCTGACAAATTCAACATAAATTCGACATATCATAAACCAAGAAACTGAAGAAACAGAGACCACACTCACATAATCTGAATTTCAACCTGTTTGAGCATTGCCTGCTGCGTCCATAACCATGACAGCCTCCCAGTCTTTGAGCTACAAAATCTAGAAGAACCTTAGAGAGAGTGAAACACTACACCCACCGCAAAAAATGGGTCTGTTCATCCTTTCCAACCACAAACTTTTCTTATCCCTCAAACCCTAACGACTTTCACCATGGCCAGAACACCACGTGCCATTGAATGACCTCTCTCTGCCAATGAGGTCTTCTGTTTTGCAGGTGGACTGGTGAAGAGGAAATGCTGTGAGAATTCTACTGAAAAACTTTGGGTGGGTTTGTTTGTTTGTTTGTTTGGTATGAGTTGTATAAGTTTGCAAAGCTGGATACTACTGGATAGTAGTTTTTCTAAAGGTTTTGACTTCCTCCTTGATAGAACTGTCATTATGTATCGAAATACCGTGAATTTGCAGCAGCTAACTGTGGGTGAGACAGAACGCTCCGATGGCTTTTTTCTCAAACCTGAATTCTCATTATGTAATATTTACATTACCTAGAAGAGATGTGTGTGTGCATATAATTAAACCTGAAACCAGGAAGGGAATATGTTTTTTTTGGTCAGATCACATACTTAAATCTTAATAATGAGCTAGATCTTTTGGGGACTTTGTGAAGCAAAAGTTTCTTCTGGGTACAAACACCCTCCAAGCTTTTGCTTTGTTTTCAGGACTATGGGGAGGAGGAAGGATGCAAGGGATCAGGGAACTGTGTAAAGCTAATTCAAATGACAACAAACAGTCACTAACTTAATCCTGAAAACTCACAGGTCATGACAATAGCAAGTATGGAGACATTAAGAGTGTCAGAAGTGACACCTAAACTACAGAAAAACTGGTTAAAAAGCTAGCCTGTATTTAACTAGGTAATGCATTTTAGTAGATGCTTATCCCCACGAGCAAAGCATGATATATGAATGTCTGTCTCTGGCCACAGATGCCAGACTTGGGCTCTGTGAAATAACTCCTCTGTTGGTTCATTTGATGAAAAGTAAAAATGCATTTCATCTGTCTTAATAACCAGCTTGACTCACTTAGGGCTTTTGCTTTGATTTATAGGGCCAGATTACAGCATTTGTTCTTTAGCACGAGCATATGTAGTTTCCTATATTTACTTGTGTGAGTGATGCTACTGCAATCAAAGCAATGAATGTGTGTCAAGTTGACTCTTCAGATAAATTATTATTATAGATTTTTTTATAGGTTTTGTTGTGGTTTGAAAATTATTGTCTCCCACTGCCTAAACAGTGGATGAGTCTTGTCTCGTCAAGTGTGGGAGGAAAACTGATCTTTAGACATTAATGCTAACTACAGATAGAACTAAATGAAGCTACACATCTGAGCACATTTAAATGAGCTGTTGACTGACCTTTCCTTTCTTTTTTGTACCCCGCAAACTCCCCAGCAGGGAGTTCCTTTTTATGTAGTATTGTGTTGTCAGGCTTGACTAAATTTTCACCGGCAGGTAAAGATGGCTGTTATATGTTTTTAATTAAGCATTGAGCCTCAACCATTTTTAATCAATTTGTTGTTCTTGGAAAAAAGACAATGCACTTCGTACGCAGGGGCAGATGCATGCTCACACACATACTCCCAGAATTATAAGCTACCTCAATCTTAATTTCTGTTAACAGTTTTTGTGTATTCAAAGTCATTGCTGGTTAATGAAATATCTTAGTAATTATATTTAAGCAGTTGCAGTAATGTGGAACAAAAAGTGAATCCTATTATATCTCTCAACTTTGGAGATGTGAGCAAGTCAGATATATGAATTCTGGGCAATAGCTGTTAAGCTTCAATTATTACTCTTTCTTAAAACGAAGGGAGAATGAGGCATAAAGAAATATGTTATGTAAGTTATGTCATCAGCAAGGTACATATAAAAGAAAGACTGAAAGGGTTTCTGTTGCCAAAAAGATTCCTTTTAATTAAGGAAAACAAATCTAATGAGAATCCAGCAATTCCAAGTTATGTATGATAATGAAAAGCAGTACAAGGGATAAATCAGTTGATGTAGTAGTAGTATTCATACTGAATACTATTGAATAGTGATAGAAATATGAATAGTATTCAAGGCAGGAGAGAATACCTGGAAAGAAAAACATCACAAACTGGGAATGCAGTAGCAGCATTCAACAGTTGAAATAAGAACGGCCCACTGCCAGTATAACTATAATATCCACTTCATGGGATATTTATGCATCTTCAGCTCAAGTACAAATGTGAAAACTAGAAACCAACCAAGTGAACTACACCAGAAGTGCGTAGCCCATCTGTACACCGGACAGTAGTTCCAACTCAAATAAAGCTCAGTGGCCAGGCTTACACAGTGGAATTGACCTTCCACATCCAAATGAATGGGAAACTGGAGTATCCAAACAGAGAGTTAATCCTGATAATGTGAGCACTTGAGAGAACAAGGTAGATGTAGCAATTGCAGATGCAATTTGGATATGCAAGTCTTCAGCATCTCCAGCATAATGTCAGCCTATAAAGAGCTGTGAAGGTTCCTGTAGCACCATTAATTTATTGTTTCAACAATGCAAAAAGCTACTGTTGATGAATTTTTGAATAGGATGTGGCTGTGAAATGCATTTTTTATAGTGACTGAAAATGCTCGCTCTGCTTTAATATTAAGAATGAAACCGATATAGCTGCTGCGGTAGGCTACTGTTAAGCAGCTGGAGAATATGTAAAACAGGCCACATCTTTGATACTTAGGGGAACATCATATAAAGCTTGGAAACAGCTCAAAGAATAACACAAAATAGGAGGTAAAGAACTTTCTTTGTGTCCGAAGCAATGCTTGGATCACATGGAATGTATTCAGATTGTCATCACCAGTACCTGAACCACCACTTAGAAGAAGCACAAGGAATAATCGGAGCATGCCAAGACTCTGTGCATTGAATAGCATTTTAATATACTAAGAGAAGAGAAAAATTTGGTAGGTATTGTACATGGTGTGCTTGGGGGGCAGGGTGCAGCATGTTAAAATAGGATGCCAAGATAAATGTAGACCTCCTTATCTTTTCAGATGAATTAGCGCTCCTGTTATAGGGACAGAAGTTTCAGGCTCAAGGAAAATCATGCAGTATTGCAATCCCAAAGAAGTTCTTCTAACAGGTTGTTTTTTCCTTTGGCTTTTCCTTTCCAATTGCTACGTATTGCCATTTGTGAAGGGCAATGTTGATCCAGAATGCTTCCTGGATAGATCTATTGGCCCTTTTTGGGAAAATAGCATTTCTTTACAAGAATCAAACTGTGTGCATAGTTTAATTATAATATCATTATTGAAACTAACTGTTTATGAGCATGTCCATGTCTGTTCTGTAGTCTCTAAATCCTGGATTGTCCTCTGTATAGAAAAAGTTCAGTTTGCAACTGGAGAAGCTGCAGATCACAGACTTAATTTGGTCTTATATGTCCAGAAATCCTGCTAGTTAACCTCTCTATATACACAAATAATAATGTATTAATGAATAGACAATAACTTTTCAATCCACTGTGCTCACTGAAACTTTTCTCAATCACAATTTGACTCTTAACCTATAAACTGCGAAACACTATGTGTAGGACGAACACACCTGTTGGCATAAATCGGTACAACATATCTTTTCACATCTTAGTACCAAGGAACCAAGATATGAAAATACCTAGTAGCGGGTTTGGCAATACCTAACTTAGCTTATTTATTAGGTCATAAGTGGTTCTCAGGAGTGGGACATCCATTCTGTAGTCTCATGACAACAAACTTTCTTTTCAGTTCTGTAAAACCTATTCATTTTTAGTCCATGTTTGAATTAGGATCTTTGAGAAGGCAATGCACACCAGGAACTGTAGGTATCACAGAGTAAAAGATCACAAGATGAAAAATAATGAAGTACCAAAATGGTATCTAAATGAAAATACTTTTCTCTCATAGTATTGTTTTGCCCAATCTCTTATTTTTTATTATTTGTTTCTGGTGATAGACAGCTTTTTTGTGCCTTTTGGTCTTAATATTCACAGTTTTTATACATTTGTTGACCTTAAGTGGGCATATTGGCTACCAAAATACCATTATGTTTGCAATCCAGTGGTAAAATTTCAGAGAAGAAAACACAGAGTAATATTTGTAACGTGAATTCTGTTATGACAGCAGAGAACAAAACTGCTGGTGGGGCAGGGGGGCGGAGTGAGGAGGTATCATGGGCTCTTAAATGTGAGTTATAACTATTCAAAGCACTCGTTACCAGGAGCCAGAGTAACATTTTCACATCACGTATAGAACATGAAGATATGAAGGCCTGAATTAAAATCATATGAGAGGTAACTTGAAGTGCAGTGTTTGTCGGCACGATACTACAAGGATTAAAGAGGAGGACGGCTGGCAGGAAAGGCAAGATTTCCCACTTGTGATTCTAAATTACCACAACAGTTTTCCTGTTAGAAAATACTTGCCTATGTGGATTTGTGTGTGCTGGGTTTTGATAGTACATTAATTCTCGTACTACATCGGTACACCTTTTTATTGAAATGCTCTTCAAATTGTTAATAAGGATGCCGCAGGATGCCAATACTTCCACCTGTAGAACTACACATGGCACAGATTTGGTATTAGCATAACGAAGGTGACCCGCTCCTCTTCAGAACAGAACTTGCATTGCAGCACACGGCAAATATTTCTTTAAAACCTTATATCCTCTAGTCCTCAGTGTGAAGTGCTATATTTTATAACAAATCAACACTTTTGCAGTTTGGCCCTTAGGCTTTCAGCAGACGTTTATAGAATGAGGAAAAACAAATGTCTGGGTTATGCAAAGTTAATAAAAACAGATGCTTTTTACAGCCCACTGTACTGGTATTCCATGCACCAACATAAGCGCTGTTTTATGTTGGTTTAGGATGAAAGAAAAGGAAGGAGCTAGAGTAAGGATGAAATAGCAAAAGTGTATAATTGGTTATAAAATATAGAAGGCTGACTTATGAAAAGGATGATAAATTGATACTTTGTATTAAAAATACTTTGTGGCGAGATCTCTCTATTCCAAGGAACATCATGAAGAAATCCATCAATCAATCACAGGCATAGTGCTGTGGTGGTGGTCACACAGATGAGGATGTCACTTGCATAATTTGTCAAACTAAAACTGGCTCACTAATGATGAGTATTCAAGGTCAAAGTGAGAAACAAGAGTTATGCCTTGGTATTTTCATCCAGGTAATTGTATATTCCCTTTTAGCTTGGTTCATTCAGGCAACAGGCAGCATGCTTTTCTGTTGCTGAATGTATAGTAGGCAACGTGACATGAAGTCAGTTTTAATTTGGTAGAGTTTTTTACTCAGAGGATGGAGAAGAACAAGGAAAGTAACTTCTGTCCTTCCTCTGTTGCATCTCTACAGTCATTCTTTGTGATGTGAAATAGCTCTACCTTTCTGTCTTCTCTTTTACCTCCTCCTTCTTCTGAATACATATGAACTCAAGCTTTAAAGATGTAGCAGCAAGACAAGCAGCAGCCTAGGGAAGCGCTTCAGTGAAGCAGGAGCAAGTGGCTGGGTTCTGGGTTTGGGTTTTTTTCTTTGTTCTAACAAACATCTTTTGGGTCTTGGGGATATGTATTTCTAGCATTTTTTCATCATAGTTAGCTTTTAATCAGAGTCCAATGATGATTTAAACACGAATGAATGAAGCATCTTTTATTTTATCTTGAAATGAAGAAAATCCTCAATGCAAAAGTCATTACAATGGATAGAAGACAAAAAAAAAGCACAAATAGAAAAGTAATCAAAACGAAGAAGTTGAAAGAGTTGCAGGATTGTTGGAGATTCACTAAGCTGCAGAAAGACTTTTCCTCTCTTTTTATCTGTTATCTCTGTGGTTAACACACTTGTCCAGTCTAAATGTGAGACATGCATTCAATTCCCTTCTCTGCCTGAAGGGATTAAAAGCTGCACTTCTGATCTTCTCAGCCTAACTACCAGGTTGTGATCGGCTCTGAGGAGGCACTAACGTAGTCCTTCCTGTTTTGAGCTGTTCTACTGCAAAGCAGACTTGGTTACCAAGAAAGCTGTTTTCAACTTATTGAAACAAGAAAAAAAGGAAGTTATTGCATTCAAGAGCATCGTAAATCTTTGTCTCTGGGATAACCACTTCCATTCTTGCGTGTTTGGCAGCTGGCTTGAGTTAGTGTGACCACATTTCTGCTTGAGGCTTTCCTTCCATTTTCTCTCCCCCAGACCCATGTGCTGAGCTCCTGCTATGCTTGTGCAAGCACTAGTGATTGGTGACAGCTGGAGAAGAGGGTATATATAATTTTCTAAAACTTCCAGATTTGTTGGCAGCCTGATAAGTAAACCCATCTTGCTCACCGCATCAGCCATGTATTCATTAATGCTGATTACTGGGAGGCTTGGGAATGCCTGAAAGAAAGGAGGAGTCGCTTTCTTGGTGGGAACATCTTACCTAGGCTTGAACTGGCAGTGTAACTACATCCTGAGGGCGTAGCAAAGGCTTGACCACGAAGTTTCTTATTTTTTAATAACAGGGTGGTGGTGTTGCTGTCTTTTGTTTCATGGACCAGGCCTGCAGAACCTGACACAAATCTATTCCCAAATAGCTTTGGGAAAGCTAATGTCGTACTCTTACGACAGACAAGATTTGAATCTCATTGCAAAAAATATCATTAAGTACTCATTGTAACGTTTCCTGCCTTAATCCCCTTTAATTGTAGTTTTGGTTTAAATAATATATATAGCATGATTCTTCCCTCTCTTTTGCTTGCCATGTCCTCCATGTTAAATGTGGGGGGTTTTTGTTTGTTTGTTTGTTTTTTTAAACATAGAGTTTGACATAATATTTCGTGACATGTAGCTCTACAAGTTTGTTGCTCTATAACACATAAGTTTATGAAAGGTTTGTAAATACAATATTCATTTTTGATACTTGGAAGGATTAACTCAGAAAAGTTTAGCCCTGCATGTAAACGTGGTGGTTCTGAACCCATAAAGTTGCTGCTCAGGACTTTCTTCAGCACAAACTCTTTCTCAATGTTAATATCTGTTTAAAAATCCAAATTTACTGGTTTGCAAGAAGACTGAATCTTGATGTCCAAAGAAAAAAGTTCAGGTAGAGTAAGCAATGAACTCAGACACACGTTTGGTCATAATAAATTGCTCCGTCGTGTGGTTCTTGGTCATCTTAGTCATATGGAATCAGAGGAGCTGTAGTTACAGAGTTGTTCACTTGCTCAAGGTATGAAGGAATCTAAAGTTTCCTAGAGAAAGCTGCAGCTCTCCTTAAACCAGTACTTCCACCAGTGTTAAGTGATTCAGTAGCAGCAATCTAAATACGCCTTTTCCACTGGCAGACTGATGCTCTGCTCTGCTGAGGAATTCACTGTGAGGGAATCGCTCTGCGATGGCGAACCGAGCTCATCTTTTTACATGAACTTCTCTGAATCAATTGCCTAGTATGCATCTTCTGTCTAGTATACATCTTTTTCCAGTTAAACATTACTGTTCCAATGTCACCTTGTCCCTTGTTTTATGTCGATAGCTGCCTCATTACTCACTTAGTATCAGTCGTCTGTGTGGGTTTGAGGTATTTTTGGTCTTTTAAATTTTTGTGTTCCACTTAATGAAATCATTGAAGTGTCTTACTGAAATGAAACTGCACTGAATTCGTGAGCTGAGTAGCCTTTACTAGACCTCCGCGATTAGCCCACTTATCCAAAGCAATGAGCTAAAGTTGCATACTACTGCCTCTGCCACGGGCTCCAGGACCCCAGGTGGGAGGGCGATTTTTTTGGAAGGAGAGTCCTCATTTCTGCGTGTATGTTCTTACTGATGCAGTTTTTGAAAAATTGTTCTGCAGATAACAGGAAACGATTTAACACCCAAACACTTTCTTTGGAAGGGAGAAAGGGATGTATTTTGGTGCGGTGAGTAGCCATGCAAGTGTGTTAAAATGGTGAAGCAGAGCAGCAATAATTGAGGCTGATGTAGCTCCATTTTCAATTTTATTTTCAGGGTATAAAAATTGCTGTTACAAACCTGGTTAGATGAAATCTCCAATAAGACAAAAAGATAAATAAGGTAAGATAAAAAATGCAAGTATGAGTGAAAATGTACCCGCGTATAGCTGAGAATTAAAAGAATTTTTAAACCAGTGCCAGAAGGTGAGAGGAGAATTTTGAACAGCTTTATTTCATTTTTACTGTTCCTCAGAAAAGGAGAAGAAATATATAACAAGCAGATACGACTTTAGAAAACCTCTCATGTTTTGATCTTCAGATCAGATCCCAGGGCTCAGAAAAATGTGAGAAATAATAGTTTATTGTACTTGAGTGAGCTCCATAATATACAGGCTTAATGTTTTCATCATGATGGAGGTGCTGCTTGTTTAGACACTTGCCCTTATGGCAACGGGACTTGAGAGTTCTCCATCTTCTCAGTGGACTTTGAAGAAGCCTGAGGCTTGTGCTACCACTCCTTCCACGCTGCAGCTCAGACTATTGTTTTCTTTAATTTCTAGACCTGTCAATCGAGCACAGTTGAAAAGAAAAGAAAAGAAAAGAAAAGAAAAGAAAAGAAAAGAAAAGAAAAGAAAAGAAAAGAAAAGAAAAGAAAAGAAAAGAAAAGAAAAGAAAAGAAAAGAAAAGAAAAGAAAAGAAAAGAAAAGAAAAGAAAAGAAAAGAAAAGAGTCTGTATGTCCTCTTTCTGCTCTTTCTGTCCCCTAAGACCGTAGAGGCATACTTGAAATCAGTCCGGAATGGTTTATTCTGGTGATGAAGCCTTTATCAGTATATGTAACTAGTGAACGTGTTGTGCTGCTGGAAATTTGGTCTACAGTTGATTTCGTGAGAAACAAGTTCCGGTCCGAATGAAATAGGCTCAGGCAGAATCCTCTGTGAAGCACATTTTTATTCACATTCTTGCAAGAGCGGATGACCTAGCAAGTAGGCACACTTTCAGTTCTTGAAACACACCTTTTTATTCCCTAATCCCGGCCGAATTTTTCCCTCCCCTGTTTCCCATTGGTTAGGTACTCCAGGGTTCACAGTCTGTTCGAGGCGCCTAAAATTCTTTCCGCATGTCCTGCCTCTGTTTACTTCTCTTTATGCTACACCTAAAGGGATTATCTGACTAGTTTATTTCTTTCCTTTTTGGTAAAAGATTGCTCAATGTCATTAGCCCTGGTTAAATGTTTGACTACCCTTCTAGACGCTAATCCAGGAGGAATCAGTTTGTCCTTTTGTCTGGGTGATAAGAGATGTTCTACAAGCCTTTGCTGGAGCCTCTTTGTCTTAGTCATTCCCTTATCATGCCACCTCTGATGGAAACGGCTTTTCTCCTCTGCAAAAGCAATACCTGCCTTTCTTACAATTTTTCATTTTATTTTGGCTTTCCCACTCTGGACTGCTCGCCGAGCACACAGCCTCAGGACATTAGTTTGCTAAGCCAGCTAAGCCATTCAAACTTAGACTTCTTTTCAAACATGACATGAGAACAATTACACAAGCTGGGGTCCAAGCTGGAGCTGCGTGTTGTCGTGTGCCCCCTCCCGTCCCCTGCACTCCCCCCTTGTCCCCCCTCCCAGTTCTTCTCCGTGTTGAACCAGTGGCTGAGGGATGCCATTCCTGCACAGCTCTCTGAGGGGAAGGGAGAATCCAGGCGACCGCTGCCGTCCTTAATGCAAAGAGAAGTAAACCCGCCGATAAGCCCTCGCCCAGGGCTTCCACGCAGGATCTCTACGCTTCCAACAAACCGATTTTAAAGGATATTTCACAGGAAACGCAGAAACCGGGTGAGGGGAGGGAAGAAGAGGGTCGGGGGGGGCGAATCCCCCAGTGTGAAACTCTGGGACCACCAGCCTGTGTCCCCCCCCGGTGCTGTTACCATGCGAACGGGCAGCGCCCCCCCCTTCCCCCGACACGCGAGAAGGGGCGTGGCTCGGGGGCGTGGCGATGACATCATGGGGCGTGGCGGTGGGCGGGGGCGTGTTGGAGCCGGGGCGGGGCTGCGGGGCGGTGGCGGGCTGGCGGCGGCTCGGGCGGCGGGATGGGGCGGAGGGCGCAGCCCGGCGGGCAGCCTGCCCCGCCGCCCCGGCGCCCGGCTCCCTGAGGCACCTCGGCCCGCCGCTGGTGAGTGGGCGGCGGGGGGGGCGGCGGGGCAGCTGCTGGGTCCCGGGTGCTGCCCTTTTTTTTGGGGTGGGTTGGGGTTTTTTCCCTTTTTTTTTTTTTCCTAGGTTTTTTTTTGTGCGTGTTTTGTTTTATTTGCTTGGTTTGTGTTTTGGTTTTTTTTGTTGTTGTTTTTGGTTGGGTTTTTTTTGGGAGAAGCGCATCAGGGCACCCACGCGGGTTGCTGTTTGCGGGTGCCGGCAGACAGCGAGGTTTCCCGGCAGCTTCTCGGTTCACCGTTCCCTCGGGCCGGCACTTTGTCGGTGGCCGGTCGGGAGCAGCGGCCGTAGCTGCCCCCGTTCCCTCCGCCTCCAGCCTCCGCGCTGCTGGGAGAAATCCCCTACCGGAGTTTCTTTTGCTCTGCCACCCCCTTGCCCCAAGCCGGGGACGGACCCCGGGAGGGAGCTGCCGCCGAGCGCCCGCCCCGGCCTCCCGGTCCCCATCCGAGCCGCGGGGCCGCCGGGGAGCGGGGGCTGCCGCGGGCATCGCGGCTCGGGCAGCGCCCTCCCCCCCGGCGCACCTCCCACCCTGCGAGGGACAATTTCACGTTCTCTTCAAGCTTAACACCGGGATAACCGCAGCTTTAATCTTAAGGCTTTTCTGAGTAAGCGCGGCACGTAGCGACTTGGTAACAAGAGGAAAGCAGGGTTAGGAAAACCTGGCTTGGGAATGCGGGCGAACTTACTTGTCCTTTGTTTGTAATAAATTTTTCAGCGGTTTTTATTTTTATTTTTTTGTTTTTGATGATGCTCTGTGCGTGGGAAGGGGGATAGAAGTACCAGCCCTTATAAAATGAGACCGTAAAAGCTGTGGAAATGTGAACGAAGGTGTTGAGGCGTCCACCGCTTCAGCGCGTCTCGCTGGGACTATCCAGCCAACGTTCCGCTTAATCTGGCAGTTCTCCTCACTTTTCCTCTATCCCGTGTATTTTGCACGGACTTCTGGGGAGCATAAGCGTAAAATGCCTTCTCTCGCTTCTTCCCCGTCTTCCTCTTGTATTTGCAAGTTGTGGTCACGAATGACTCGAAAGGAGGGGAACACAACCCTGTGCTTCAGTGCAATTTAAATTGTCCTTATTGCCGAACAGAAAGGTAATGAACTGCCCTGTATTTCTCCTCCTCTGTTTGAAATGCTGCAAAGTTCGATTTATCTGACTGTGTGTGGAGATCTGCAGATCTGATAGTTATTGTAGTGTGTTTTCTTAAATCCCTATGACCGTGGCACGGATTGAAGGAAACGTACAAACTAACGTACCGCCTGAGAGAATGAGCTTATTTTGCAGAACATTTCCTTTTTAATACTGAACGGCTAATATGGACGCTGCCACAGTACTTCATTAAAAAGTTGAGAACTAATTAGCTGTTTCTTACGGCTAGAGTTCCAGATTTTAATTAGAGTTCCTGTCTTCAAGTTTAAACTGATTAAAGTAATGCCAAAGCCACTCTGGTTATTTTCAATGTTTGTTTAAAAAAAGAAAGGAAAGGAAGAGTAATTTTAAGCAGTTTGAACTGCATGTTGGAAAACAAACCCTTCTGTTTGGGGTTCTGTCCCTGAGCCTGCTGGGTGTGGGGGGTGAGAAGATGCGTGTTGTGTGCATCTTGTATTAGAGTGAGGAAGGAAACTGATTAATGGTGATGAAACTTACAGGTTTGCTGTTTGCAGGGCATTGGTTTCAACAGGAAAATCGCAATTTGAAAAGGAAAATTGGAATGTGTTAACTAACAAAGGTAGCACTGGATAATCTGTGAGCATTCAGGTGCATTTCCCAGTGTTCAAACCACGTACAAGGGTGTGTTTGGACATACAATGATGCCACTTCCTAATAATACTAGAAACTCTGCTAGTGTCTAATATTCCTGGCCAAACTTACATAAAGCTGTCATGATGATTAAATATTGTCCTCCATTACCTTCTCTATTAATCTCCTGTGCATACTTCTGTCTTCATTCTGCTGAAGAACGGTTACTTGCTTTAGACTTGAAAAAGAAAATTCAGTGTATGGCTCATTCATGAGTACCCTGCTATATTTTTAACAACTTTCTTACCCTTTTTAGGTGTTTGAGAGATTTTCAAATTGATAATTCCCGAGGGAGTTGTTATGATGATTCAACTTGCATAGTGGGTTTATTCTGAATATTTCACAGCGCTCTTGGCACTCTTCATGGGAAGAGTTTAATGTTTTTCTCACACTACTAAGCACTTGTGACAAGACTTAGCAATGGGTGCTTTAAAATCCCCAAAATGAGGTTTTCTGGAAAATGCGCACTAAATGAATGACACCCTTTTAAAGTGCACAGATGGGTCAAACTTGAGTGTGCTTGAAACTGTCCCATATAGGACGGACAGCTGACCTTAACTGTGTCAACTTGATTTATTTCAATGTTCGACCCAGTCAGAGCTGTGGTAATCCTCATGTCATGACAGAAAGTTCTCTTGTCTGTTCAAACATTTAAAGGATTTCTTTTTAAAAATTAGTATTATTTTAATAGTGACTGAATTCTGTGCAAAAGAAACTTCTTTCCTTGGGTGTTAATTTGACATTTGTAGGTATTCGCATTCAAGGCACTCAAATGCTTTGGTGTCAGGTATGCTGCCAATGAAACCTTTATAATTAAATCTCTTAAGTAAATGTGACTAATTTTTCCGTACTATGATTATTCCATATGTTTGTTAACTACAGCTCACATCAGCTAATATGATGTCAGGATGGATAATGAGATAAACTGTCACCTTGGTTTTTATATTTGACGTGGGATTTCTATATGTGACTGCTGCAATTAAGTGTTTTTAATATCCTCAGAATAATTGTCTGGCTTTTGACAACTGGCCTTTCTTTCGTGGAAGAAGCAGGTTCATGCACTAGGAAAAACTATGTGCAAACACTAAAGCATTTATTAGATTTTTAGAAGATTTTATTAGCTAGACAGTCCTGAGAATCCTTACATGTGATCTAGGAACAAAATTACCCAAATGTGCCCCGCTGCTCCTCCAGGGTGAGGAGTGCGGAAACTGGAAGTTTCTCTGTAGCCTGTGGCATCTTACTGGAATGGTCCAGCTAGGAGTTGATACATCTGCTGGCAGTCTTTTCTCAAGATGTGTCTATTTCCTTGTAATTTTTGTCCTTTCCTCGTTTTTCCAGTTATTGCTGGCTTCTGCTGCCACAGCCATGCTGCTGTCAGATGCCTGTTTTCTAATTTTGCGGCCTTTTTGCATTGCTGCCTGACCCCTTCGAAGTTTTCAACTTGAGTTTTGTTTGGTTCCTGTATTCATATTATCCATTCCTTAGTCCAGTAGATCCACCAAAAAAAAGGATCTTTAAAGAGAAACATCTTGTTACGTGAAATTAAATCCAGAATAGGCTCGTCATCTTAACAGCAGTGCAAATTCAAATAATGACTTAATAGAGGAACTTAAACCTTTTATGTGATGAGAATAACCCTGTTAATTATCAGGGTTAATGAGGTGCATTCCTTTAAAGTGAACAGAGTGATCACAGGCCAAAAAAAGGACATCTCTTCCACTGGATGGTATTTTTCCAAATCATTGGTAATTGAAAAGGAGATTTTCTTCCAGACAGGCGTGTGATATTGCAACAGTTTTTATCAGTTTCTTCAAGAAAGAGGAATAAACACCTATTTAAAAAGTAGGCTGTATGATTCAAAAAGTCAAACCAATATTAAATAGTAAAATAACTTTACCTTGTTTTGTATAGCTATCTTGTTTGACAACAAGACATATGCTGAAACTTAAATCTCTCTAATCAGAGTTCCATGATTTGGAAGTAGTAGGGAGTTTGATGTTATTGCGTTATTCTGTGTTGTTTCACAGCTCTCTAGGGTATTTAAGTGCTACTTGTCTCATGTAGTTCCTTCTATGGAATAGTTTGTGGGATGCAAAGGAATTACAGGTGCTTCGGGCAATTGCAGTGCGGCAGTGCTGTCCTGTTGGTTGTAGGACAGGTGTACAGGGTCTGTCTTGTCCTGTATTGTGAGAGGTGTTGGCAGCGGTGAGCTGCAGAAGGGTATAAAGTTAATTTCAGCCTAGATGACTATTGAAAAACAGTTTCTGATTTTACAGTGAAGATGATACTATATTTATAGCTCTTCTATAATCTTACAAAATGAGTGTTTTTGCACAAGAAGTGTGGCATCCAAGGCGTCAAAAGCATTTCTGGTAGCTTGTGTGTAGGAAGAGTTATAATCCTGCCGAAATTTTGTCCCAAATACCTTTGCTTGTCTGTTGCCAGATTTCTTTGCAGGAATGTCTCCGGAATTGACCCATCTCTGTCTGTCTGTCCCTATGACACGTGAGCGTGGCTGCCCTGGGAGGTGCAGCACAACAGGAACCCTCAGCTCGTTAGCTGCCACCCTGAACGGGCTTGGCTGAGCTCTTAGTGCTTTGGAGTGAGGTAGCTGCCTGTGTTACGTGCTCGCGCTCTCTCTCTCTGTCCGTCTGTCCTCACAGGCAGTGCTGAGCAGGCGGTTAGAGGCAGTGGTTCTTTCTGAATCTGCAAAAATGTTCTGTGAATGTGCACCTGCCCATCCTCTATAAAAAAAAAAAAAAAAAACAAAAAAAAAAAACCAAAAAACCAAAAAAAACCCCAAACAAACAAACCAATAAAGGAGAGCAAAGAAAATGGAGCTAGATGCAGCAGTTACTGGAAATTTTAGGATAAAGAAGAAAGGGTGGTTTAGTGGTATGTAAACTTTTCTTGATAACATAAGGCGTGGCGGTGAAGGAAATGTGGTTTTACTGTAGATTACTCATAGGCAGTCAATGGTAGCTCGAAAATTCTCTAACTTTTGGCGGTTTTAGTTTATAAAACTTAAATCCCTTATTTTTATTCCTTTAAAAGGCAAGTAATAGCTTGGTATTTTTATAAAATGTGAAACAATCATTAAAACTTCATATTAGGCAGAATTGAGTGCAATTTTGCAAAGCCAAACTGTATGATATTAAGTTAACTTTCTTTCATTTATAGCAATGTGATCATGCTTTATAGGGAAAAAATGGTAGTGCAAACCCTCAGACTTCAGTGGAATAAAATATATAACTTTAGTCTGGCAGATCAAGGAGGGTAGTATGTATTGGGAATGTTTCTATGATTGCCTACCAGCAACTAAAATCCAAGTTCGGACTATGTGTACCTTCAAATGGACTTCTAGGTAGACAAAATTAGATGTCAAACATGATTTATGAAAAAAGGTTATATAGTATTTGACTGTATTACAATATTGGGCTATGTGGGACGTGGTGGAAAATGTGGGGTGCAGAGTACTTCAGAATACTGAACAGCTTAAGTATACCTAATCTGTTCAGTGAGTCAGTTCGAGAATCTAAAAACCAGAAGCTTGCTTCGTTTGTGATCCAGAGCAACACTCCTCCTTGTCTATTTATCTCCATTGCAAAATTAAGTTCTTTAAATAAGGTAGTGGTCACTGACTGATTTCCTGTAAGGCTTTCCATTTTCCTCAAAGGAACAGTTTCTCTGTCTTTTTTGATGTCTGTAAAAGCATTGCGGTTAGTTACTCCCTTGTGTTGTGCTCTGTTTTTTTACTTCATGTTGCGTTACCAGCTGTAGAGGGGACAAACTGGGGAAGGGAAGTGGCACCACGGTTCTGCAGGAACTTGTGGAATTGTAATCATTGTGGTATCGTGTGGTTAGGGCTCCCAGTGAGGATATGTAAGGGACAGCTTCTGTGCACGTCATAATTGTTTTGGTCGTGTTGGGTCAATGAGTGAAAATGTGTTTGAGGGCAATAGAGTACTATCCCAGTTTTCCAGTTTCTGCCCTTCAGCTCTCTACAGGAGAGGAGAAGAGATTCCAAACAAAAGCACCGTGAGGGAAAGCCAGGCCATCTTTGCAGTCATGGGAGCAGCTTCCTTGACCTCCATGGAGTGCGGTTTACGTTATGATGGCTTGATGACTGCAGATCTCATGGGAGGTTGGCTTCTTCCCCCCACCCCCTCCCTCCCTGCCTTCCCCAAGGTATTCTTCTCTGAAACCTTTTCCAGATGGATTTTTTGAAATACCAGTGATGTTATGGAAGAAAAGGATTTCTTTAGCATGGAGAAAAGGTTTAAAGAGGAAAAAAAATATTAATACATTGATTCAGATGTAAAATTGATGTAACATGAGCCATTCTAGGTACATACCTAACCTAAGGGACAAAATTTTGGCACGAGATCAAGTAGTAATAAAATAAGGACTAGGATAAGATTTCTAGCCAATGGAGAAGTGAACTTTTGGAGCTGTCTTCTCACAGGACGAGTGTGCGCATGTGTTACATGGTCAGAGTTTTAAGGGGAAGCCCAAGCCCACTGTAAGACATTGTTGGACTTGGTAAGTGTGACGAAAGGAGGCTGGGAGGATAACTTGGACTGCAGCATTAATCCTGGTGTATTGCTGGAAATCATCGGCTGGAACTCAACTGCATAGCAGAAGAATGTGAGGCCAGCTCCAGCTCTCTGGTTATCAGGGTTGTTGGCTGAATGTGGAATGTGAGTGAGGAAGAAACCTTGCTCAGAAATAGGCTGTGGAGTGAGTGTCCCACATGCTAGCACAAAATAGTGTGTAACAGGACTAAATCTAATCATGCTTTCCTGATCTTTGGCCCTCGTAGGAAAGGGATGATTATGGTTCCCAAGGGAGGGTCTTGTGCTTCAACACTTCCAACACATGAAACTGGCATCAGGCTGCGTGAGCTGGCCTTGCCATGTAACCTGTGAATGTAGGCACATTCTCATCCTGGCCTGTGGTGGACAATATGCTACTTTACCTCATTGCTGCTGCTGCTTCAGGGTCAGAGGGTCTGTGCTGCTGCTTTGGAGAGAAACCTAAACCAAACTCCTGAGTGCCAGCCCCCTTCAAAAGATGTCTGCTGTCTCCTCACAGTGGTGTGGTCTCGTCTGTCTAAAGTCCTTCTGCCGAGTGCTGCCAAACACAGGTCAGCTAATGTGACCGAGTTCTCTTTCTGGGGAGTAGTGAAAATTTCTCTATGTAATAACAGTATCAAATTGTCTGTGTATGTACTAGCTCTACATGTGGGTAAAACAGGCATTAAGAGAGTCAGCTGATGGATATGAGTTTTTGTCAAGACAGATGCTGATAAATGTTTTCAGTCCTGTAGAGTTATGTTTAAGATGCATCTTCCTGGTTTGTATAAGTACATTTCTTGAAATCGAACAGTAAAATCAATGCCTTAGGTTAGTAGAAGTCCTAACAGACAGTGCAAGGTATTGGATGGAAGATGGCATACCTGCAAAAAGGCCAAACTAATTTCATCTCCATATGCCTCTTAAATGCTGGTCTTCACAGCCGGTGGGGTGCAGTATTCAGTGGAGCTCAGAGAAAGGGACTGTCTGTCCAATAGAGGCAAAACGCTTCAAAAAGATAAAAGCTCTTTGATAAATTCTTGCTAGAATGAAGAACTGAATTCAGCTTTGTAATCGTGTATGGATATGCTGAAGTTGGTAAGGTGAGAGACTTAAGGTAGAGCAAAGCCTGAGAAAGCAAATTCTGTCAAGAGGAGTAGGTGGAAATGGTCCCTCTTCTGCAGCCGCACACAGCGGAGGAGGGGAAAAGAAGTAGCTAAACCGTTTTCTTGGTGGGTTTGTTACATGAGCAGTCTCTGCGCTTTGTGAGAAATTGTTTCCTGAATTTTTTGAGTCCTTTGAACTGCATTCGTAGTAATAGTCTACTGATTTTATTCTGTCCTTCTGTGAAAAAACTTTATTACAAACCCTGTTCAGTCAGTAAGTGTTTGAAAATAGCCATGTTTTATTTAAGTAAGAAGAAGAGCGCCTGAATTGCATGTGTTTCTCTTTGAAAGAGAGTGAAAGGCAATGTTACAAAGAATGAATTTTGGCAAGCAGGAAGAAAGCTGAAGAGGAATGACAGAATGTGTAAGGGGCAGTTTTTATCCCTACTGAAAGGGTGGTTGGGGAATTCAAAGAGGAAACGATAAAAAGAATTTCAGGGAGAGGAAGACGAAGGTAAGGTTATAGAAAATGGAGAAAGGCCTAAGCAAACTAAAGGAAAACGAACCTGTAAAATCTGAGGTAGGGGTAGGGTGGAAGTGAAAAGGAGGGGAGGAAATATCTATGATAAGAGGAGATTGATATGAAGTGGGTGAAATGATCTGAGTGGAAAAATAGTGGAAAAGGGACACAATTGAGATATGGAATGAAAGATGATGATCACTGTATGTGGAATGAGAGAAGAAAATCTTGTTTTAAGTGTGTGCTGTGTTTAACTTTTGAAAAGCCTTTTGTTCCCATGTGCCAGGGGAAAATTTTTGGCCTGATCCGGCAGCCCGAGAAGGGGGAGGCTGCCACAGCTCCGTGCCTGGGCCCCAACCAGCAGGAAGGTTGAACGTGTGTTCCCAGTACATATGCCTGCACCTGCTCCAGGTGCTCCACCACGGGCACGTGTGTCCCCATGACCCACCCCAGGCTGGCACTTAAGCCCACTCGCCCTGGTCTCTCCGGAGGCTGGCAGCCAGGTGCGTGGGCTGTCCCACCCCAGTCGCTGCACTCGGGCCCCCGAGCACACATGCATAATGTGTAGAGCCCCCACCCAGGGGAGGAGTTAGAAATGATTTAATAGGGTGATAGGACGGACTGCGCTGATCAGGTGCCGGGCACGGCCAGGCAAGTGAACCAACCAGCACACCAACCAAACTATTCACACGTAACCGGCCCTCTTTATCCACTTACTCATCTGTTTTCTCACACTTGTTACTCCGCAAATCATGTAAATCCATCCCTTTCCTTGCCTTCTCTCCCTTTGGTTCCTCCTGTAAAGAGTCCCCCAGTAAATCCTGTGCAATCCCCAAGTGCCCTTCCCTTGCGTTCTATAACACGTCCCACAGCCCTGGGCGGTGCCCCTTCTGTGTCCAAGAGCTGCTCTGATGTTGACTCATCGTGATGGGTTTCACACCTGGACACTGGGGCTGAGGCTCTCCTGGGACAGCCCTAGGAGGAGTCTGGATGGGGCCTCAGTTCCTCCAAGTCCCTAATTTGCCTTCCTGCCTGCCATTCTGCATCCCTGTAGTCCTCATGGCTTGTGGAGATGGGCCTCTGATTGCTCCCATGATGGGCCTTTGATGAGCTGGGCAGGGTATTATTTGGGCTCCCCTCCCTGCCACTATCTCTCTGTGCCCCTTTTTTGGGGTGCAGGTAAGCTTTTATAATCTAACAATATACAACCATCCTAATTTTCTATGGGAATTTTACAGAGTAAACTTGTGATAAAGATATTTTGTTAAATAATATGTAGGAATGAAAAAAAAAATTGTTTTAGGGCATGTGCTTGCCGTCTCCTTGTTTGGCTTTATGCTGCGGAATACAAAATGTGTTGTATAACCTGTAGGGTCTAGTCAAGTTAGATTTTTATTTTAAAACTTGAAAGGCATTATTCTTCAGTTAAAGGTCTAGTCAATAGCAGTAAGCAACGATACAGGTTATGACACTACTTACGCATCTGTGAGGAATCCAGGTAACAGTAATAGTTACAAGACAAAAATTGAGGGGGTGCTTGTGATTGGCAGTGTTGTAGCTAATGGGATGGAGTTAAATTTTTTTCCAGAATTGCCACCAACATTTATTTATGTATCTTCAAGAATTTAGGCTGCATGTAAAGACTGTAACCATTATAATTACTTTTTTTTAAAGCCATGGTTAAACGTATGCATGTTCTGCAAAGCTGTCGTTAAGATACACTTGAACTCATGGAAGAATGATCATGTTCATCATTGCAACTAGATTTTTCAGTGCCTTAGGACTGGAGGCAGGAGCCTGCAGAGAGAAACTGTCAAGCTGAGTTAGACCCGGCAAAGGGCATGGGAGTAACTAGCACAAAGTTAATCAGATATGTTTCCAAGAGTGGGGATGGGGAA
The DNA here is from genome assembly GCF_963924245.1 of Chroicocephalus ridibundus. Lineage (NCBI taxonomy): Eukaryota > Metazoa > Chordata > Aves > Charadriiformes > Laridae > Chroicocephalus > Chroicocephalus ridibundus. Next base: position 39,734,820 of record NC_086288.1, on the reverse strand, counting down.
ACATTAAAAGTCAGTTTGTCTAAAAACTTAATTGTGCACCACGTTTTACACCAAGTGATTTCCAGTCAGCTACAGGAAAAAGTATAGAAGTATGGAAATGGAAATTAAGGTGGAATCCAAGTGCAGATCCACTGGAAAGTGGAGCTGATAGCTAATTAGGCATTAACAGGGCAGTGTACTTTTTTTTTTTTTAAGAAAGGGGGAAAAATTAATCCAGGCAACTGCAGGATTAGGGTTTTGACGTCAGTGTTATTCAAGTTCTTAAACTGCTTTTGGAGGAAAGGATAGTTCTGTGCATAATGGCAAAAGAAAATTAGAAAAAGGTATTAGGAATTTACCAAAGAGACTGGTGCTAAGGAAGTGTGACAGATCAAAGGCCCCTTTGCCTCAGCTGTACTTGTATCACAGTTTGTATAGCTACAGTGTAAATAAGATCAATTTTGATTTTAAATCAGCCTTTTTTGACATGTATTGTGTCATTAGTTGTGAGCTTGACTTCTTTGGCAAGATGAAATTTGAGAGAGTATGTGAGTAGTCTGTAAAGGTGTGGGGATAATCACAAGGAAAGAATTACTTAGAGTAAGACAAAGCTGGTATGAGAGCAATTGGCTGTGTATAAATTTTCTCTAGAAATTAGAATAGGATTTCTAATCAATAGAATAGCCCCCCCAATTGAAGGTAGTGTATATCAAACCGTATCTTACTGCATTAAAGCAGAGTCTAAGAAATTGATGAAAAAGTTCTCATAATGGTGATGAGATGCCTGCCAGAGCAAAGAACTAAATTCATGGCACAAGGGAACTCTTTTCTGCCGTATTTTCCTAAAATAAAATTCCCAAAAATTGAATGCATCAATATTGTGAAAGTATATTTGACAGCAGATGCAGCTCGTTCTCTCCATGGTGGTGGAGATAGGTTTTTCAAACAGAAGCAACCAGTTTCAACCACCAAAACAAAATAAAAATAATTTAGAGAGAACAGAACTTTCCGCAGACAGGCAATGGAAATTTCAACAGGTGGAAATTTGAAATTGCTATGAAAGCCTAGAAAGGAGTTTTCTTGGGTAAAAGTTCTGAAATAGATAGTTGAAATGATAGTTGAAGAAGGTGGTGTGATAAATGATGAATACTCTTCTCTCACCCATATCACCTATTTAAAGTTATGTTTCCCTGATGTAAGGCACTGGTCACTGCTACTTATGCCTTTTGCTGGGTTTTAAACTCCCTGTGTGATGTCTGCTAGTCTTTCAAGCAGAAATTTTTGAAGGTTTTGGCAAGGTTAGAGAGCTGAGCTGGGGGAAAAAGGTAACTGTCAAATGCTGTTGGAAACTTACACGCACTGATGCTTCAGGGCAGGGCCTTGAAACAAAACAGATTGATTCTTGTGCAAGGAATGCATTTCTCCCCTTCCTCAGAAGATTTATTTGCTTGGGGAAAATGGTAGACATTGAAAACACCTGTTCTTGTGCTGGGAAGACTTAGACCTTATTGGCTAAAACCTCTCTTAAAATTTAATGGTTGGGCCAGAGCAGGATTCCTCTGAAATCACAACTGTTGAGTTGTTTGGGCTGTGGGAGACCAGGGCGTGAGCAGCCCAACTGACACATGCTGCCCTGGAGCTCTGGAAGAGAAAGCTGCTTAGAAGGAAGGGTCCTGCAAAAGCAAAAGTAGGAGGGGAAAACAACAGGGAAGAGAACAAATCCAGAGAGATGAGTGCTTGAAACCTGAGGAGTGAAACTGTAGGAAGGGGAAGTGATATTCAGAGTCTAGGCTAGAAAGGTGTGACGCGCTAAAAAATAAAACAAGAATTGACCTGGCAGGATGCGATTCAGATGAAGATACCGAAGAGAGGAGATGATGAGGAGCTAGTTAAGAAGAACATCAGCTCAACACCACCCGTGCAGTTTGAGAGGGTGAAGGAAGACGGGCCGGCAGGTGTGCCCAGCTGAAGCCAGGAGTCCAATCCGAGGTGCTGGTCTGATGGTGGTGTAGGTGAAATGTTAGTTGATTTGAATGCTTGATCACACGGGCAGTAATGCCTCGGCACTGTTACTTACTTTGGCTATTACAGCAGACTGCAATTGCTCTGCAGGTTTCTTGGGTGTACGTGAGTATGTATTACAACTGCATGTAATACTTTTTTTCCATCCTTTTGCGCCCCTCTCCATAGAACCCTTGCACAAAATTCTGATGTACAGGGGATAAATCAGAGCTGTATGACATTTTTATCAGTAGAGCTCTAGCCTCATTTTATTGTGCATGGTGAATGAGGCAGGGATTACTAGGGGAAAAGTGTTTTCTGTCGTCAGGCAGCTAAATGTTACTCTGGAGATATGGCTTATATCCTTTTCTGCCCATGTAGGTTGTGTTTAATGCTGGTCAGAGTATTTGCAGGTGTTTTTTCACTGTGTATTTCTCGTCTTTTCTGGATGTCCAATCTGAAAGTCAGGGTCTAATCTGCTGAAGAATGAGGTGCTTGCATCTGAAGTTGGAGGAATTTTAGTGCTTGTTTGTCGTAGAGACTGTATCGGCTCTACCTGTTAGTGTCTGGAGGTCTGCCTGAGTCAGGTGTCACACCTCTGTATTTAGTAACCTTCTGTATTATTCAGGAAATAAAATTACATTATAATGGATGCCTTTTGGTGTAGCAGATTGGTAAAAGAGAATTCTGCTCTTGATTTTAGTTACTTAGCCTCAGACCTAGCTTCCTGCTTACATATTAATGAGGAGTAGTGTGGAGCCTACTCCAGTTCCCTTTCTGTTTTACTCTGTAGTGCTGTGGTCTCTGTAGGACCTTTGCAGCTGTATGACTTTCACGTTTATTCCATTGAAATAGTTATTACAGCGCTGGAAGGTTCTCCATGCTTTAATACTGTATTGGCTATGCAGTTCCGTAATGGTACTTCAAGCATTATGTTGTCTGTAATTCCTTGTGCAATCATCACAGCTCTTGCTGCATCACTTAAAAATGCACAGGGAGAATGCAAATGCTTTAGTGGTAAAAGACAACAGAATAGTCTATCTTTTTTTTTTTTCAAATATATTATTTTTCCATTTCACCTTTAGTTGAATAAGAATTGAAGCCTATTTTTGGATCTCTAAATTACACCTTTATGCCTTACCATCTCTACAATAATTCTTCTGAAGTGTAGAAAACTTTGTTACTGCAGGGCCAATAAATTACACTCTTCTATGCTGAAAAACTAGTAAGAATTGTGACAGGCAATTTTGCTTTTTGTGGTAATAACAGGAGAATTTTTTTATTTCACCAGACAACAAATAATATAGCAGACATCTGAGAACATGATAATTAAAATTCTCTCAGGGAAAGGTTTCCTTTCTCAATGTTATAAACAAAAAGAAAAAAATAGTAATAAAAATGCTCTTCAAAGTATAATTAATATCCTGTGTATTATTTACATCTTAGGAGGATTTAAATCACTTGCAAATGGGGGAAATGCCAGGAAGTAAAACAGATGATGGCTTGCAAAACTGACAGAGAAACCAGGCAACTTCTGGTAGTGTTTAATTGATTGGGAGAGCAACAGTCAACCTGACTGGATCCCTCAATTTTATACAGATACTAATGGAGTGACTGTTAACATCTAGGCAGCTAAAAGCTACTCATGATTAAGACCTTTCATCTTTATTGCTTTGGAACGCAAAGAGATTAATAACAAAATCTGTTATAGAAATAAGTTCATTTATAGTAAGGTGTTGTGGAAGAGCATGTCCTATATTTTCTTAAACTATTTATAAAGGAGTTTTTTAAAAGAAGATTTTTAAAAATAGTGGAATAAGATTATAAGACAGAGAACAAAGAGATAATGTGTGCTTATTTGCCTGGGCTAGAAGATGATGAGATGAAACAAGATGTATCTTCCCCAAACAGGCACATTTAACTTAGAATTCGCAATCTTTTTTTCGGTGTGATATTTAAAAAAAAAAAAAATTGTGGTTATTGACTTCTTATTAATCTTGCCCTTGGTAGAATAATTTCTGTAGCATGTGTTGCATAAAATAGTGCTAAGCAATGCTTATTATAAGCCAGGAAGCTTAATGAAATATTTACATGAACAATTAACTAACAGACATAACTTTTAAGATTTAGCAGACCACCTGCTCAGCAGCTGAAATAGAGCAATGCTGTTTTCAAAACTAGTGCAGTTATTCATGGCCAGGGAAACATCCCGGGTAGACCTCCCAAGAAAACTGCTTTCTCATCCCATTAATTCTTTTTAGCTTTTTTTTTTTTTTAAAATTACTTGAGAAAACATAAGGCTTCCAAAGGAAAAAAGAAGGATGGGTGTGTGCAGGAGAAGGAAGAAGAGAAGAAAAGAAAGTGGCGAAGAGACACAGCTTAGAGTAGCATCCAAGAATGGTCTCTTAACATAGGAGACTCTTGGTCAAATCTTTGGCCTCTTCACCTTATTCTAATAATTGGCTAGTTTAGCACAGTTTTTTTTCTCCCCATATTCAGAGCTGTCTGTGCTCTGCCTTCAGTCCAGAAGCTACATAATGCTGTGTTACTGTGACTTATCCAAATTGCTGGCTCTCTTTCACAAGCCTGATTAGCAAACACATCGCTAGTGCTGGTCCTGGAGCGGTTTGTGTATATTTGTCCATGCAGATGTCTTTTGTGTACTGGAGAGGCATGTGCTAAACATAAGTAAACCACAGACATTGTTATGATCAGAAATATCACCAGTTTAACTGCTGGGATTTTTCTTCCAACTGTAGAAATCTGGGAGTAGACAGGCATATCAAAATAATTTTGACTGTATCTGTTCCAGCAAGGACTTTATCTGAACGAAATAGATACATCTTTCAAGTATGACATCAGATAGTGATTAAATGCAACATTTTGTCTTGTAAGGGTTTCTTGTCAGACACGGTTACTACACTTCCATTTTTGCATTTAAAATTGTTTTCAAGTTTGTTCAGTCTGTCACAGTGGCATGGCCTATCCTCTGTACTTGTGTCTAGAATGCGGTGAGATCCATGGAGTTATAAGCTAGTGCTGTTTCAGCAGCTTTCATACAACACATACCCATTTCTTTCTAGGTTCACCTGCTCACACAGGTAATGAGGAGAAAGAAGCCTGTAGAGGAGCTTCAAAATCTGAATAGTCGTGTGGGTTGGCAAGAGCCCGAAGAATTAAATATCCAAATATACACCCTTGACAAATTAACTGTTAAGCAGTAGATGTGTGATTACAGACAAATTTACAAATTCTTAACTCCTGCTAGCACTTCTGTTGTGAACATGAAAAAATAAAATATATTTTTTTCCTGCAAAATAAAAAGAATTGTTCTTCTCAAGTGGACCTGAGAGGGTTGATGTTTTCCATAGATAAGGAATGTAAAATACCCTCCTACTAGATAATTTTTTTTTTTTGTGCTGAAGCAACAAAGAACATCCTTTCCACTTTTTCAATATGATGGCAGTTGCCCCTACTATCATATAGCTACTATGTTAGTACCATGTATAGAAGTAACTGTATGATAGTAGTAAATACTCGGGAAAGGATATGTGATGTGTCATACTCTGCAGTAGTGTACAAATCTTGGTCAGTGCTATAAGTGGCTGGTCTTTCTCTCTGGACAATTGTGGCATCCTCACCAGGCAAACACACCAAATCTTACTCAGCCTTGAGGCTGGCGTAAACAGGCACAAACACCACACGTCTTGCAGGGTGTGATTTGAATATTTACCATCTTGAACTTCATGGTGCTGAAAAAGTGAGTATTTTGCCACAGCTCTCATTACTACAGTTGTCAAGCAAGATCTGGTTTTGACAATGTTCAAGTTGAGCTAACTTACTGATGATTTTTGGCATACTATTCAAAATGTTGGAAATCAAACCATTTTCTGTGTCTTTCAGTCAGCATTTTAAGCTTAGGCTTTGTGTTTTGTCCTGTAACAAATGTTATAAGGATTGCAGAACTGGCAGGTACTGCAAGTACTCTGAAATAACAAACAGAGGCCTTTTCAGCTAGCGAAACATTTGACAATTGTGAGCGTTTCTGCCAGGAAACATTGCAGGCATCCAATTAAGGAATTCCGTAACAAGAATGCCCTGAGTAGTTTTGTATCTATGTTGGAAATATAGTTTGACTGACACCATACAGTGTATGGAAAGCAATAACAAATGGTTAATTTAGAGCTTTTTTGGAAAGCCTAACTGGAGCTGCTGGTCTAGTCACCTTTCTGGACTTTGGTGTTTGTTTACTTACTGGAGGATTTGAGAAGCAATTTGCTGTTCAGTGTGACTTACCTATTTCTGCCTTGATTCTCTATTTTATCTTCCTGAAGTTATTTTGGCTCAGAAGACATCTTCCTTCAGCCTAAGTCTTCTTTCCTAATTTTGTTACTTTATGTACTGTATAGTAGTACATATTAATTAATTGTATTTGTTGAGAACTTGAGTTCTCAGTGGAGAGTATTACATGTGAGGCTTGTTAGCTGTTGGAAGTCTGTCTAGTTGATAAACAGTTGTTGAACAGATGCAGAAAACTTTTGCTTAAGGGAAGAGGATTACCCACCTACATATCAGTTTTGTGGAAAGTCCTGGGCACATAGTGCGCTCTCTGGTTCATGGCCCAAATCAAGATAGAGGAGAAAAATGCTGTAAGGGCAGGAAGTAAAAGTGTTCTTTATGAGGAAAAATGTCAGCTGTTATCCACACGTTATCCGTAAAGATACTGTGTGTTGGTATTTAATTGTCCCTGGGAAGCATTCCTATATGGCACATTGTCATAATGAAAGACTAAAACCTAAGGTGTGTGGGATAATGGAGAACTGTATTTGCAGGTGGACATCAACAAAACAGAATTAAAATAAAGTCAGGTGATGTCCAGCTCTCAGTCCTTGAGGTTGGCTCTAGATCAGTGTTTCCAGTTATGAATAGCGGTCGTCACAGTGAGAATACAGCTGAGAGCGCGGTGGTGTGGACGCAGTACAGGCAAGAAGGGCCCAGGCAGCGGGTCATGGAGAGTGGGAGTGAGCACGTGTAACGGTCTCTACAGCAGGCCTCGCTTCTGTCTTTACGCATTTCAGCTGGCAAACATCATGTTTTTAGCAAGTTTGGCTGTAAAGTTCCATTCCTCTTTCTTAAGCAAAAATACGTTGGGTAGGCTCTGTTGTGCTACACTTATATTTTCAACAATTCTGAAATGTGTCTTCAAATAATATTTATTGTGACATAGTTAACTCTTTTCAGTAGAAAGACAAGTGCGTAATGGGATTTTTAGGTTCTATTACTGATTTCCATTGGATACTGCATTTTACAATTTAAGCAAAATATGACAATTTCATTGTCACTTGAATCAACCCACACTTGATTTTCAAAACCGATTTCAGTCTCTAGACAGAGCTAGAAACCAAGCTCTTTAATTACTGTAGAACACAGCGACACAACTACACATTCCTACGAGGACCATCAGGCACCTCAGTTCTTTAGGACTAGCTGCGTGGGTTGAGGGATTAGTTACTGATGGTCATCAGCTTTTTGGCTTCTTGGCTGAGATTTCCAGGAATGACACTTCGTGCCGTTTGCGATTGCTTGGCTTACTTTTGCTAAACCCTTTATGGAGATCTGTACTAGAAAGATTAGGGTTGGTATGAATGACATAGGAATGGAAAAGTGTGTTTAACCACCAGAAGCAGCAGCAGAAGGGTTAAAAGAAAGGCCTATATTGATAATGAAGAACAACTCTCCAAGGGTGCAGCTCACAGGACACTATTCCCAGTGGTAAGATTCAGGAATGCATTATTTATGTCAAGACCAGAATGCTTGCCCTCTGACAGAACAGATGGTTCATCATGTGTACCGTTTCTTTTCCTGCTTGCCTGACAGAAAAACAGACTATAGACTATATATATTCCAAATGAAGAAAAAACAGAGGAGGAAACAACCTGGTCTAAGATTTATGGAGGCTGAGGTAGGTGGGGGGTTCTGGTGTGGAGGACCACCCACAATGGCTACTGGCTCTTAAAGGCTATGAAGATCCGTCCAAAAACTAGTTTGTTGTTGCCAGTCTAGGAGACACCCAGAAACATAGGACTTGAAAACTGGTGCCTGTTGTCCTCTTTGTCACATGCAGGTGATCCTGGACAAACCACTTGGGCAGACATGTCACTTGTGTAAGTGAGCGTGAGATTGTGAGTGAATGAAGTCTTTGGAAGAGTGAGTGGGGTATTTGCAAATAAATATCTTCCCGTTTCATAAGATCTGGTGTAGAAATTTGCTACAGTAACTAAAATTTAAACCATAAATGAAGAACAAGTCAGATGGGAAGGAAAAAGACTGGACAGTGTCTGTTACTGAGAATTTTGTATTAATTAAACAATTTATATTTAATATAGACATTTATTTTCTTTTTTATTGAAATATAACAGCAATATCAGTAATACTAAATTAATAAAATTAATTTTAAAAATTGTCAATGATATCGATGTGATATAATTCTAGAGTATGATTTTATTATGACTTATTTTTAACACAGGCATTTTTAAATGGCTACACAGGATCCCTAAAGGAACCAGCATCCTTTGATGTGATTAAGAAACCTTGGGACTGCAGGAGGCTGTTTGACCTTTGTCCTCCTTGGCATTTCAGCACCAAAATGTGGCATTATCACTGTTAGGTTCCCTCTTTTCTCAAGAGGTGTATTATCACTCATGTTTCCTTCAGACTAGATAATAAGCAGGAAATACAGAGGAAAAAATAGGGGGCAGCGAGAAGAAACTATTTTTATAGAGTTCAGACAGTTGTGTCAGGAGCAAGCCTGGTGAGCAAAGAGGCATTTTGCAAGCCAGAAGAGTAGCTGTATGGCACATGCTATATTTTTGTGAACTGTCTTTTCGGAATGAAAAATGTAAGCATCGAGATAAACATTTGTACTTATGTACTTGATCACGCGTTATGTTTGGTATATGTTCAGGCTTACGCAACAAACCAGTGGGAAAGACTGCCTAAGAGACAAATAGATTTACTGTCTAGCAGTTCTTGTTTAGGTTATTTCTAGCATGTAAAGCAGTTTCCCGTTTACACGTTCGTTGTTTTGTATGTTTGTTTAATGTCTGGTAGACTATAACATGGTGCTTTTGGTGCCCGGAACCTGCTGTTTTCCAGGGCCTTAAATGTAGTGTAATTAACTCCCCAGAGTGAAAGGGGGAAATTCTTTGGCACACCTCTTTATAAGAGCTTTGCAGAACTTTAGGAAGAGTAGAAGGAGAACTAGCAAAGTACCTGATTGCTTCCGTGTGTCTCTAAAGCTTGGCTGGGGAAGAACCTATGTTGTTAAATCAAGGAACACTTTTAAAACAAACCCCAAAACTTTCCTTATCTTTTTGTCTAATCTTTTTTGAAAGCCTTTTAAAATAATTCTGAGCTTTTGTTTTGTTTTAGCTATTCAGGGGAAAAAAAATAAATCGTAATTCATGAAACTTCATGGATAATGGTATTGGGTTGCAGACATACTAAATTTATTTCTATGATGTCTTTTCCTAAATGCTTATGTATCAAACCTGTGGCTTGTTCTGTGTTACGTGCTCTTTATGAAGTTAAATGTCTGGAAGACAGTGCGGTAATTTCACTGTATTAATACTTTATTTGGTTTTTATTTTGTATAGAGATGGTTTGGGTTTCTTAATTGCTGAGGGGGAGTGCAGCTGAATCAATGTGCTGGGAGCAGCAAGAAAGTAATATCTCATTTCATGCTCGCAGAAGTGGTGCCTCAGGTGAAACGGTTGTCTTTAACTTGCCTGTTTAGAGAAGTGCTGTGTTAGAAGCACTGACCTTTGACTTAAACCTAGAACGAAAATCTGTCTAATGAAAAAGCTGCCAGAAATGAAAGGTCGTACAAAATGCAATGAATTTTTCAACTCCTCAAGAAGGATTTCTCAAAGTACTGTAATTCCCTATTGATTTGCCTAACCAGAGTGATATTTGTCACTGTTCGCTGAACACAGTTTTACTTTTATTCATGGTCTCTCTGTGAATATAAAGCTTCTAAGAAGAATATAGCTTATGGAAACGGTCCAGCCTAAACAAACCGATGTGTTTGATTCTTTATGAAATTGTCAAACTGGGTCAAAAATTTTATCCTGAGTCAATTCAGTAACAGCTGACCTTGAATATATTTTTTTCCTTCCTGTTTCTTAGCAACAGCGAACTTTTCTGCAGGATGACTATTTAATATCCTAATCTGTTTTAGAAGCTTTTATACCTAAAGAGGAACAGATGGTCTAAGGAAATTTTGTTTGTAGCAATAGAGATAGGGAATATCTACAGATTATTTTTCCTCATTTTATACCCTATTGTCCTGCACTTACAATTACCTAATATCTCCTTGATGGTAGCCAAAAACTTCCATCAGGAACAGAGAATAAAAATAGCAGTCTTCAAATGCTACAGGTTTACTTTTTTTTTTTTTTCTCAATGTATGATGCAAGAAAGCAGTGATATCTATGCTCTAACAGCTGTGATTGCATTCCTTATACAAAGTGTGAGAATATGTATAATTGTATTCTGTAAGTGTTGAACTGTATCTGAGTAAATGAAGAAAGCGTTATCTACAATGTAATTTTGTTCATTGGCAGTTGCTTACTCTCTCTCTCTCAAAATCTATCATGTGAAGTGGCTTTCTGTCTCCTTTATTATAGATTCCAAAGGTTCTTTATATTTCAGTGAGAAGAATCTTTTTTGAAAGGTTATTTTTATGTGACTTGGTGTTCACATAAAATACAAGTGAAGTCATTAATGACACTGAAATACAGAGCTCTGAAACACTGTTGTGACTATTTTATTATAGGCCCAATGAAGAAATAATTCTGTTTATTTTTCTGGTGGCAAGAAACTTCTTACTTCCAAAGAAGCAGGTTGAATGCTTGTAGAAGATTGGATGATCTTGGATTTTTCTACATAAATTTAAAATTAGTTCATGAGCCTCGATTCTGACTTTATTGCAGCCACCTGCAAAGGAGAGAATAAGAAGACCTGTTCTCTTCTAATTCTTTTTCAAAGTGCTGTGTAGTACGTTTGCTTCCTAGTTCCTGAACTTCTTCGTGCAAAGAGAGATACCTCCCCTCCATCACTTAGTTGGGGTCTTCAGAATCAAGCTGTAATGACGCTCATAAATGCCTGACAATGAAGTCATCTGGTTTTCTGTGATTGCTGGTTTGTCATGGAGACAGTTATTGACATGTAACTCCCGATTAGCAGGTGGAGACATGACGTCAGTGTGGTGAGGAGTGCTGAAGGAGTGTGTGTGAGCATATATATACGCATAAAAACAAGTGACGCATTGAGCAGTACGCTGTGGGTCTTCAGGCGAATCATCTGGTGCAGTTTTTTCCTCTGTATTGGCATATGTCATACTTTGTTTATTATCAGTGGCTACCAAAATTGTATAAACTGTAGGATGAGCTTGTTTTTGATAACCTGACAGACCTGTTGCCTGGCCTGCTCTTGAGGTTTCATCACTTATCATCACTTACCACTCTTGATCCAAAGTGAGATGTGCTCAGTAGCCTTTGTTAGAGCTCTTTTAGCTGCATAGCATGATATGAGGCTGTCTCTTACCGTGAAACCTCCTTGACATCTTTTGTCCCTATTGTCGTCTTTGGATGTTGTGTGCTACCTTACCTTATTAGCTAGCCTAGAAATATTTCTACTTTCAACTTTTGCTTGTTGCAAGGAATGACAGTGTCACCTTTGTTTAGTTCCACTGAAGTAAAATTCTTCTGACTTCCCACATTTTTACACAAAGTATTTTCAAATGAAACTGAGTGTGGAGCTTTAATATCTCCTTTTCACCTTCAGAGAAGAGCCCTTCCATTTCATTTTGCCTCTCTTTCTTGTATTGGGGGTGTTGGTTGACAGCCGGCTGAATATGAGCCAGCAGTGTGCCCAGGTGGCCAAGAAGGCCAACAGCATCCTAGCCTATCAGGAATAGTGTGGTGAGCCAGACGAGGGAAGCGATCATCCCCCTGTACTCGGCACTGGTGAGGCCCCACCTCGAGTACTGCGTTCAGTTTTGGGCCCCTCGCTACAAGAGGGACATTGAGGTGTTGGAGTGTGTCCAGAGAAGGGCTACAAAGCTGGTGAGGGGTCTGGAGGACAAACCTTATGAAGAACGACTGAGGGAGCTGGGGTTGTTTAGCTTGGAGAAGAGGCTGAGGGAAGACCTTACCACCCTCTACAACTACCTGAAAGGAGGTTGTAGAGAGATGGGGGCTGACCTCTTCTCCCTGGTGACAAGTGATAGGACGAGAGGAAACGGGTTCAAGTTGCGTCAGGGGAGGTTTGGATTGGATATTAGGAAACATTTTTTCACTGAAAGGGTTATTAAAGATTGGAATAGGCTGCCCAGGGAGGTGGTGGATTCACCGTCCCTGGAGGTGTTTAAAAAAAGGGTAGCTGGGGCACTTAGGGACATGGTTTAGAAGTGGCTTTTGTCAGGGTAGGTTAAAGGTTGGACTCGATGATCTTAAAGGTCCCTTCCAACCTCAGCGATTCTATGATTCTATTTTAATTAATTGGTTGGGCTGAATGAAGTCTGGAGTTTTTTGTTTTGCCCGGTTCCACCGCACCCACTCCTCCGTTCCCAGATTTGTCATAAAAAGTAATTTGAAGCTTAAAACAGGCTCACCCTCTAGGAACAGTAAAACTCTTTGCTTAGGAATGTTTTGTGTCTCCCAGCGAATCCTTCCAACCCTTGAGTCTGTTCTAAGTCGTGGTGAAGGCATGTCTAATCCAGAGACGAATGAGGTACATTTTGAAAAATCATTAAACAAGCTGCAGGGAGTCTCCTAAGAGAAGTAGGAAAGAAAGCGAGAAAAGGTGAAAGTGGGAAATATTTTGTTTTCATTTTTCTTCTTTCTGTCATCTTTCCCATTATCTTTAAAAAGGAATGATAGGAAAAGAGAAGAGAGCATGACTTTTAATAGGTACTTAGTCTAATGTTAAAAATGGAATATAAGCTTTGGTTCTTGAAATCCTTCATGTGAAATGGCGCCACATGTAGCTGCCTGAATAAGTGGATTGCCTGGTACATTATCTTGCTTTTCTGTGTTTTTGTCTGAGAGGTGGCTCATTAATAAGAAGAAGGGTAGTGAATCTCTACACTCCGTTATTATATCTGACTCTTTAATGCAGAAATGATAGCCCTTCATCTACAAATGGTTGGGGTTTTTTTGGGTTTTGTATGACTAGGGAGATCAGTCTAGGAAGGAAGAACTCTTCAGTCTTAAAGGAGTATTGTCACAAAGCCCGTATGTGAACGCCGAGGGGCTGGAGAAGTGAAAATTAAAGGATTTTTTTTTTTTTTTGAGGAAAAAAGCCTCCCCTAATTTTTTTTTGCTGAGTTACAGCTCTTTATGAATCCTTTAATATGTAGTACTCAAAGCACATCTGGATAGTGCGAGTGGCAGAGCATGTCTGCTCATCTGTTATGTTGCCGTTCACTAGTAGACCTCAGTATTGTTTAACTGGATCACAGTAGTTACTGAAGTTTAGAATTCTGTGTGGTTCAAGTCACATATTAGACAAGAATTTACTTTGATCTCTATGAGCATTGTTAGAACGGGCTACTAATGAAACCAAGTCTATACATTTTTTCAAAAACTGACTTGTTGCTGGGATAGGTGCTGGGTTTTTTTTTTTTTTTAAAGTAAAGCAGCAAATTTGAGCTATTTTGTAATACTTGACAAAAGGTGTGAGTGTACTTGAGTTCTGAACTATGTAGGAGAGCAAACCATAATCACTTAACTGTCCACCATGGACTACTACTTACTGGTGCATCAGACTCTTATCGTGTGTCTCTTTCTAAGGCACAAGATAAGTCTTTTATAGGCACAGTGTCCTCATTTCACTGTGACAAAGGATGTACATGTCTTCACGTGTTGGCTTGCTAAACTTCAGTTCCTCCTCTTCCTTTTCTGTTCCTCCTTTTTCTGGTCTGACCAAGTCAATAAAAACAAACAAGAAAACCCCAAACAACAAATAAAAAAGAACAAAAAACCCACAACCCAAAAAACTCCACAACCCCCACCCCCCAAACAAAACACAACCAACCAAGCAAAACTCCCCACCGCAAAACAGAAGTAGTAACTTAAAAAGCTTATTAAAATTTCTGCCCTTTAGTATTATGATAAATTCTGAATTAAGAGATAGCTGCTGCATTAGGTTGTTGGTTTAATCTTCATCAATGTATAATCTCAAAATAACCAGGTCAAAATGCTAAAGAAAGGGAGAACATGGATTGATATCACTGTAGTGTCTAGAGCACATTAATTTTCTTTTCATGCATTATATTGCTCTTTAAACATTTTAATTCATAAGGTGGCCCTTTCTTACTTTGCTTATTTTAGATTTCTTAATCAGGAATATAACCTACTCCCACTGTCCTCTGTAAAAATAACCTGATGGCGTCACAGTTCACGTCTTAATTTGAAAAGCTGGGTACCGTATGTAATCTATTGTAACATAACTCATCTGTCACATTTGCTTTTACTAATGTACCTTGGCATCTGTTAAGTGGGTCTCGATAGATGTCATTATTATGGCATTTAGGATTCTTTAATTCACAGTTCATCTTTCGGCATCAAGCAGACAAAACTAACCTTGGTCTTGTTGAGTGTTTTGTCCAGGAAGAGCAAATACGATAATAGTGATAACAACAACAGTAATGAAAAAAAGACGCACTTACTGATGCATGCTGAATTCAAGTTGGGTATGTTCTACGTTATTTGAACTCAGTGTAAGTAAATGCTTTATCCGGCTGTTGGTATACCAATTGTTTTGTAATTTGGTTTTAAATCTCCCCCCAATTCTTCTTTTCATTCTTACATCACTAACTTATTTCTCTATTACTGTCATCTAATATAACGTTACCTTTTCTTGTATGAACAGTTATGAATTTTTTTTGGTTCAATCTGAAATTTAGCAAATCATTAATTCTTTGCATGTACTCATGCTGTATGATCTTGTGTGGTTATTTAGGTAATACAAAACAAATTTCCATGAAAATAAAAGTATGGCAACATAAGCATGCAAGGATTTGATTTTCTACAGATATCTATGAGCAAGGCCATCAGGTGTGGGTAAATGACACTTTCCTGCTATAAAATTAGATCATAATGTTGACAGCATGTAGTGGTCCACTGGAAAGAGAAATTTTATAATCCAAAAGCACCAAAAAGCCTGTCTGGAGAATCTTTCAAATTGAGTGAGCGTACTGGTGTCGTCTGTTGCTGCCTATACTTTCAAACTTTCTGCATCTCACTAATGTAAATGCAGCATGTCTGTCAAACTTTATAAACTAAACATGCTTGTTAATGTTTTTTTCTAGTTTTCACGCATCCTCTTCTAGATCTGAAAAACTGTCTGAGGCATTTGTAGCAGCCCATTAGACCTTTCAGAACCCATGCAACACCTTCCCCCAGCCTTGTTTTCATCCCTGCATGAGATAAAATACGTTGTCACTTGTGTATAAGAAAAAGGGTGAAAACCCTCCACTCCAATAATCCCAACATAAACCAAAAAAAAAAAAATCCCCAAACCTTAACCATCAAACCTGGTGATTTGCCTTACTGGTTTATTCTTCAGTCATTTGCCTTCAATTTTTTTTCCTCCTTGGGAGGAGGGCGAATCCAGTGCATCTGGCAACTTTTTTTTGTTTGGCTGTCATATTACAACAGTTGCTCAGCTATCTTCTGTGAACACCCACAACAGTAAAAATGCTTTAAATTTTTTAAATATGTCAGAATTCACACATACCCACACAGAAACTAAGAGTATATTGTGTCATCTAATCATTCTTCTCAGTTTTGATCCAGCTTCCTTGAGATTGTTCCTCTCCTTTCACTTTTCAGTGAAATTGATGGAAGGGATAGGAAGATAAATGTATAGATTCTTGGCTTGTGGTAGCAGCTAATCTGTGGCCTTCCTGGGATGTTGGCCAATACAGAATTTGTCATACTTTTCACATCAAGAAAACTTGAGAAAGTTTAGGACAATCCAAATTTTTTTCAATGAGTAACTTCACAGGACTAAGAAGTGTTTTTTGAAGCCTATAGAATATGTGAGAAACACATATGAAGAAATATCATAGAATCATAGAGTCATTGGAGTTGAAGGGCACCTGTGGTGGGTTGAACTTGGCCAACAGCCAGACACCACACCAGCATCTTGCTCACTCCCGTCTCCCATGGGACAAGGAGAAAACAGAAGGAAGGTGAGCATGCTCATGGATTGAGATAATGATAGTTTGATAGGGAAAGCAAAAGTCTGACACTTAAGCAAAGCAAAAAAACCCCGTTCATTCACTAATTTCCGTAGTCAGGCAGATGTCTAACTGCATCGTGGAAGGCAGGTTCTCTGCATGCATAGTGAATGCCATAACCATAAATGTCCTCACTTCCTTCTTTCCCTGAGCTTTTATTTCTGAGAATGACATCATATGATATGGTTAGTATGGGTCAGCTGTCCTGGTTGTGCCTCCTCCCAGCCTCTTGCTCACCCCCAGCCTGCTGGCTTGATGCTGTGCTAGCACAGTACAGCAATAGTTAAAATGTTGGTGTGTTACCCACACTGTTCTAGGTGCAGATACAAAGCACAGCACCATAAGGGCGCTCTAAAGAAAGTTAACTCCATCCCAGACAGACCCAGTACAATCTCTACCCTTTATTCTATGCCATTTCTGTACCTTCTGGAATTGATCTGATCCAGCAGCCTGCTCAGAGCAGGACTGGATTTAAAGATACGTGGGCTGCTCTGGGCCTTGTCTACTTGTTCCGGATATTTTCAGGAGTGAAGATTCCCCGGTCTTTCAGGGCAACCGGTTTCAGTTTTTGGTGACCCTTATTATGAACAATTTTTCCCTCTTATCTAATCTGAATTCCCCTTGCTTCAGTTTACATCCATTGCCTCTCATCTTTTTGCTGTGCATTTCCCAGCAAGTCTGGCTCTGTTTTTAAATAGTTGAGTATAGCAATATGATCTACCCTTAGCTTTGTCCTTTAGAGGCTGAACAGACCCGATTCTCTCAGCTGCTCCTTATCCATCCCACGCTCTAGCCCCAAACTATCTTGTTGGCTCTCCACTGTACCAATCTATCTTATACTGGGGAGCATAAAATGGAATACAGTATTCAAGTTGTGATCTGGCAGATGTGGATTAGAATAATAATTTACCTCTACTTGCTGGTTCCGCTGTGCAGTCTAGTGCAGTCTAGTATGCCCTTGGCATTCAGTTTCTTGCAAGGGTGCATTTTTGACTTATTCAAATGTCCACCAGTCCCTGCGTGTCTTCTTGTGCAATACTGATTTCTGATGAGTTAGCTCCCACACTGGACTGTTGCATGGGGCTATTCTGTCCCTGTTACAGCATTTTGCATTGTCTTTTGTTGAATTTCCTTGAGACTTGTCAGCCCATTTCTCCAGTCAGCTGTGATCCGTCTGAAGCACAGCCATGTCCCCTAATGTGTGAACCCCCGCTCCCCCTCCCTCAGTCACTAGTGAACTTGCTGAGGTACATTAATCCCAGCATCCAGGCCATTAAGATGTTAAATACAGAATCATAGAATATCTCAAGTTGGAAGGGACCCATAAGGATCATCAAATCCAACTCTCTGCTCCTCACAGGACTACCTAAAACTAAACCACATAACTAAGAACATTGTCCAGATGCACCTTGAACTCTCACAGGCTTGGTGCCATGACCACGGCCCTGGAGACCCTGTCGCAGTGACAAACCACCCTCTCCATGAAGGACCTTTTCTTAATGTCAAATCTGAACATCTCCTGTTTCAGCTTCCTTCCATTTCCTTGTATCCTATCGCTGGTCGCCAGAGAGAGGATATTGTTTTAATGATACTGCTCATCCTGGGCTCACAGGGGCAAAAAGTTGAAGGGACTGTGGGGAGGTTGACTATTGAGGTTTGCAGACTAATTTATGTTGCAATCTGTTACAAATCAAATGGCGACTTAAAGGTTTAGATGTCATCTGGATTTCATTTGTAATCAAATGGTTAGAATTTCTAAGTTGTCGGTACTCATTCGTTTGGGAGATACTGAATGATTGGGAAAAGGGGCTGAATAATAGTAATATGGATACTAGTAAAAGGAGGAAAGGGACTATGAAACCGTAACAAAAACGGAATGTTTCCCTGGGACAAAGGGGTATTTTGGCTTTTTGATATACTCCTCATTTGTTACCCAATCTTTAGCAAATCTCTGTGCTTTTATTGGTTCTGTTGCATTTGTTTTATTTATTTTGCCCAACTTCAGCGCAGGTGCAATCATTTCTGTGAAATACCTAGGCTCCACCTGTAACAGATTCAACTTATATGTGGATAAGGTAGCCAGACATAGCGCTTGTTTTGCTGATTGCTGATAGGATATAACACTAGAATAGGCTAAGAAAGTTACAGTAAAACACTTGCAAGATTTAATTTCCTAAATGTTACATCAAATTTGATTTAATTACTGTCAAAATCAGCTAAGCTTTGATTATACCCTTTTAAGCACCACTTCTTTTTGTTTTGCATGCCATTTTTCTTTTTGCTTACCTTTATATGCCAGTACAAAGAAAATATTGTTTGGAATGCTTTCTTAATTTCTTCAGCATTTTTATTAAGCCATGTGTATGTAGGTACTTTTACTTCTGTGAGTTATATGTCACTTAGCAATAGCATTGGATGAATTTGATGGCTTAGACAGTCTTTGAAATTACAGGTATAACAGATTTAATCAGTAGAGAGTTGTGATTTCTTTATTCAGAGAATTTATTAGTGTATATTTCAACAATTTCTCACTTGTGGTTTGTGGGTTTTCTTTTTCCTTCCTTTTTGTAATTGCAGTCCCTAAAGCAGAGACGTCTTCTTTCTTTTAGTAGTTCAAAAAGAGTTTTTCAGTGGATTTGCTCTGCTGTCAGTCCCTTGGAGATGCTAACTCAAGGCACCAAGAGAGATTTTTCAGAAGTACCAAAGTTAGTTAAAAGCCATACAGCCAGTTGAAAATTGATGGGCGTTTTCCTAAATCAAGATAATTTTGATGTTCATTTGACTTGGATGCCTGTTATACAGCTGAAAATTCTGTAGAGACTTGGTTAGCGTAACTACTACATAATGAGTGGAATCCATGAGCAGAATGAATATTGCTAGATATTTAATAGAGTCTACAAGTATTTTTGTAGGAGAGGCTACACTCGTGTGAAGTGGTGGAAAGATTTTCAGCCACAATGTTTTCCATTGGTCTTTCATTACTGTCTGTTGTGTGTGTTGCTACTTTCCATTAACTTGTGCATTGTACTCTTATTTTTTTACCTTATTATGGGTTACATAGAAGTAACATGTAAGATTTACTGTCCCCAGGTATTTTTTTCTTTCCTTACAAATGGTTTCAAATGTTGACATTAAATCATAATTGGCCTGATGAGTTCTTTCATTGCTGTCATGGAACAAATGGGTGGGAAGAACATATGTCAGCTTTGACATCACCCCACTTGTGCACAAGCTTGAGGAACATCTGCTGTTAACGGCTGTTGATTGCTATGACACTTTGTTGAAAGGTCGAGAACTTTTTGTCTCCACCTTAATTTTAAACTAGAAACGTCTTCCTGAAGATGATGTTTCTTGTCAAGTTGTAGCAATAGTATTAACTTGCCATATATGTATGCAATTCATTTTTAACTGTCATTCAATTTCTAAATGGTTGCTCAACGAATGCCGTAATTGTGTTTCGGATGCTTGGTAAGTGGTGTGAAACTTTCACACTTATCTTGCATATGCCTCTTAAATTATAGAGTAAATATCTTCTTGGTCCATCTGTTTGCTAAGGGACTGCTGAATCTGAAAATCTAGAATTTAGTGGAAACCCAGGTAACAAATAATGATAACCCATAATTTTGTTTGTATACGCACAGAATTCTACTTGACTTTGACTCAAAATACTAGCAGCTTTTCCAAAAATCTTGTAATGGGTGAAGTACACCTTGATTTCTGGAAGCCTGTCACATAGACTTTAAGTTGTTTCCCCATATTGCCTTTATCTTTCCTTTATACACCAAAGCTGGGGAGGGGGGCAGGAACCCTGCAATCTCATGCCAAAGAAAACCTCCAAAAGAAGCCTGCCAGCTCTAGTTAGTTTTTTCTCTTCTCTGCTAATTTCTTTTCATCCATGTTTTCAGTACTGAAAAATATTGCACTTTGTATTTTTCTTTCCTTTCTGTCTTGACTGTCTCTACCTTGCAGTCTGTAAAGTGACAGAGTCCAAGCTTGTTTCCTCACACTGTTAATTCCTTTGCCTGACATTTTATTGGCTTTCCACTAATAGTATTAGACATACATCCACTTTCTTCTGTGTCTGTTCCTCAGAATTCATTCTGAGTGATTTATGTTATTTTAGTTTGTTAAAAGTTATTTAGTGCCTTTAGTTATGAACCCACAAGTCTTCCGATAGTAAACCTATCGAAATGTTTTCCCTGAGTGGAGATGCATTTTTTTCGTTAATATATTGAAGGGATTTTCTGCAAAGAAAAATTTTTCTTGTTTGTTCTTTGTGTGTTGGGAAACATTGCAGTGACTCCCTTTGCACTTCCTAGCTTTGCGAGCACTTGTGCCAAGGCCTGCTGTAATTTTCTGTGAATATTACAATTTGAATACAGAGAGTTGTCAAACATATGACTAATCTTTGCTTGCAACATTTCTGTTGTGTTTTGGCATTCAGACAGACTTCTTTTTCATATGCATGTAAAGTGATATGTTTAAGTCTGCAGCGTTGTTAATTTGCAGCAACCTTGTTTTTGGAATAGTTTGGATTTTACAATTGTATAACTCATAACACAGTTGTCTGACTTTTTACTTTTTTCTTTCTACCCCACCTTCCCTACTCATTTATCAGAAGTTTTACTGCAGAATGAGGTGACGTTATTAAGGTACCGTTTCCCAGGATCTTGAGATGACTCTTTGAATACCTTGACGTGTTTTGCATGTGTTCTGCATGACATAAGAAAACATGAAGCATAAACTCATTCAAAGCAGAAAAGAATAATTGGTTGTGCTCCAGTATTTACCATTATGATTCCACCAGGTGAGGGGAAGGGGGCTTTGAGGGAAGCTATTTGTCTTTGAGATTGCAAAAGAAGGAAGAAGTTAAAGGCTGATGTTCACATGAATGGAAGATACCTATTAACCTTGCCAACTATGAACTCCTGAACTTATTTGTATACTACTAGAAAGTACTGAAGTAATACCTGAAGAGATTCCCATTATTCTGTAAGCCATTTGCTTGAATGGAAAACTGGATAATTCTTTTTGACCAATTGTGAAGTCCTTTCCCTCAGCAAAACCTTTCCTCATTCATGTCTACAGATATGTAGCAGCTCTTCTTCCCCTCTGAAGATAAAGGTTCACTACTACTTTAGCAGGCTACAAGGCATGTTTTTACTTGGATTATCTAGAGGCAGGGAATTCTAATGGGGAGGATGGGATTTCTGTCTGTATATATTTCCCATGAAAAATAAGGTCAGTTCCTGCCTCTTTCTACCTGCTGATGATATTCTGAGCAACAGGTGTATGCTCGTTGGTACCCGTGTAGTGGAAGGAACCAGGAAAGAGTGTGATTCCTACATCACTCTCATTTCTTACACAAACCTTGAATGTCTTAAGATGTCTGTAGGAGAACATTATTGCTTTACTTTATGATAAGACCAGAAAAAAATAGTATTTAGCTGTAGCTGAATTCCGGAATACCTGCTCCAGTGAAACAAAGTATGGATACTTTTTCCCAACTTAAAGTACAATGTTTGGAGTAATTTTAAATTTAATTACAGAATTATAGAATATTTGATGTTGGAGAGAACCTCTGGAGGTAATCTAGTTCAATCTCCCTGCAGGGAGCAGAGTCAACTAGAGTGGGTTTATAAAGACTGTGTCCCATTAGGTTCTGAGCATCCCCAAGCATGCTCCACAACCAGCCTGGGCAGAGCCTGTTACAGTGTTCGATCCTACAGCATGTCACCCAACAATACAGGGGCAAACACGAATCTGTGCAGGGGTCAGGAGCAGAGGGGTACCGATGACACCATGTCAAAGCTTTTTCTTATGTTTAAATGGGTATTGCTGTATTTCGGTTTGTGTCTGTTGACCTGTGACTGGGCACCACTGACAAGAGTCTGTCTCTGCCTTCTTTAGTTCCCAGCGTTATGTTTTTAGACAGATGGATTAAATCCCCTGAGCCTTCTCTTTACCAGGCTGAACGATCCCAGCTTTCTCAGCTTCTCCCCAAATGTGTATGCATTAAATCAGTCCTGGCAGGTCTTAAGATAATCTTACACTAATACAACAGTAGTTACTCACAGTTACTCACAGTTGTACAGAAAAGGGGATGGTACTTAATTTGGGTGATAGAATAATATGAAGGCTTAACTCGCAAACATGGGGTAGGACTTTGGAGGAGATGATACTGACCTTTACACAGGTCAACTTAGCATGTAGTTGAGATTTTCACTATGTGCACTTGAATTTGAACAAAATTATACTTTTTGTTAAGTTACAGTTGAAGATGTGTGAAATGGAAAATTTATTTGGTATTTATCTGGTAAATAAATCTGGTATTTATGGAACTAGTTTATTTACTTAAGGGGAGGAAAATGGAAGAATAAAAATTTATCTATGCAGCTCACTTTTTTTTCACTGTCTATGTCTTTATTCGGTTAATGAATTTTTTTTTTCACTGTGTCTATATTTTTTATTTGGTTCTATAAGTGAATTGTATTTTTCAATGTTACAATGTAGTTTCTGGTTAGATAACAGGCTGCTTTTTGGCTTTGGTTAAAAGGTGTTTAAATACCAGCCTGGGATAAAATATGTAACAGGCAAATAATCTACACTGTATCTCTTTTCCTGTCTTTATGAAATGAGCTCTTCCCTTTTAGAGTTTCTCTTTTAGTCACGGAATTCACCAAGTTTAACTTGCTCATTTGGTTCCAAAATAGTGTTGGGAAAGGGATCTTTGATGTTACTCTAAGGTGTTCAAAATTTATTAGCAGTGGTAATACAGTGAGAGTCAACTGATAGTCCTCTGCCTTCCTTCACTTAATGGTGTTGTCTAAGCAGAAAAGAAAATTTAGAAAGCTGCATTCTCGGGGCAGGGGGGAGGGAGTTTATATTTGACACTCTACCAAGCTGTATGACAATCCCCCTTTTACCCCTATTTCTGTAAAGCTTTCTGGTAAATAGTACATTGATTTTACATTTCAGGAACAAAATGCCTCTGCACGAACAGCAGTAGAGTGCTTCATCCCTGCACCATATGATCATCTCTTCTGAAACTCAACCTGTTGTAAAATATTTCAGTTATAGTTGATCCTTTTATATACTGTCCAAGCAAGAGGTCAAAACCTTTTCAATCTTATTATTTTTTTTAATGCTGCAACAAACTGATTTATTAAGTTCATAAAAATTTTGGGTATTATTTTTACCTTTTCCCTGTCTCCTCCCTCTTTTCCCTCCCCCTCCCAGCTTCCCTCACGGTATTTAAAGATAAAGACAGTAACATTTGGGAGGGTAGTTGGAGTGGAGAGATCATTACAAGAGTGCCTCAGTAGTAGCAAGTTATCTGTCCTTTCCCGAAGTTTGCTAAAAGCTTGATGTGAGGTATGTTTTTCTATTTCAACAGGCTTGAAAAATACACTTCCAAGTTCTCGAGCCTCAAATTTACATGGGAATAGCCCTGCAGCTTATGTACCTGGAGAGATCTTGCCTGAATCCTGGTCATGTTTAACCAAAAAAACCCCCACTAATTTCTTTGATTACATTGTTATTGAAAGGAGGCTTATCATTGAAGAAGATGAAGTAGGAAGTGCTTTCTGCCAAAGAGTAATTTTATGTTTTCTGCTATAGACAGTGATTCCCCTAGAGTTTAGACAGACTCTTTAAAACTGCTCTGTGGATAGAGCAAACCAAGGAGATGAAATAAAGCATTCTTGCCCTTTAATATAATCTAAAAAGAAAGTCTCTGCTGGCAATGTGTTTCATACAAAAAACCGATGCATAGAGTTGTGGAAGAATAAATTGATGTCTGATTACCTAATGCTACAGAAGGAGAACACAAAGGCACAGAGAGCTTATTCTTTTAATTCACCTTTTGCTTTTGTATGGGAAAGCTGTACTACTTGTTATCAGTACGTGATAGTTCAGAACAGAAGAATATTCTCATGGTACAATGACTTGTTGTTACCCATTAGTTAATTCAAGCTGGGAAATTTTAGAGGTGAATTAAGTGTTAGGCCAGGGAAAATATTGTTTTTAAGGGTTTCATTGTGTTCGCTAATTATCATTTGTCACCAAAACTATGTTCAGCATTTTTTATTCTATTTATACTGTTCCAATTTATTTTGTTTGTTTAGCTGTACTGTTTTCCACAAAGAAACTGTTAGTTTCCCCGTTGAAGGAAGGAATAATTCATAGAGAATATCTGAAGCTCCAAAAGCTGCTGAAAAGACCCACAGAGCTGAAGTGAAAAAAAAACCCAACACACTAGATAGCCCAGCAGATTTTCCAGTATGGAAGTGTTTGATACAATTCAAAGTTTGATTAGTTTTTTCCAATAATGCCTGTGACTTGGTATTTCTGAAATGCTGTTGCAGGTGAAAGAGATTTTTAACAATGGGTTTCTAAAAAATTTTGAAAAACTAAGATTAGAGGCCTTCAGAAGTATTTGTAAATGAGATTTCAAGCTGGAGTATAGTTTTCAAGATAATGGGTAAAGCAGTACTTATCTTCAAAACTTTTTAAGTATTAAGTATTCAGATAGTTAGCTTAGGTATTTAATTTAGAAGTCTTCTTCCTGCAGGCTTTTTATATTACTGTGTAGGCTCATTCAAAAATAAATTCCAAACAGGAACTTAGGTCTAAACCTAAGATCTGAAGCTCCAAAAGCTGCTGAAAAGACCCACAGAGCTGAAGTGAAAAAAACCCAACACACTAGGTAGCCCAGCAGATTTTCCAGTACGGAAGTGTTTGATACAATTCCATAATTGTGAAGAGCCTGTCTGTCAAATCTCTATATGTAGATGAATTATTTCTGACTTGTTTCTGCATCAGTATGAGGAAAATCTGGTATCTGATTCCCCTCACATGGAGGAAAGGGGAAAAGGCAAAAGCACTACAACCACCGTGGGTGTCGGTAGTGAGATGGGTAGTATAAACTACTTAGGGCAGTCATCATCTCTGATTAATCATAGACTAATGTAGGTTGGCAGGGACTTCTGGAGGTCCCAAGTCCAGCCTTGTGTTCAACATGACATTCACCAGAGGAGGTGCTCTTCCAGGCAAGTTTTGAATATCCTTTATGGGTGGAGGTCACATAGCTTCCCTGAGAAACTTGTTCTGTGAACTCTCAGCTGTCTGGCAAAGAGGAGGCTAACTGCTACTAATAGTCAGATTTGCAATAAAACCAAAGAACAGTGTGATTTGCTCCACTGTTTCCTTCTAAGCAGCTTGAAGGGCCGCTTAGAAGGAAAAGTTATATATATGTATTTTTTTTATTCTGTTAACTATTGCATTTTCTAGAACAAGACCTAGCAATTACATGGAAGAGTAACATTATCATAGAGGTTTCTCTGAACACAATGAACTAGCTTTTCTATTGCTTTGCTTTCTTTGTGTTTGTCATCATCTGTGCTTTCTGGTCAGCATTCTTAGCCTAGACTGATGGTGCTTGTCCTATTCCAAATTATTTCCAGTAGTTAAAGTGCTGACTGGGAAGATTCCAGTCTCCATACAAGTGCCTTAGTCTGCCTTAATCAATTCACATATAATCAGGTATTAAATTCGGTCATGGATAGTTGCATGGATTACTCTTGATTTCTTGGTATGATAAAATTGGTTAGAACTTGCTGTCAGGAAGGCTCTGTTATGCAACTAGTATGAAATATTTGTCAAAATAAAATTATTGAGGGCTTAACAGCTATGGCGTGTACTGGTATTACAGTGTTCTTG
Source organism: Chroicocephalus ridibundus (assembly GCF_963924245.1). Lineage (NCBI taxonomy): Eukaryota > Metazoa > Chordata > Aves > Charadriiformes > Laridae > Chroicocephalus > Chroicocephalus ridibundus. The sequence continues at coordinate 39,708,812 of NC_086288.1, read as the reverse complement.
CTGTGTTCAACAATAGAGCAGCAAAAGTCATCTTCACGTGACCGCAGAAAGCGACTACAGCACAGCTGTATACACAGATAAAACTTAATACAGCGACGTGTCAGGCAACAATGGAGTGCTTCAAAGGCTTGACAGGTCTAAATGGGTTAGAGACTCTGATAAACCAGGATGATGGTTATTTCAATTCAGATCTTTTAGGTTGACTTGCCCAGCATTTCTGTCTATTTGAGAGACATTAGTGTCTGTCTCCATTTAATGTTCTGCTTGAAGGGTAATAAATTCTCTGGGACAGTAAATGCTAAGAGTTTCAGGATGCCATGTAACGGTAACAGAGGCAAAAAGTGTTTTTCTTATTGTGCATGAAGAACTGTTAGAATTGTTTATCTGCATCTCTTATTGCAGTTTTTTCTGGTTTCCTGGGGTCTGCCATATGTGTGAGAGTTAATCAGCTCTTGATGGGGTTCTCACACATTGAGGTATGTTTCTATAAATGCATTAACAACTCAGTCTTTAATACTAAGACCAGTTGTTCTCTGGGTACCCAGCCCCCTGAGCTGGATGACAGGGATGGGGAGCAGACTGAAGCTCCCATAATCCAAAGGACAAATGGTTGGCAACCTGCTACACCACTTAGACGCACACAGGTCTATGTGGCCGGATTGCATCCATCCAAGAATACTGGGGGAGGTGGCAGATGTGCTCACCAAGCCACTTTCCATCACTTATCATCAGTCCTGGCTAACCGGGGAAGTGCCAGTTGACTGGAAGTTAGCAAATGTGACACCCATCTGCAAGAAGGGCTGCAAGGAGGATCTGGGGAAGTACAGGCCTGTCAGCCTGACTTCTGTGCCAGGGGAGGTTATGGAGCGGATAATCTTGAATGCCATCACACAACATGTACAGGATAACCAGATGATCAGGACCAGTCAGCATGGGTTTATGAAAAGCAGGTCCTGCTTGACTAACCTTATCTTCTTCTGGGACGAGGTGACCCACTTAGTGGATGAGGGAAAGGCTGTGGATGATGTATGCCTAGACTTCAGTAAAGCCTTTGACACTGTTACCCACAGCGTTCTCCTGGAGGAACTGGCTGCTTATGGCTTGGGTGAGAGTACGCTTCGCTGGGTAAAAAAAAAAAAACCTGCATGGCTGCGCCCAAAGAGTTGTGGTGAATTGAGTTAAATCCAGTTCGTGGCCAGTCACAAGTGATGTTCCCCAGGGCTCAGTACTGGGGCCAGTTCTGTCTAATATCTTTATCGCTGATCTGGACCAGAGGATCGAGTGCAGCCTCAGTAAGTTTGCAGGCGACACCAAGTTGGGCAGGAGTGTTGATCTGCTTGAGGGTAGGAAGGGTCTACAGGGGGATCTGGTCAGGGTGGGTTTTTGGGCCGAGGCCGATGGTATGAGGTTCAACAAGGCCAAGTGCCAGGTCCCACTTTTGTGTCACAACCCCATGCAGCGCTACGGGCCTGGGGAAGAGTGGCTGGAGAGCTGCCTAGCGGAAAAGGCCCTGGGGGTATTTGTAGACAGATGACTGAATATGAGCCAGCAGTGTGCCCAGGTGGCCAAGAAGGCCAACAGATCCTGGCTTGTATCAGGAATACTGTGGTGAGTAGGGCCAGGGAAGCCATCATTCCTCTATACTTGTCACTGGTGAGGCCACGCCTTGAATACTGTGTACACTTTTGGGCCCCTCACTACAAGAAAGACATTGGGGTGCTGGAGTACAATGAGAGAAGGGCAATGAAGCTGGTGAGGGTCTTAAGCACAAGTCTGACAAGGAGCAGCTGAGGGAGCTGGAGTTGTTTAGCCTGGAGAAAAGGAGGCTGAGGGGAGACCTCATCACTCTCTACAGCTACCTGAAAGGAGGGTGTAGAGAGGTGGGGGTTGGTCTCTTCTCCCAAGTAATAAGCAACAGGACAAGTTGTGCCAGAGGAGGTTTAGATTGGGTATTGGGAAAAATTTCTTCACCCTTCCAGGGTTATCAAGCATTGGAACAGGCTGCTCAGGAAAGTGGTGGAATCACCATCCCTGGAGGTATTTAAAAGATGTGTAGATGTGGTGCTGAGGGACGTGGTTTGGTGGTGGGCTTGGCAGTGCTAGGTTAACAGTTGGACTTGATGATCTTAAAGGTCTTTTCCAACCTAAATGATTCTGTGATTTGATATGACCAAATTAAGCCAGTCTGTTGGTTGACTCCCTGGTCTTTCACTGCAGAGGGAGTAGGCCGCTGGAAGCCTTGGGAGTCTTATTTTAAAGTACACTTCAGGGACATTGTGCAGAGAGAAAATGTAGTAGGATTATACCACAGAAATGTATTTGTTGGCTCCTTGGACTGGGTACAGAAAGCGGACAGCCAGCAAGGCAAGCAAATGAAAAACTTCTAAAAAAAAAAATATATAGTTGGGGAAGTAGCTGAAGGGAGGAGTTTTGGACGAACCAGAGAAGGCAAACCATGAGGAAAATGTTCTTTTCAAGACAGGCTGACAGAAGGATGAGTATTTTAGCAGGAAGAATGACAAAGGAGGATAGACTTAAAAGAAAGAAGCTGTAGGGTTTAGTGAAAGAGCATATGCAGAGGAAGGAAGAAAGGTGATGAAAGATGAGACACAGCCTGAGAATTTGGGTAATGCTGTCAGGGAAGATGGTGGAGTTGCCTCCCAAGAATGTGTAGATGGAAATATTTAAGAACTGAAATAAATATTACATGGTTAGGCAGCTGAGAGAAATCCCTGGATTTTATTTTTGGCACTACTGCCTCTGGGGAAAACTGCTAAAAAGTTCGTGCTCTGCATTCTGAAGATGAGTTCTGGTGCACAAAGATGCTGGTAAACCTTTTTCAAGCTGCTGAACTATAACTGAACACAGATACTCTTTTGAACCTTTTTTTCAGAGCGTTCAGTCAGTGGGGGAATCTGTTCTGCAACCATTTTAACTCTATGTGCTAAAAATATTAACTATATTACTACACAGTTCAGTAGTTAGTATCCAAACAATAATGACATCAGATCCAAGATAAATATGGATTTTATACACCTCAGGAAGCACTGGAGTGACTTGAAGTTGCAGGGCTATCTGGTTCTAGTTTGCTTTCCAGATGAAGTTCCTTATATCCATGAATATTTCCACTCCTTGTAAATGTTTTTTCTTTGTATCATGTTTCAGTTGGCTGTTACGTATGAATCTTGTAGCTCTATGTTGTTCTGTATAGAATTAAATGGAAGTTTACAGTTTGAAAGAAACAAATACATGCTAATCACCTTGCAGTCAGTTTTGTTCCCTCTATTATTAAAATTAGATATGAAACCCAATTAGTATTTCTAAGTGTTACTAGCGTTTCTAAGCTAGATACTTTCTCACTACAGGCTTTAAAATTCTGAGAATAAACTTGGTCATCTCTTTTAAAAACAAATATAGAAAGCTGAGGGATTTACCTATCTGTCAGGATGTGCTAGTGGAGAAAAATGAGAAGCAAATAAAGATACAACAAAATTCAATCAGGAAAAATGTTTTTTTTTGTTTCTTGAATGTTATGAAAGGAAAAATGCTAGGTTTCAGAGAAAACTATATCCTTCTAAATGTAAGGATGATAGTTTTGCAATAAAGGAATAGATGAGTTGGATATGAATAACTGTGATACATAATCTTTACAATGCACATGATGTTTAGTTGTGTAGGGTGGTGACTTGCAATTTGTTTCAGATTTTTCTGTTTGGTTTTGTTTAGGTGTCACGTATTCCACATACTATTTTTGGTGTACTGAGCTAATAAAATCTCTACACCATCTTGCCAAAAATTGTTGATAGAAGCCCTTGTGAAAATGTGCTTAATTAATAGCAGAAGGTCAATGGTCTGTTCAGAAATAAGAACTGAATTGGAGCATACATACTACCAATTAATCAGTAATTACCATCAATAAAAGTAGGGAGGTAGTGAACCTGGATCCCAGTCTTGGATTTGGTTGTCTTTTGAAGATCCTGCAACCAGCCGCGTCTGCCATTCTCAAGTTGTGTAAAAATGTGCTGTTTGAATTTCTGGCACCTGATAAATTTAATTTGTATCTTTTCTATATATCCTCATCTAATAAAGATTGTATTTAAAATTTTGCAAAGTCAGCGGTTGGAAGCTCTAATAAGGATTAAGAAAGTAGAAATGTGTATAATAGTGTTTTTTAACTCTCCATATGTAACTGAAATCAATGTTAGTGAATGTTGCATCAAGTAATAATGCCTAGGGAATGCCTGAAGTTGCAAACTGGAAGTGTAGGCTATTGTTTACTTATTGTCTAGTTCATCAGGTGAACGTTAAGTACCTATTGAAAACCATAGCTCATTATTTAAAAAACGTATTTGTAAATCCATCCAAAGAACAAGAATTATTCCAACTTGAGTGCTATTTCTTTTCAAATTATTGCAACTTGCATTCATAAAAATTTCACAAAGTAGAAAATTTATGGATGTCTCTTAAAAAAAAAAAAAAAGAGGATTCAAATTTTTTTTTGTTGTTGTTCTAACTAGTGAATCTTGAAAATGTAAATTGCATTCTGTTAGAAGAAAACCTCGATGTCTACTTGGCTTTTTTATCTAAAGGGTTCAAGTGACAGAAACATTTTAATCAACCGCAGTGGTGGTAAAAGAAGATACTGATCCAAACAGAAGGCAGAAGTCTATTTTAGGAAGCTTGTCTTAAAGATCTCTGTTCTAGGCGCAAAGCAATGTAATGCAAGCTGGAATAATAGTGTGTCGTAATTATTTTTGAATATTGAAAGTGATTGATTTACATACTGTGAAACGTGGTGGATTTGAAAAATGTTTTATTTTTCTGAATTGCATCCAGAGGAATGTTATACATGAAAAAGAAATTAGGTTTTCCTGTGAGGATGCTAAATACCTAGGAATTCTTCTGCATAAACTATGATGTAGTGTCTGAGATCATAATTATCTTAGAATGGCAATCACATACACAAATCCAGATGGCCTTTGGGATAAGGGTCAAACAGTTGATCTTTTCAAGATAGTTACACTTCTGCTTTTATGTTCATCTATGTATCAAGCCATTACTTAAATGGAAAATTTCACTTGGCAGAGTTGCTGCAACAGATCTAGTACAGAGATGTTTATTCCAAAAAGCAAAGTGGTCTGTCTTTTAAAGACATTCAAGTGTAAGTTGAATATTGATTACTATCAGGCACATTCTGTATGTGTCTCTAAATGTATTTGGAGAAGTACATTCAAAACTCTTCACTTTCCAAGTAAAATTTCACACCTTAATTCAGTTTCTAAAGCATCCAGAAAACACATACTTTGCTAATTGTTTGATTTCCTAGGAACACCTGAAATTTAATATAATTAGTAAGGTATGGAACTAAATTCCTGTTCTATATTCCTTTTTGTGCATGTGTCCATAAAACATTGAAGTCTTCTGAGTGTTATAAATGGCCATTCTGATAGGGATGCTATTTATGGCTTCTCCAGGAATAAATTATAATTTTCCTAAAACTGATGGGAGACTAGTGTACTTGTACATTAACCAAAATACACATTTGGCTGCTTTTTCAATATTGAATTTGATTGTTTTTTATGTTGGTTGTTTTTATGTTTAAGATTACGATAATGAAAACAAATCACAATAAACCTTGATATGTGCAATCTCCTAAATTTACACTGAAAACCAGAGCTAAATTATCCAGGTGTTTTGAAGGTAATGAAGTTAGTGTATGGCCTCATTCATATTAGTATTAAATGAGAAGCTATATACATTCACAGAAGGAAATTAACATTAGCATAAATGTTTACATTACACTAACATTTTCAGTTTTGGTTCTCTAGTTACAATTTTTTATTTTTTCCACTGAAGAAAATGAAGTTCAAGTTCTGATCTATACCTGTTCTATTTAGTAATGTACTGAAAGGACAGAAGAATTTATCTTGGCATGTAGGGCTATACTTTGATTTAACTGGCTACCAAAGCCATGATAGTTTTTAGCCTCTGGCGGGAAAAACATCCTATATGAAAAGAAATATTTTAGGCTTTGAACAATGTTTTCATGATACGGCTTTTACTTTTTACAGTCATACTCTAAAGAGTAACTGAAAACCTCTGTGTGTGTGTATTGCCAAGATAAACATCTTTAAGATAACCTACATTTTAAAGGGCTGTTTGGTGCTTTTTTTCAAGGGGAGAATATCAGCCAGTGAAAATAATGGGTTGCTTAAACCTTAAACAAAATCTGTCTGAAAAATGTTCCATATTTCTGTAGTATTTAAAGACAGCTTGGTCAATACTGTGAAAACTTACAAAAAAAATTCTGATTTTTCTGTTGCTGTCAAGCTTCTAAATACAGCAACTTTTTATATGTTGTGTGTTATGCGTACTCACGCTCCCCCATACAGAAATAGAGTACATGTGTTCACTTATTTGTTAAGGTCAAAGGACACTGTAAAATTCTTTGCTATTAGGAAATAAGGACGTACCACAGCAGAATGTACCACAGTGGTAGTGGGTATGCTAGCAACATCGCTGGCCCAATTCAAACCTTGGTAAAGCTTGTCGAAGGTTATTGGTTCAGTAAGCTTCTGATCAGGTCTCAGGGTAGGAATTGTTATTGCCTTATGATTTGTGTTGTAACATTAAAGCTTTGAAGAAAAATCATTTAAAAAAATTAGGGCACAGAAGATCTGTAGTGTGATATCAAGATCGTTAGGATGCTGTGAATGAATTGTGAAGGGCTTCAAAATGTTTGACTGTTTATTCATTACGCTGATGTCATCTGGGGAATTAATGGTGTACCTTTAATGTAGGATGACTGCACTCTACGTATTTTAGGTAGTAGTTATAGAAATGACTGCCAGGTATGCAGCTTATCTTTCCAGAATACCAGCAGGAAAAAAAATTCTTGATGAAAAAACATAGCAAACTAGGGTATAGCATCTCTTTTCAAATACGTGGGCATGTATGTGTATTTTGAATGGAATTCTAAATACACATAATGCTATAACAAATTCTGTTTCAAGGCTCGTAATACCACATAGCTGATTAATTGCTTTAAGTGCAATTAAGATATGAAAAAATACATAACTTCTGATATTTGAGGAAAAGGATGAATTGGAGGAGGAAAATAGGGGAGAAGGTAGATGCAAAAGGCTAATTTTTACAGTGTGACTTTAAATGTCAAGTATTTCATCTAGCTGTCAAAGATTTTCATCAGTGTAGAATCAATACTAAGTTTTGACAAGTGGTTAGATAGGGAATTGGGAAGAAGACAAAAACGATGAATCAAAAATTTACTCTGCTCAAGAAATGATTTGTTTTTACATCAATGGTGGTCTACTTAAGATATTGCTAGACTTCATTTCCCTGAATCACAATGTGCATATGAAATAGGTGAGTCTACGTTAATGGTTTATATAGATACTTTGTGAAAGCAGCTTGATTATAGAAGCACCTTCCAACTTGTAAAATATATCTTCCCAAAAGATTAGAGGTTAGGTTAATTAACACATCTGGAATTGATTTACATTTGCAATGCTACCTTGATTCAATTCATTTGACTTCATAGAGGTGAGTGATAGAGGTTCAGCCTCTCATAGTACCAATGAGTAGTAATTTTATAGAGGTTCTGATTAGCCATTTAAAATGGCTGAAGGTAAAAGTGTTGAGTATAATCACATAATGGGAGTTAAAATTTTTTACTGTAATGCTCCAATATATGAAACAGAAATTTCTACTCTTCCAACACGTAGGTTTAGAGTAGGTATCTCCAAAGAATCACAGAATCATAGGGTTGGAAGGGACCTCTGGAGATCATCTAGTCAAACCCCACTCCTGAAACAGAGACAACATCAGTATTTTCCTGTCGCCAGAGTGTGCCTTAATCCTACTGGCTTCATTTGTCATCCAGTCCCAGGAGAACTGACATATATAGTATTCACAGCAGGACTGTGAATGAAAGTTTCTGAGCACCCACTCTTCAATTTTTATCTCTGTATGGTTCCCAGTCTATGTGATGAATGAAGCAGGACTTGAGCCAAGAACAAAAGTAGGCTTTTGGGGCATGTAAGAGGGGACTTTCCTGAAGACCCTCATAGCTGTAGCAATTTATGGAATATTTTAAAAGCTAGAAAAGTTGCAAAAATAGAATTCAATTATTCCCTTTAACTCAAGCATTCCACCTTGCTTTACACGTATATATGACATTAGGTATCCAATAAGAAATAAGTTTAAAAACAATGGAGATTAAAGGTCACATTCCGCCATGACTAACCTACATATAAAACTTTGTTAAAATAAGAAATTCCCTTTCCATAGGAAACTGATATTTTAAAAAATAATTTGAGGTTATGTATACTCATTTTTCAGCAAATCTGACTCAAAACAGTTTTCTAATATTATATTATTAAATGTGATCTATTCTAAGGTTAGAATGCAAGGATTTTTGTGCTATAAATTTTTTTGTGTTGATGTTTCTGCTTAGGGTATAGACAAAAAGAGTCTTCAGTATTTTATAAATGCATTCATTCTGTTTTATCAGGAGCTGGGTAACTTATCTTTGAAAACGTATGTGTGTGAAGCTAAAGCTGTTTCATGGTAGATAGTATTTATAAAATGAGGTCATTCACTTTAGGTGCCAAAAGCTGTTTCAGTTTCATATAGAAATCATAGCAGAAACTTTTTTCTGGTCCTTTGATAGCCCAACTAAACGCCTCATCTGTGGAATGTTGCCTAGCTTGGCGAATTGTGGTTTTGACCAAAAATTCTGTCTTGGGTATGAAAATTTTCCTGGTTAAAGCCTTCTTGCAATTGTTCCTCAAAATTTGAGAGAGAGAATGCCGTCCACAGGCTAAAGAGGGGTGGTCTGGGGCAGCATTTTCCTTCATGTGGATAAAGCTGCCTTTGGTTTGATTGCAGTGCAGCCCCTTTCAGGGGGTAGGTTCTGCTGTTCTCCTGTGGCATCACCTCTGCAGAGAGAGGTGAGCTGCTGTTCTATAACCAGTGAAGCAAGAGATTCATAGAGTACATCACACTTAAAAAATAATTTTAAATGCAAGGAAATCAGCTTGTAGTCAGTACTACATTCTGTTGGATTGTCTTTAATTAAAATATTTATACTTCCAAGTGATTAAAATTCTGGGTGACTTGCAGAGTTTTCTGATAGAATAATGTAATTTGTAAAGAGGAGGAAAACATGTAGAATATCCTTCCCCATAAAAAAACTGTGCTGGAGGATCAGTAGATCGTTCAATTTGTACTTCAGTTTCTAAAATGTTGGATTCGTAGAAGTCTTTTTACTACTAATGTTTCTAATGAGTTCTACATCATATAATTATCTCAGCCTTCAGTTTTAAGAAGGTGGCAATCCATGGCTGGCATTCTCAGCGCATTATCATCTCTCTAATCACATTTTCTAATTTTTTTGGAAGAATGTATCTTGATTCATATTTACAAGCTGCTTGTTATGTTTCAAACATGAAAATTGTTTGTGGGTGGCATACTTTCTCTTATTGTGCATGTGTATCAGAAATCATCTGTCATCTGATTTAAACTTCAATTTAGTCAGCACAGCATCTCAATTTAGAGAAAATTGGCCTCCATTATAAAATACAATTGCAATAGGATTATAGCTTTATGGTAATGTATGTAATTTATCATTCTTATTATTATGTAACAGATTGTAGAGTAATGTTTTGACTTTCTCCTTTAAAATTGCTGCGGAAATTATAACATTACTCTTATGTAGATTTTTTTCTTTTTTTCTTCAAAATTTTAAGGAGACATACAGTAGCCTGACTTTTATGGATAACATTATAAGGAATTTTCATAGTATTACAGTGAAATTGTATATTCAGTATTTATGTATTTCTTACTATGAGACAAGTAAACAAGGGATACAATATTTGAACAAAAAGCCGGGGAGGGTGTTTATTCAGGAATGAAATGAAGATCTTTTAATTAAGTTATGGAATTCCAACTGTTTTTATTTACGGTAATCTGGGATTTTGCAGCATGGTCTTTGGCAATATCTTGTCTCTGAGCAGATTAAGTGCTAAAGTTGTGAATACACTGGAGATGTTAAAGCAAACAACCTTCCTTTCTCAGGAGGAACTTCATAACACTTTTGCAAATATTGAACTATAATAGCAACTCCAAGTTCATAAAACCTTCTAACTGGAGCTACTGGCCAACTTCATGTCATCCCTGGGAGCCTGCATTCTGTCGTTTTGGATTTGCATTTTTCCCTTGAAACACCAGGACTCGTGCTGGGAGTCAGCAATTTCTTTTGTTCCAGAAGTGTAAGGTCTGAATCTCTTGTGGCTGTTGCTCAACTGAAACCATCCCTGCAAAGTGAGCAGCTTCTTTCCATCTAGAAATGTGCTTTGTAAGGGATAGCAGTCCTATGAGATCTCTGTGCTGTTTGTGATTATCAATTCTATTTTATCTGCACGGTCTAGTCTATTATTAGAATATGCAGAGATATTCACGTAAATTGCATATAGCTTAGGTTTCTTTCTTTTTTTTTTTTAAGGGGCTAGGAGCAATATGCATTACTTTATCTCTACACTTGTTATTTTGTATCACTGTGTTCTGAGTACAATTATTCCATAGGCAGATAGGAGGAATGGTGTGCATACAGGTCATAAGCACATGCATTCAGAGTCACCCCAAGATTTCCTTTGGTTTTGTTTTATTACAAGCAGATACAGTGCAGACTAGATATCTTTCAAATCTAAAAACTTGGGGTTTGGTGACACTTTAAAGTGCTTTGTTCTAAATAGTTACTAGCAATAATTATTAGAAGACAATCAGGAAATTTAAAGATGTGTGTCATTTAAAAAAAATATAAAATTTAATGTGAGGTTGAAATAATAATTATTTCAGACACTGACAACTTTACTTTTCATATGTATAAGGGGTGAGGGGAACTCTAGGAGATTTGTATGGACAAAACTTAAACCCGATTTATGCAAATTAATTCTTAAAATGGTACGTTAATTATTTTCAGTTGTTGACAGTCCTGTGGCACCCTCAGAGGTTGTTGCTGATATTCATGCAGTTCTGTGCAATGTCCTAAAGTCGGTGTATGAATGAGTAAATTATGTGAAATGTGGTATTCTTTAATCCTTATACAGCAAAATCTGTGATGTTGGTGATAAAGCTATTAATCTGTTTGGAGGAGTTGTTTTCATTGTGGAATAGTGCAAGATGAGCAGATGCAATATTGCAGATGAGCTTTGCTGACCCTGGAGGGCAATTCTGCTTGGTCATTACGGTGTGAAGGTAGGAGACCAGATAGCAGGACACTTGAGAGATTTGCACTTCGATGGTAACATTGCAGACAGGGACAACAGCAGCGGGGGAGAACGGCTGTCAAGTCTCTTTTATATGTTGGCATATTATGAATCATGTGACAGAGCAAAAGGGAGGCTTCTGCTAAATTGTTTCTCGGAAAGGGTTTTGTTTTCTTCATTCCAAAGATTAAATTTTGAATTCAGGTTTAATCTTTTTCCTGATAGTTTTTAAATCTTTCTTCTTAATACCTGCATTTCAGAATACAGTCCCATAGCATACTTTTGGTAGGGATTAAGAATTGCTATTGTCCTCACATTTATGATCTACAAATGTGCACCTGCATTTTCCAGTTTACCTCTCAATTAACAACACTGGTCTTTTTCTGCTTTTAAGGATGTTTATTCTCTGAGAAATGCTTCATTCTCTCTCTTTCCAATAGTTAAATGTTGTTTCTGCCAGGCTGGAAAACAAATGGACACAAGGAGTAAGATTCTTACTGAGATAGCTAGAATTAATTTTCCAGTAGCAGAGGTGAGCCACAAAATATGATACAATGCATGCTTTTGTACTATAGGGAAGCATTTGGCTAATAAAATGTTGGAGCCTTTTTCTTGATCAGTAATTAACCTAATTCTGGGGTCTGCCCTCCTTTAATAAAAAGGAAACTGAGATTTTCTTTGCCAATCTTTTTTGTCTAAGCTTCAATTAATTAAATTTATACAGATTGTTTTGTTCAGATCCTCTGCCTTTTTTATAAGTCAAATTATTTATCACTTCATTGCTTTGCAAGTTTTTTCCTGCTGTAAGCATTTTTCTCAAATCAGAAGATGTAACTACAGCTTTAATAGTGTCTTTCAGTGTAATGGATTAAAAAAAAGAGATTCTGAGGAAATTGGTACAAGCAAATTTATAATTCTTTGTGCTATTTTTCTTTGCTTATCTAATGACAGCTCTTTCTGTGGAATAGACAAGCTTTTATGTCTCTCTACAGCTGTATCATGTGACTGCCTTACTACTTTGAGCATATTTCTTGATAAATTCTCAATATTAGGGAACAGCTTTTGGTCTAGAATAAAGGACTAAAGACTGCATTAAATGCCAAGCCAATTTACTGAGGATTTTTGTTTGTCTATGTCCTGCCTTTTTAACCCAAATGTGCATTTTTTTGTCATAGTCATTTCGTTTTGATTTATTCTGAGGCTTATAAGCTTTTATAATGGCCAAGACCCTAAAAAAAAAGAAAGGTATAGAAAATAAAATAAACCCAAAACAACAACAACAGGAAAAAAGGAAGTTTTTTCAGCCTGGAAAGCTTGCAAGCTAAATGAGAGGTGAATTGATGAATACAGACAGGTAAGAAAGAACAAAGAGACAAGATGATGATATTGATTTAAAAATAAATAAATAAAAAAAAAATTGGTTCTGTTATTTGCTGCAGCCTCTTAGTTCTCATATTCTTGGTCTGGTTTCATACACTTGGTTTGTAAAGCGTGTGGCATCAGGTTGAATGTTTTTCATTTACACAGGGAAACCAGAGAGATCTGTTGTTTAGAGAAAAAAATACCTCCCAAGGGAAGGACTGTCCCTTCAAAACTTGGCCGTTTCCCTCCTAAGATTGGGTCGTTTATGGTTAGCTCGTACTCAATCATTACAATGCCACTTTCTCCTGTATTTTACTTGTTCTTGCGAGAATATGGATTAAGGTATAAAGAGGTCAGTGTGACCAAACAGAGCGATAGTGAGGGGGAGGAAACCTTAACTGAGAATAAGATGCGGCCATGAAAGCAGTTCCCAGCTGAGCATGGAGTGAATCGTAGACAGATCTGTTGGAAAGGACCTCAGGGGTCATCTAGCCCAAACTTCCAGCAGAAGTGGGCTATGGCCAGCACTAGATCAGGGCTCTGTAGAGTCTGGCTCGTCTTGAACACCTTCAGGGATGTGGAGATTTCATAACCTCTACGGACAACCTGATCCAGGGCTGCATTACTCTCTTGGGGAAATGTCTCCCTAATGTTCAGCCAGAAACTCCCAAATGCCAGTTTGGGGCTGTTTCCCTTTGCTTAGCTGTTTGCTTAGCCATTACTGAGAATTTGGCTTCCTTATCTTTGCAGTTCCCCTTCATGTCAGCTTGCCCCTACAGCTTGCTATTCACCAGACTGGACAAGGCCCATGTCCTCAACCTCTCCTTATGGATCACGTGCTCTGGTCTCCTGACCACGTGACAGTCCTCTGCTGGACCTCTCCACATTGCTTTTGAAGTGGAGGTGCAAAACCCGGCTCTGTAGTATTCCGACCTCATCAGTGGAAAGATGAGAATAACTTCGTTTGTTCTGTAGGCCCTGTTATCTGTTAATGGTGCTCAGGATGCAGTTTGCTTTATTCATGATGAGGGCACTGTTGGCTACGGTTTAACTTGGTGTCCACCATAAGTTCTGGGACCTCTTCAGCAGTTGACTGTGGGCCTACACTGCAGAGTTACATTGCTGCAGGTGTAAAGCTTTGTACTTTTCTATGTTGAACCTCATGAGGTTAGCCCAGTCCTCAAGTTTGCTGAGGTTTCTCTCAGTTGAAGTTCTGTTGTTTACATCAACCATTTATTCTACTTCAGTGTCATCTGCAGATTTGCTAAGGATGCGGTTCAGGTAGAACAGTAAAGTGTAATATAGTGATTGGAAAGGATGTAAAAGACCAACAAGAGCAGAAGGCTGATAATTTTGCCATTTCTAAAGTGAATTTGACCATGATGAGACCTATTGAGATCATCTTTTGAATGCACAGGAAAATAGTTGCTGCTGCTTTTCTCCAGATACTGAACTTGGAAAAAAGTACTAGCTAATATCTGCTTAAGACAGTAGTATTTATTGTAGGGAAGAAGATAAATATCCTGACCTTTATCCATATGTTCCTATTTGGGAACACTTTCTCTGTGTTTCAGAGAAACACAAAGTATGGGCCAGTGTGCCTTGGTGAACCGTGTCCCAAAGTAAGAATCTGTAAATAATGTTCAGAGCAAGTAATGCAACTTATAATTCCTGTCTTCTCTGATTCATGCTCTGCCCAGGTCTAGCTAGCTGTGTTCTTGCTATCCGGCCTCAGTTTTTCATTTATTTATTTATTTATTAAATTCTTATCAGTACATTTTCAGATGCCTGGTGAGTAACACAGCCTGCAAGGATGTGAAGGGTGTGGGTAACATGGATTTAGTCTCCTCAAGTTCAGGAGGGAGCTGAACATGTTTCCCTGGCAAGCTGGACAAGTTGTCTTGCCAAGATGTTGTATGAAGTGATGGTAGTGTCTTCTGTCTTCAGTGTTCTTACGGTAGTTTAAAAAATGGAGTGGTTGCCCCTATTAAACAGTGAGGATTCCTGGGCAGAGAGAGCAATTCTCTGCACTCTTGAGTAAAGTGCCTAAATTTTGGAGAAGATAAGATGTAAAACTGTCCCCCTGCCCTTTTTTGGCCTTGCAAATATAGTGAAGTGAATGTATTAATAATCGTGTTGAAATTATTTTATTATTTCAGAAACAGAAAGCCTGTTAAATCTCTCCAGACGTGCTCATCAGTCCTCAAGTTAGCATTATTCTCATGAGCTACTCCATTCATTAGTGTTAAAATTCACAGGTGATCTGCAATTTAGCAGTTGTGATTATAGATAAGCACCTTGTCTTCAAGCTTAAGTTTTATATCCACAAAAACTCAAGGAAAGAAGTAGTTATCTGTAGAACTTTTAAACATGTCAGCCCCATTTCTGAGGGAGGCTACAGGACAGTTAAGAATAGACAGTCAGAATAGGACAGTTAAGTAGCCAATATGTATTTGGTCCATAAACATAGAAGTGAGAGACCTTTTTGTGTTGTGTATCATTGAACCATTCAGCTCTCAGTGGAGGAAAAAAAAAAAAGAGACGTTTAGTAACTAGCTGTGTACCTGAAGTACAACTTTGCCATAGCACTTGTTAAACAAGCCTGTGTTTGCCAGCTCTGCTGGCCAAGGAGATGCCTTCTCTGTAGATGCTGATGGGAGTATTTCTGTTTGCAATAGACTGAAATTCTAGTGTAAACAACTTAAAAGATTGATTAAAATTCTGAGAAACTGAAATAATTCTCTGTTTCTATGTAGTCTTAACTGTTTGTAAATTAACTGTTTATGCTTTTCTTCTAATAAGATACTGTCATTTGCTCTTTCTTCCTTACATGATGAAGGACTTGTATGCCAAAAGTTTCTCTGTGGGGTCACTTGCTATCAATTGGTTTAACAAAAATAGTATTTTTCCCCTGCAAACTTTGCTTCTTTATAAAATATATTATTTGTTTTGCTAGGGTAGTGATTCAGTGGCCTCGTAGTAGAATTCGTTGGAGTGCCACAGCAGACAATGAGAAGATGTAAGCTTTGGGTTTGTGCAGTTAATGAGATGACATATATTTTGACAGACACCTAGTAATTAGAATTTAAAATGATTTTTTTTTTCTTTTTAGCATTTAATTATTTTTTATTTCAGTTCTTTGCTGAGAAGCTTTTCATTAGCTGTTAGGAGTTTACGTTACTGAATTTCATGAAGACATTTAAGTCATGTCATCATGGGCTTTCATGTGCAGAGCTCTGTGTTTTTCTGAAATTATCTCCAAGATCAGGATGTTACATGTCTGTGGAGTAACTTCTTTTAAGAGCCAATTTAAGCAAAGGGAATAAGCTCAGATTGCGTGTGCAGTTAACTATATTGCTCTATTATGATTTCTGCTGCCACTATTACAAAGACTTATGTTGAATTAAATAAAGATATATAGCAAGTATTTTACTATATCTTCAGTTATAATAAAACCTTCTACTAAAGTGTAATACTTAAATGCATTTTCTCAGTTTGGCGGAGCTGTCGTTATGGAGAGCAGATCAACAATCTTCTGTTGTTGCTGTTCCTTTTCCTTCCCAAATACTTGTTAGAAGAACTTAGTACTAAAGCTGTTCATTTACACTAATGGTATACTTGTTTAGATTTAATGTACTTCATTTGAAAAAAAAAAAAAAAAAACAAACCTGCTCTGTGAAGGACTTGTCCCTCTTACCTACTTTTTCTTAAGTCCTGACATGAATATTGACTGTGTGAGGTTTATTTTTACTCTGAAAGAATTGATTTGTAAGATTGTCATCACACAACGTACATCCTCCTATGATGTTCCCCAGAGAGTGTTGTAAGGTGTTCATCTCACTGTTAACCTCCTCTCTCAAGTTGTGGCATAGCTTTTGTGAATGTGTTTTTTTTCTTCTGTGAGTACATGCTGCATAATATTTTGCTATGTTGATGGATGCAGGAGAGAGGCAAAATAAGGTGTATTCAGTGAAGCTTTTAATCCTGAACTCATTCCTTGAAATATCAAGATTTCTTTTGTGCTTGCTTCATCAGCATTAGTAAGATCACCTGTATGGTTACACTTGGCTGTAAGCTTTTGGGAACACTAAACAGGAATGGAAATTTGATGACTAATACATTAAAAGGAAGGTAAGGAGCCACATGAAAAACTGCCTCTTTGCATTAACCAGACCCCAGTCCATTTTCTCTCCCCAGTTCACTGGAACACACTGAAGGTCAAGTGATCATGAGGACCTGTCTCTCGTGCCTCAGGCTCTTGCATTTTATCTGCTCGCTTTAGTGCTGTGATCCAAACTTTTTATAATCTCTTCTGTGTGTACTGATTGATTTTTTTTTTTTTATTTTTTATTTTTAATTTGTTGATCAGAAATCACGGTAGTGAGAGTATATAGTGAATTTAAGGTTTGAGATGTTGAGAAGTCTTTCTACTCTACCAGTTCTTAGAGCAAACCAGAACAAATGTACCTGGAAATGCACAGTATTTGTTTTGAGTTACTATGGGAGCTGAGTGTAAGGACTGGTAAAGAACAGTGCTGGCAAAGAAACAGCTTTTCTGAGGCATAAAAATTATTCTAGCCTTCTATTAAAAAAGTCTGCCAGAAAATCTTTCCTGAGATTTTTTTGTACTGAGCTTGGCCTCAAGAAGTTGAATCAATGGAGCTGGAAGGATCCTCACTAGGTTTCCGTGCACAGGGGAGGGGATGTAGAATATGTTGTCTTGGCCATAATGCCTGTGTGTCTCCTTACCCTGATGGTGGGGAAAAAACTGGATTGTACCTGTCAAATTTTTTTTTAATATCCTATTTGAGTACTAGTACTGCCCTCGATACTGGGGAGGTGTGGGGTTTTGTTGCTTTTTTGGTTTTGTTTTTGTTTTCTTCTGGAATCCCAAATAATTTGTTTGTTTGTGTGAAGTAGTTGCTTTTGGGGGACTTTTTGGTTGGTTGGGGTTTTTTTGGTTTTGTGTTTGGTGGTGTTTTTTCTGATGTGTTTTTTTTTTTTTTTGGTTTGTTGTGTTCTGAAGGTTGGCTGTTTTTTGTTACTCGTGTTCAGACACAAAACCAGTGGTAGCATTGAGAGATACTCCTATGTGTACACATGGTAATAACTGTACATTTGTTTTTTCATTATGTTTCACTATTCTTGACTTTGTCACTAACTTGTCGGGGGAAACCTGAACCAGATAAAGGAAGTGCACGGCAGACTTGCTTGATTGTACACTCAGAAATCAGCAACTTGTTTGTAACACCTATGTTTTGAATGCCAGGATTACAACTATGACAGAGTTTTTTGAGATACTCTTCTTGCTGGCATATTGCTTAGTTCTGGCAGGAGAGAGGGAACGCAGATGTAGCCATCGAAAAGTAGAGCACTGCTGATGACACCTTAGCACTGTGGTTGTAATCAACGTGTATTTACAGTATTATTCAGAAAACCCTTAGTTTGCACAGGTCAGCATTGTTATTTTTATTTAAAAATGCAAATTAGAAAAGCATATCTATAAAAAAGTAATTAAACCATAACTGAGTCAGTTGACTACAGGACACATTATGTTATCTGACAGTAAATATCCACGTGCTTGTAAGGGTAACATAGGTGTCTGATTTAAGTTACGCCTTAAGATGTCAAATTTTACCACTTTCCTTGCAACAGGAGTAGAGAGACATGACAAAACTGATAGAAAGCTGGCAACAAGAGGAGGCTGACATGAATATTCTCACTGCAATATCATTTATCAACAGGAGTAGTCTTTGAAGGAAAACACCAGTGCAAGCAAATTTGCATTAGTTTTTCCTTAAAACAAACAAACAAAAGTCCTCCCCCAAGCATCAAGACAGCTTTTCACTGTTTTTAGCTTCTGCAAAAGTGCAATTTTACAACTAGCCATATTTTTTCATCAGGTTTTAGAATTTAGATCTTTTCCAACTCTTCTTCATTTTCATATACCATGTTTCAGCAAAGCAGGTACTGTCTGAATTTTGTGTTTTAGCTGACAAATGTTTTCAAGAGTAAATCCACCAGAAGCTACTGGGTCTTGATAGGACACATTTAGGAACATGATAAAACAGCAAACGATATTTTTAAAGGAGCTTTGCATGGACACATTACTTGTAGTAGATATGAAATTAATATAAAGTTAAGGAGAGACCCAGAAGCAATTCTGGGAAGGCAGCAGTCATCAGAACCGTTTAAGTTGCACTTCTTCTCTTTAATGTTGTCTGACATTTATGGCAAACCAGGTCATTTTGTCACTAGTTCACCACTTCTGCACAATTCATTGTTAGTTGTTCAGCACAGTAGATGTTTCTAGGCTCACTGGATGCTGCATAATATTGTAGATTGAGAGTGGCAGACCTTTGTTGTTCTTCCATTAAGACTGAGAGAAGTAAAGCAGTACTTAGCCCTGCTAAACAAGAAGTTAAAATGAGTAATAGCCCAACTTAGTTAATGTGAGTGTTACTTTCCAGTCGAATTCAGTGTCTTCTGGAAGTTGATTGTGTCTTCTAAAAGGGTTAGAAGCTGTTAGTGGGAGGGGGTCTCTAAACTGGGGAAGGATTATACTGGCTCCTCAGCTGCAGGGGAGTAATCTTGCTGTTGGAATTAAGGAAAAGTAGGGTTCCTTTCAGGGGTTTCCTCTCTGCTTTCCATAGTGAGTATCAATGCAAGATTTTTTTTTTTTTTAATGTGACAGAATCACAGAATGGTAGAGTTGGAAGGGATCTCTGGAGATCTAGTCCAACCCCCCTGCCAGAGCAGGGTCACCTAGAGCAGGTTGCACAGGAACGCGTCCGGGCGGGTTTTGAATGTCTCCAGAGATGGAGACTCCACCACCTCTCTGGGCAGCCTGTTCCAGTGCTCTGCCACCCTCAAAGTAAAGAAGTTCCTCCTCATGTTTAGGTGGAACTTCCTATGCTCAAGTTTGTGGCCGTTACCTCTTCTCCTGTCCCTGAGCACCGCTGAAAAGAGCCTGGCCCCATCCTCCTGACCCACATCCTTTAAGTATTTATAAGTGTTGATAAGATGCCCCCTCAGTCGTCTTTTTTCCAGACTGAAGAGACCCAAATCCCTCAGCCTTTCTTCATAAGAGAGGTGTTCCAGTCCCCTACATCATCTTGGTAGCCCTTTGCTTCACCCTCTCCAGCAGTTCCCTGTCCTTCTTGAACCAGGGAGCCCAGAACTGGACACAGTTCACTGAAATGTTGTTCTCCTCTGTGGGTATTTTTTTGTATCTTGATTATCAACTGGTGCTACAGAATTTCTAGCAGGTGCTTAGCTCTGGTTGGGGTTGCATTTAGTACATAGCTTTGATTTCTGTGTTACTCTTTAAACTTTTTTTTTTTACCTGTTTGTATTTATTTATTCATTTAATTCACCAGGGTTTATGCTTCTTTTTGTCTTCATCTGAGCATAACCTAAGCTTTTCAATGAATGGATTTTGTTGTTGTTGTTGTGGTTTTCTTGTTTCTTCAAGCTGCTCTTAGCCTGTTTCTTCAAGGCAGTTTCCTTTTAACTTTTAATCAAGCCTTTCTTAACGTGATGTGTGCTAGCACTGTGTTTTCAATATGGTGTCTTTCAGTGATATACATGCTGTCTCTGGGATTTAATTCTTTTAGCAGTCTTTTTTATCTTCTTTTTAATAGGCTCGCTCATTTCTGTGTCACTTTCCTTTTGGAAGTCGCATGCAACTGTGGTGGATTTTCTGGCTTTTGTAACTGCTGTAGGGATGTTGAATCTGAATGTGTTATTAGCGTGCCTTTCAATAGAAAAATTTTGAAAAAGATCCTGCATACTATTCAATACTAAGTCTGGGACTGCATTTCTAATGGTTTCCCCAACCAGCTCTCCATGAAATGATTATTGTAGCACTAAAAGTTTCTTCTCTGCTTTGTGTCCCAGTGTGATATTTGCCTGATATTCATGGCTATCTGCCATTAGAACTGTATTTCCTTCCCTCATTGCCTCTCTGATCTCTCTTAGTGTATCATAGGTGGTCAGTGCTATGATTCTGCTAAGGCAATTGATAATAGAAACCTACTTTGAGCTGTTACATTTGGATCCAAGAACACTGAATGATTTACTGAAATCTTCCTTCTTACCAAAATTCAGTCAGAGGCCAAATACTCCCCTGGACCCTTCATGTGGACATCTGAGAGTTGAGACTATCTACTTAGAAAACTTAATACCCTGTTGTCATTCTGTTGAAATAGCAGTGTATCAAGTTCCAAGCCTTTTATAGCTGGTCTGCAAGATGTGGCATTTCATGGGAACAGGGCAATAATTGCAGAATACTTTGAGTTTGTCCCTATTCCATCACAATTGATTATCCATTTTCTTTCTGAACACAAACTGTTGCCTTGATGGGGAAAAACTGTAAGCATTGTGGACGTCTTCAGAGCCCTTCTTTACTTGTAGATTCTTGTCTTCATGCTGAAATAATACAGGTATCTGAAGAATATACAAGGTGAGAGTGAATTGCATCGCTAATTGAAATTAACAGGAGTGCCTGGCTCTTTTTATTCAGACATCTGTTGGCCTCTGTGCTCCAGTTAACACTGCATGTGTTTGTTCAGAGCATTGTCCATTCAGAATGTTATATTACAGCTAGTAATAATCGACTGGCATTTTAATGCTAATCTGTACTATTCAGCTCCTGGGTCCAATTACTTATTGTTGAGGGGATAGAGAATCAATGGTGGTTTTTCTCCACCTCTCCCCTAGATTATATGTACTACATTGTAGCTATTTAAAATTCAAAAAATTGCTCAGTTCCAAGTATAACATGCTATTATTGTGCTGTTGGCTACTTACTTTCAATATATATTCATTTTTGTGATGTACTATAACACTTTCTTTGAAGCGTGATACTTCTAATAGGGTTTTTCTTGTTTGTTTGTTTAGCCTCAATTTAAAGTGATAATATTGGTAGTAATGGCAAAAACATTCAAATAAGATATTTTACTGAGAAACTTTGATCTTTCGTATGTAAGTAGAACTTCATACATAACCAAAATCAGCTCTTTTTTGTAGGTGAGTTTTATGGAAGTGGCACTTGGTAAATAATAGGGAAAGGGATCTGATGAATTAATTTTACTTGAAATCAGACAGCTAATTCTCCTTATTGCACTGATAATTATTACATTGAATTGTAGGATTGTTTTTCTTTCTTCCATGGGGAAAAAGTAACCTTAAAATAAGACAGGGAAGCATTGATGCTGATGATTTTAGAAATTGTATGTATAAGATCTATGAGTCTTTTTTGCATAATAACTGAAAACAATAATAATACTAAGGTTTTATATGGTCCTTAACTTTATCAATAGTTTTGGTAACAATGAGGTTTGTCTATTAAATGATTATAATCATATAATCAAAGTATAGGCCCAACCACAGATTGTAAATGCCCTAGTTAGGCTTAGAAGAACCAGGTGGGACAGAGGGAGAAAGGTGAGTCTTTCTCTACTCGTTCTTACACTGCTGGAAGCCTGTAAGCATCAAATCAGAATTAATCTTAATGCCTTAGAACTGTATACCATAAAAACTGTATGATCAGTGCATCTACATTCCAGTTCAATCCCCTATCAATCTAAAATGTTCAATCTAAACTGTCATTGATGCTAGATTTATGGTGCATGTTCAGCTGTGTGCATTTTAGACTTTCTGTCCCTGAACTACGGTACTCCAGCTCCCTGAAACAGATAAGTGTTCTTGAGGGATGTCTGAATTTAGTGACTGTTTCTTGGTTGAGATGCTGGTCACTTAGGCTGCAGCGCTCATTATTTTGTCAGCAGTCTACGTAATATTGAGTAAATATTTGTATTTACGTGCTTATTCAATGTAATTGCATGGTAGAGTTTTGTCTTCATAGCTGTAGATTATATTATTCCCAGCAGATTAAGAGAATTCTAAGTATTAGGAATGCAGCAAATCAGCAGTAAATTCTGCATGAGACAGTGATGTTGCTTGCAGGTACTCTTGATTTTACAAAAATGTTACAAAATACTGAAATCTTGGCTTTACAAATAGTTATGGAGTGTGAATTTTAAGCATGGTAAATAGTGAAACTTGTACAGGCTGAACTTGAACTTGTCATAGAATGATGAGCAACTAATTCTGTGTATTATAGTTATCATTTAGTGCTACTGTTGCAATGGAATTTCTGATTGATGCACCTGAAAGCTGTACAGTTTAGAAAAAAATTTCTATCTGATTGATAAGAGACTTCCTTCTGCTAGTTTCTTGTTTATTTTACTATTTGTCTATCAAACTTGCCATGTAGCTCTAGCACATACCACAAAAACAAAGTATCACATGAGAATTTTTTCCCATATAGGCATAAAATTGACCTGTAATCTGCATACTTGGAAATATTTCTCCTTATAGGAAATAATGGCAGCTCCTTTCCTGTGTTAACATTTGATACATACAGAATTTGTAAATAAGAAATTCCTGCAATCGTAATGTGATATGAGAAGTCTTGGCATGGGTATTTAGATGAGGTGGTGAAGAAATTTTCTTAGTAAACCCCTATTAATTCAGTGGAAAGTACTGGTATGCTCAACTGAGAAGCCGATACCATGAGCCTGCTTTAACCAATAGGTATAGTAGTATTTACTAAACAAGCAACAAACAAAACAAGCCCAAAATATAACATTAAAAAATGGCAAACCAAACTTTAAATGCACAAATAGCTCTAATTCTTGACACTTTTCCCTTTAAGTGGCTCCGTTGACAAAGTTGGACTCTACACAAAAAATAAATTGAGAAAACTCCAAAAGTCAGTAGTTCTGCAGGATTAATGGCTAGAGGTAGCTTTTTCACAGGATTCATATTTGAGTCAACTGAAAGTACACATATGTTTTCTGTCTTTGGTGATTTGTTCATTCCCCAAGAAAACCACCTACGTTTTTCTGAGGGAGAAAAAACAAACCAAAAAAAATACTATTTCATGTTGAAAATTCTGAAGCCTAATGCTTCTCAGCTGAAAATAGCACAAAGTTTTGACATTTACTTCTATGTCCTTAAAAAAAACAGGCCCCTTTTTACACTGTGCCAAACTGAAACATAGCATGCTAAGGTAAATGTTTAAGAAACAATTTGAGAAAACAGGTAATTTTTTTAATATTTATTTTTGGTTAACCAGAAGTTTTTCATGTTTTTCTTCTAACCGATTAAAGTGGCCTAAGTTTATTTTATCTTTTTGATGAACCAAAAAGTAGATATTTGCATGTCTGTAGTTATAAAATAATTGTAAATTGCCATCTCCCACTGTATTTCCTAGTTTCACTGCTTACAGATATCCAGTGCTTTAATTCTGTCTTGTATAACGTACACACTGAAGTTTGCACAACAGCATATTCCAAACTGCTTTATTTTGGATCCCACCTGTATCTTTTCTGTCATATGTTTCAATACGTATTAAGTCTACAGACCTGTGAGTTTTGAAAGGAAAACTATAATTTCTATGTTTTATATTCAAAATCTTTTCAGTTACTTCTATATGAATTAAAAATAATGTAGTTTTCTTTTCAAAAGGCTGTGACATACTGTTTGGGGAATGTTTCAAATACTAAATTTCTACCCAAGAAGTAAATGATTGAGTATGATGAGTTTCTGTATTTTCCCAGTGCACATGTGTTATTCTAATTCATAACTTTTTTCATACTTAAGAGTGAAACAGAGATTTATCGTTTCATGGAATAAGGAAATGACTTTTTTTTTTTTTCAAATATTTACTTCAGCATAAAATGTTGGAATGAATAATGGACATCAGAGGTGGAAAATAAACGTACTAAGATGCAATTTGCACTTTCCTGAGTAGGGCATAAAAGTATCTTGTATATTTATTTGCTTTGTTACACTTTAAATGTCCTAGCTGTTTCAGCCACATACTTTTTAACAATTTTTTTTATAGCCTAATAAATATCAATATATGATAGTTTTCCTTGGCATGCCATTTTTATTTTTGTCCTAATTTCAGACTGGTATTTCCAATCATTGTAATTTCCTGAATAACAGACGATACTTCTTTATATATATATACTGTTTGGCATACAGGAGTAATCCTTTCCTCCTATAATCATCTTATTTCTTTTTGTTCTCTGAGATGGATTGCTTCTGTAGGTTACTTCCTAAAACTTTTCTGTTGTTCTGATGATGGAAGAACTAAGTTTTAGCTTCATTTATCAGTGAAACTCTTAGAAGCGAAAGATACATGCTATATCTTTTCCTATCCAGTAATGAAATACCATGGTTACTATTAGAGATCGTTGGGTGCCCAGGTTGGAAGTATATGTCGTTGTTCTATGCTGGATTCACCCTGCTTACATTTAAAGCTCTATTTGTGAAATATAAAGCTTTTGGAAGCGGTATCCTATGTGAGGAGGACTTTTTCTTTGTGAATACACTGCTGTTCTCCAAGAAAAAAAAAAAAAAAAACAAAAACCAAAAAAACCCTGGAAATCGCACAGTGACAATTTGTCCATGAATCGTCATCCTAATTGGATACTTGCAAGGATTTTGGTTGCTGGTACAATAGCACTTGTGGAAGATTTAGAATTTTTAAATGGCAAAAATTGCTCTTTTTCATAATTCTGTGTCTCTTCTGGGAAATTTTTTCACTTCTTGAAAAATAGCTGAGGTGTTCCTTAGCCTAGGTGCTTTGTACAAGCCTGAAAGTTAGGGCTAAAGAAACTTTGGATCTTGAAGGATCTGTTTGCTGCAAGAAGGCAGAATTTTTCTGAATTACCCTTTATCTTAAGCCTTTAACCAACCCTTAGTAGTTTAATAAGGTAGGCAACGAGCTCCCTCAGCAGGTTGCTCTCCTACCTATTTGACTTTATCATTGTGATTTCCCTGAATATAACCTCAGTGTTTTTATTCCGAAATATCAAGCCAGAATCTACATCACAAACCAGAATATTTCACAGCATTGAAACTCTTTTTTTTTTTTTTTTTTGGTAGTTGTTAAGTGTGTTGGCATATATGTGAGTAAAGTGATGGCAACTATGCTTTCAGAAAGCAATTTTTTAAAAAATCCCTATGTAAGTCTTTCTCTGACATGAAAATTGTAATACTCTGATAAAACCAAAAAGCGTAATTGTTTCCTGAAACCGTGCACAAGATTTGAGATTACTCTGAGAACTATTGATTTTAAAGTTCATGAAGAGTGTCTGTAATCAGCATAGCAATTTGACTTCTTAATTAGACTGGTCCTGTGAGAGTTTGGCTCCCCATACAGTATGTTTATGAATCTAATCAACCAGGCGGCAAAAAAACCAATTATAGATACTATCTTTATTTTTTAACTCGCAAAGGAGCAAGAACTGAAATACTGGAGCTTTTGCTTCTGTGATAATTAAAACATAGATTTGAATGAATAGAAATGAAAAAAAAAAAAAAGAAAAAAAAACCCTACCCTGAAGAAATCTATACACCACAAAATGAGATTGTTGGCAGCTAACAGAAGCAAGAAAAGGACAAAAGAAACTCTTGGACTGTGCCAAGACTGTGCCATCAAATACGAGTTACCTGCTGGACTAGTATGCATCAATCTTCATTTTTTTCACTGAAGATTTATCAAGTCACAACAAACCGTATGGGAGATTTTGGTTTTCTCATGACAAATCACTCAGTCTGTTGTCTACGTTTAAAAAAAGAGAAAAAAGAAAAAAGTTTAAAAAAAGTGCTGTCTCTTATCAATTCATATCCTTAGATTTGTCTTGTTTCTTATTGACGTAAATGTTGGTAATTTGATTTTGTCATTAACTGTCCTTTGTGTATGAAGTGCTTTGTAGTGAAAATAGCTAGAAACAATAGTTAGATTAAAAATTACCCTAACCTGATTTGTTATTTCTTCTGTTTACTCTGTTTTCCAATAGGTTAATTGTTCATTCTGCATCCATTTGTGACTTGGAACATTTCAAGCTCTGTTTTTGGTTTTAAAACTAAGTGAGCTGGCAATTGAACTGTGTATTGTATTCCGCACCCATATTGCTATAGTAGTTGAGGGTGTTGGTCTGCTGGGTGACCAACATGTCTATGGTTTATTATTGCCTTTTCCTTCCATTCTTCTTCCTTCACTGGCTTTCTTCTTGTCATTGATAGAGAAAACTTGGGTTTTCGTTTTGCACTGTGCTCATGTTGAAAGTTCATAAATGCCTGTGAGAGAGTTCTGATGATTCTAGGTAGGTCAGGCGTATATGCTAGAGCCTTTTACAACTAGAAAACTCTGGTTTTGCACAGATAAACCTATCTCCTGGGGCAAGCAATTCCACTTTGCTTTTGGAGTGGAGTTGTTATGTTTGTTTATTCCAGAGCTCTTTTACAGTCTTGTAGCTATACTTAAGCTAGACCACTGATAGCCTTAAGTTGTCGACTGAAACGTGGCACTTGATACTATGCCAGATGCAGAGCAGAAGACAAAATTTAGATTCTCGCGGACATCATTGACCTTAGTGTAAATTGCCAGAACTCCAGCTATGAATCTTGCCTATGAGTGGATTTCAATTTATTATCTTTTTTTTTAATTGTTGAATCAATAGAAAGTCGTTATAGAGGTAAACATTATTGTCAAAAGGCCATCTGTGATATTCAAAGGGAAGGGCATTTATTACTTTCTTCCTTGTTTACATCTTCAGGTTTTCTTTTCGTCATTTAGCAGTGATTTTTGTGAGGGACTGTTGGCAGTAGCGGTGCAGGAGTCCACCATGGCTTACTGGGTCTTTCGGGAAGTGCCCAGTCAGATAATTTTTGAATGTAGTATACTCTTTGCCATATTTGAAGCAGTTTAACATGCTATCATTCTCTTTCTTGATTACGCAAATAAACTTTGGATAAAATAAGGATATTCCTAACAACAGTTGGAGAGAGACTTTCAGAGTCCGAAACAAGAAACCTGGTATAATAATATATTTTGTGAAGTGTTTACTGTGAGCAATGAATTCCTCTTTAACTAAAAGACACCTGATGGCAGCTCTAAGAATTAGAGAGGTATTTTGTTAATTTCACAAGGTCTACGAATGTATGATGCAGATCACAGATGCAGCCCACGTGATCATGAAAACTACACCCATATGGGCACATACGCGCTCACTCCCTGGCCCATTGACTGGACCCTGACTTAAAGGCCAGAAGCATGCTTTTGCATATAGACTCCATAGGCTTTGTCTGTTAACATTCCGGTTAGGTTTGCCTTAGTGCTAACTATGTTAGTGGGTGTTGGTTTTGGTTTTTTTTTTTTTTTCTTTTCCGAAGAGTCTAATTTTTTTTTTCCTCTGTGGTTTGACATCTCAGCTGAGACCTGGAATAAGGTGATCATTTCCGTTCTCAATTCAGATCCATTTCAAGTGAACTATCATAGGAAGACAATTTTCATCCTCTGCAGATGACGTGGAAAATATGCTTGATGATATGTCTTGGGGATATTTACTTAAGTGCAGCACAGTGATTGAGCCTTGAGAAGCTGAGTTTTGAGATGCAGAACTTGATGTCTGAGGTAATTAATGACAAAAGCTTCCCAGCTTTCACTGTGGGATCCTTAAGCGTATGTTAGCCAGCATGTAGTGCTTCAATGAGGCAGAGTGCATTGGAAGAACATAAGTAGCAGAGAACAAATGCTGTTTAGATAACGGGAAGGAATCTACAGAGATCGGATGTTTCTCATAAGACCTTAACCTGGAGTTATTCCAGAATTGCAGATTTGTAGAGATGTTATCTGTCTACCTAATCGCTGAAGAGTCTGCATGTGTGACGGATGGTCTGTGCAGTTTGTTTGCAGTTTATTAGCTGCTCTGTGTCCTCTTCTGCTGAAAGGGGCACAGCTGGAGCACCGTGGAAGAGGGCTGCCTTCCTCCACATACTAAAAAATGGACTGGGTAGAAATCTTGGGGAGGAAGGGGGGACTGCCCCTTCCCAGCAAGCAGCTCTCCAGATTTGCCTGGGGAGAGGCTTTGATGGTGCTGGGTGGAGCAGGTAGTCAGAGACTGTGACTGACTTAGCTTCTAGGAGGGCTTAAAACAGGCAGTAAGATGGGCTTTGGAGAAGCAGGCAGGCTGTATGTCTGTGGGTTCAAGTTTTAAAGGTAGTTAGAAAAGTCTTCTGGAAGATTGAAAAGGAACTGCCTGGAGTTTGTTACAAACCAGAGGTTTTCTGGAAGTTCAGGTTTGTTCTGAGACCAGTAAAAAGGAACTTGCTGTGCAGCAATGGGGCATGGAGGAAGACATCTGTGTGCAAACCTTTTCATTCTGCTTACCCTTTAGAACCAAATTTCTTTATTCCAAGATTTCATTCTAGTTCATTTTCAAGAAAAATGCGCTACATCAATTTAGAACCCCTTTTATTTTACTTGATGACTTCAGCTTAAAGCAGGTAAATCCACTTAAACCCCGGTAAATTTGATAGGCAGGTATTGTACAGTAACGCACTTATGCAAGAAGCAGAGCAACAAGTGCCAGTCTTTGTTTAACCTGCAGAGCTTACCTTTTCTCTTTTTTTTAGTTTTTAACACCTTTTTTTTTCAATTCTACTGAAGCCCTCTTGGTCTTCAGAAGTCAGCTACAGGAAAAGCTTTAAAGACACAAAATAACAATTGTATTCTCCTGTTTCAGTGGCTAAATAGTAACTTGAATTTATGAAACATAGAATATATGCAATGTAGCAGTGGTTTGAAATGCTGATATTCCATGAGTATTTACTGGAAAAAATTCTGGGAAGATGGACCTTGCGTGTGCATAAGTAAAATGGATCCAGGCTTTGGTTTTTATTTTGGTTCTTTTCCTGAGAATGGGGAGAACAAAAGTTTAAGCTAAAAAGGCTTTTGGTCCCATGGAAAATTCTTTATTAAGATTTTTCTTAGCACTAGCCATCCACTTGAGGAATTCAGGGCATGCATATTATCTGACAAATATGTTGCACAAATTTTATAGGGGAATTACAGTTTTGGGGTTTGGCTTAATTGATGTAAAGGCATAATAATGCATCCTCTCTATCAGAAAAAATAGCGAGTTTATGCAATGGAAGTTTTGAGAATGATAGTATTTGTATACTATCAGTATATATAGTATCAGTATACTGAATTGTAGAATGCAAATGTTCGGTCAGAGAGGCTAGCACTGGTAAGACAGTGCTTTGCATGTTTCTTCTGTTTCAGAAACTGGATTACTTGAGGCACTAACTTAAACTTTTTGCTCCAACTTTAAGACAACTTTTTCATTGTAAGTGCATCTTAAATGTGCAGGAACTCCAACTGTACTTTCCTTAGGTTGTTAAGTAAGACTTTATTGGTTTCGAAGTGAGGTACACTAGGTCATCTAAATGTGACAGTGCTACTTCTGAACATCACCATGATGGATAACAAATCTTATTTCCTCTTTGCAGAAATCATAGTCCAGAGGCCAAAGGCTATGTTGTGATACCTCTCTAACTTAGTCTTTAAATATCCCCAGTGTATTTAATCATCAAGCACCAGATCCTCTGTGACCTGATGAAGTTTATGCGCCCTGTCACTGGTCATGTATCCTTCACCCTGTCTTATACTTTGTTCTAGTTTCTGAGGTTGTAGCTTCATAAACACTTTTTAAGTCAGTAATACCCAAAGAATCCTCCTCCTTTTTTTTTTTTTTTTTTTTCCCCCGCTGTTACTTTCTTCCTTGATCCTAGACAAAGGATCATTTCAGGATCCTGGTAACTCGTAACATGGAAGAGATCTAGTTTAAAATGAATACAGCATTAAAAAAAAAAAACAACCAAAAACCCCCCCAAAAAACAAACAAACAAAAAAACTAACTGAGAAAAAAATTCTAGCTGGTTCATAAGTGGGAGGAAATGTTTCAGGAAAAGGTAGAATGGCTCCCTGTGGCTGTGTAAGGAATGAGGGTCTGTAACAGGAGACAGCATTTGGGGACAGGAAGGTATGTACTTCCTCATGTAGAACTTCCATGTGATGGCTTGCTGGATGTCGCTTCACAGGTAGGTACTATGAATTCTCAAATACAGGAGCTATGCGGAACTGAGTATTCTTCAATTAAATATTAATTTAAATGCTAGATGAATATTCTATTCACAAAGCATCAAAACAAAACATAAAAGGAGGTTATGGATGAGTAACATAACATTTAAATTGTAAAACAGTCTTCTCGTAAGTGGGAAATATGGAATGAGAGTTATATCTCACTTCATAGAGAATTACAAACTTCGAGGTTTTGTTTTTTTTTTTAAAGATTTTGAGTGACATGCAATGTCTATTTTGTGTAGTGTATGACGGTGGTTGGGATTGGGACTTATTAAAGGCAAATTTACCAGGACAGGGAAAACAGCTGTTACTTTGAAAAGTCTGCACGCTAAAATCCAAGTGATGACATTATGGAATAATTTTACCGAAAGACAGTTGAAAAGCAAATCACAGAATACTTATTCCTATAAACCCTCTTCTCTGGTTTATTTGTTTGTTTTAAGATTTTCTTTTGACAATTAGTCGGGCTCTAGTGGTGCTGATGAATATGAGAATTGTTACTTTCAAAGCAACAGACAATAATGAGAATAGACTAGTTCAGTTGCTCATGAAGTTGACACTATGCAACAACATAGTGGATGAGAACAAAATACTGTGTAGGCACATTAATTCTCAATGTAGGAGAGAAACCACACATGGGTTCCCTACTTTAAAGCCGGAGATGTTAATTCTTAACAGGATCAGAGAATAGTTGAGGTTAGAAGGGTACTCTGGAGATTGTCTGGCACAACTCCCCTGTTTACAGCAGGGTCACCTAGAGTAGTTTGCACAGGGCTGTGTCAAGTCATTTTTTGAGTATGTACAAGGATGAAGACTCCACAAAGAACCTGGGCGACCTTTTTCAATGTTTGACCAATCTGACAGTATGAAAGGTTTTTCTGATGTTTAACTGGAACTTCCTGTATTTCAGTTTGTGCCCATTTCCCTATGTCCTGTGACTGGGCACCACTGGCAAGAGCCTGTCTCTGTCTTCCTTGTATGCCTCCCATCAAATATTTATAAAGATGGATAAGATTCCCCTGAGCCTTCTCTTCTCCATGCTGAATGCCCCCATCTCTCTCAGCAGTTTCTCATGCAAAAGATGGTCCGCTCCCTTAATCATCTTCATGGCCCTTTGCTGCACTTGCTTCGCTATGCCCATGTCTCTCTTGTACTGGGGAGCTCGAGACAGGACCCAGCACTCCAGATGTTTCTCACTAGTACTGAGCAGAGGGAAAGGAGCACCTCCCTTCACCTCCCGGTGACGCTGCCAAGTTGCTGTGATCTGTCGTTGCTGTGAGGGTACACTGCTGGCTCATGGTCAGTTTGTCCACCAGGACCCTTGAGTCCATCTCTGTAAAGCTGCTTTCCAGCTAGTCGGTCCCCAACCTGTACTAGTGCCTGGCATTATTCCTTCACAGGTGTAGGAATTTGCACTTCCCCTTCGTTAAACTTCATGAGGTTACTGTTTGCTCGTTTCTCTAGCCTGTCAAACTTCCTCTGAATGGCAACACAACCCTCTGGTGAATCAACTGCTTCTCTTAGTTTTACATTATCTGTGAACTTGCTGAAGGTCCGCTCTCTCTCACCTTGCAAGTTATTAATGAATATGTTGAACAGTATTGGCTCTCATATTGACACCTGGGGTGTGCCTTTGATGACTGGCCTCCAGCTGGACTTGGTGCTGCTGATTCACAGCCTTTGGAGCCCAACACTAAACAGTTTTCATTGTTGATCACTGTTGATTTTAGGAGGAGAACTTGGTTGATAGTAGCTCTTAGTATGAGCAGGGATTTTTAAGTACACATGCGAATGTGGCATACTATGCATAGAGACCAAAATATTTTGCAGAAGGCAATAGTATGGTGTTAGCATAATTCACCTAAAAAGCCAATCAACAGATGCAGAAACCTGCCTTCCTCAGTTCTGAGGCTCATGGGAAGTACTTGCATCTGCTTCATCTGGCTCTAGACCATCCGTTGATCTTCCAATGTGCTCTTGTTTTGATGCCAGGCTAGGGTTGGGAAATGTTGGAAAGAGAAGAACCCTTCTAGTTGCTCTGTCTACATTGAAAAAACCTGAGATCAGCAGGGTTAGTGTCATCAGAAGGGCGGCTTGAAAACTTTTGGCCATATATAGGCGAGAAAGATCCCAAACATACTAAGTAGGGAAATAAATGCATGGATTGCAAAGTGCTGGGTTGTCACAGATGGCTTTTTGTCGTCGTTATTCTAAGGTTAAAACCAACATGGAATCTTCAAGTATGTTCACATAAGAGTACAGTTTTAAGATATAAAGGACAGGGTGATGTTACTCTGCCTATGAAAGATCACAGGACTTCACAAGATGAATATGAAAATAACCTTCTCACACACTGTGATCTTTAGGGGTAACTGTTGAACTAGTGATACTCTGTGACTAAAATTATGATTTACAGATTGTATATGTGCTAATAAGTGGATGTATATGATGCTTTCCTAACTTCATTAGGTCCCTCTGCCTGTTAGCATCGTATCAGTGTAATCCAGGTGGATTCTTGTCATCTTATGTTCTCTCTCGATATGGGGAGTAGGAAAGACAAAGGAAAAATTGAGTGGCATGTAAGGCATCTAGTTTATTCAAATTAGTTATAAGATGTATTTCAAATTATTTAATCTTTACTGTATTTTTTTTCTGTGACCATCACATTTTTGGAAGTTAGGACAGTTTCCATAATCACGTGTGTGCTTACATGTAAGTGAAAAGTGGGGAGAAGAGTTTTCCTTTGCGTTTTTGGGAACTTATAGCAGGGGTCCAAGGATCCAACACTTCACCCAGTGAACAGAGATTCACTTCCGCTTTTTGGAAGTTCTGCTCCTTGGAGTGCAGTATGTACCTGAATTTTATATATCAGTCAATAGACAGTAATCTCTATTACATAAAAGATTTCAGACACAATTGAGAATTACTCCAAGTAGAGTTCTTTATATTCCATGAAAATGAGGCTGTGGGACCTCATGCAGAAATCCAATATATCTACTTTTGTTCATTATGGGACAGTAGTTAAGGATTCAGTGACCTATCTGTTATGGGTATGACACCTGACTTTTAGATTGTCATCGTGGTGATTGATTTTGTCGTTCTTCAAGCTTAGGAGATCAATTGCTGTTTGTGTATTTTCTGCTTCCGATAGCTGTATTGGAACCATGTGGGCAACGTTAATCTATAAATACTATACGAAGGCTCAGGTTCTGCTTACTATGTTGTGTTTAGGAATGTTTTGGGATTTTTTTTCTTCATGTGATTTTTCTGGAATTTGGAGAGTTGTATGACCTTCCTTATTTAAAACCATTTGAATTATAATTAAAATTAGGTGTCCAAATTGTCAGAATATAATTAATGAGTCATGCCATGGTTTCAGTTCCTATACTTTCATTGCAACTGAAAGTTTGCAGTTCAGCAAATAAAATAGCCAGTTTTCAAAAAGAGATGTTTGTTTGAATGTGCCTTGGCACCTGCCAGTCTTTTAGTGAAATTTCATGGCAAAATTTCTGCACAAATCTTGAAATATTTTGTGAACTTGGAGCCTTTAGGGATGTATCGAATGTGAGGTCATCACTCACACTATGGCCATGTAAAATGGTAACTATGGCAACTGTGAAGTATTGGAATGGAGGGCGAGGAGAGAGGTTTATGTGAAAGAAGTAATATCATTGGACATAGAAAACATCCTCACAGAGCCTTCTCAGATGAAGGTATTATATGGACGTTTTATTTGTGTGAGGTTCCTTTTGTTTTCTAATGTCAAGGAAAATTAAACTTCCTGTGACTAGTCCTCTTACAAGTTTATTTTAATTGGTACCACAGGTTTTAAGGAGAGGTTTATCGTGTGTTTCCCCCATAATTTAAAGCTTGCAGAATATTCTTAGGGCTTTAAAGGTATTAACCCCTTAGAATTTAATGTGGTGAAAACTGAAGCTATGAAAATATGTGGCTTAAAGTTTTGATTTTTTTCTTTTCGTTTTATTATATAAATTAGAAAATATTAAAAGATGAATGTGGAAAGGAAGGAAAAACAGCTTTTGAATTTTGAAAAAAACTTTATGGAATAAATTTAGGTAAATAGTAAAGTTACTTAAACAGGCACATAAAGATAGAATGCTGTGCAAAATTTTGATGTGAAGCCTGTGGGAACAGAACATTACTGCTGTTTTTCAAAGCATTCTAAGTTGTAGTATTTGCAAAAGCTCTCATTGGATTTGGAAACACTTGCAAGTCTTTTGAGAGCACTTACACTTATTTTATACTGTATCAGATCTCTAGCTTTTCTGATTTTCTTTTTTTCTCCCCAACTTTAGGTAATTCCTATTCATAGAGCTGGATTTAATGTCTTGTGATTTGTCCCATCGGTGCTGCTTCCTGCTTATGAGCCTTTTGCAGCAGTAAGACTGTGTGGGAAAAGGAAAGTACCTGTATATCGTGCTCTCCTCTCCTCTCCTAAGATTATAGTTCAGAGATGGTACTGTCAATAGGGATAGAAGTACTTTCTTCTATAGCCTGAGTGGATGAAATTGCAGTCATTGCTAATGACAAAGGTGTTTTGGTTGCTTTTTTTTTTAAAGTAGTAAGGTTTATATCTTTGATTATCTTAATGCTTAGGATGAAATTGAATCTGGATCTCTAGCGTTTTGTCAAAATGTTCTAACCATTAAGAACATCCTTGCCTTCCTCAATATGCTTACTGTGTTTTAAAGTAAAGGTGGGCCTCCCTCTGTTTTTTGTTTGAAAGACAGTACCAGGAATATTTGGAAAGAAGCATTTTGTGCATCTTTCTTTGAGTGTTGAATTCCCAGAAGGGTCTGGGGCTATTATTGAGCTTCACACAGTGACTTCCAAAATGTGCTGCCATTCTGGTTTAGATCAGGGACAAGCTGAAGGTCACAGAATCATTGGCCAAGTCAGGTGCAGAAACTATGATGACAGGACTTTGTCCTCTACAATAGTGACAGGAAGCATGGCCTTTAATTCCCTCGTATGTCATCCTTGTCATAAAGATACCTAGGATGAAATCTTTGCCCTGCTGAAGTTTATGGGAGTTTTGCTATTAACTTCAATGTAGTCAAGAGGTTACAAGTTGTGTATTATAGAGGAGAAGGTAGAAGTTTTAGACTTGGGTAACTCTCATGAGAAATATATTTTTTTTCTCTCTCTTTTTTTTTTTTTTTTTCAATTGAATGGAAATATGATTTCATTTTGCAATTTTGGTGACCTCTTAAAAGTAATCAAGTGATCTTTCTTTATCCTATATGAACACGACCTTGCCATTCAGTCTTGTTGCTTGTTATAAGAAGGGCAACAGCACAATAAGGAGCTAGAAAGCAGAAATAAAATACCATATGTAATAAAACTTTCTCTTGTTTGTGGGAATCATCCCTTCCCCCAGACCAAACATGCACACTTCTTACCATAGCAGATATTTTGTCTTTGAATCATGTTTGATTCTAATATAATGCAGAAGTGAATGGAAGTATAAAATCAAATCAACAGAAGTGGAACTAACAGTTAAATACAACAGCTAAGGCGGCAGTGAAAATTTTTAGTTAAGGAGCGTGGTATCCAGTACAAGGACTTAGGGAAGTCTTTATTTTAAAATTAGTGGATTGTGGAATATATTCCAATGCTTTGATGATTACAGCTGTGAAATATATTCCAACTACTTGCAGAAAAACGTAGCTCCTCTTAGGTGCCAAGTGTAACTCCTGGTAATTAGGATTCAAGCAAACAGTGGCAATGCCATTAGCTTAGTTTACCTGTAACCAATGTCAGGACTGAGTTGGCATTGAAGTTGCTCAGTGCTGTCGTGACAAAACCCAACATATCCAAATAGGATACAGGATAAAGCTTGTCTTAATCTTCTGAAACACCGTCCCTCTTTCAAAGTAGTCTACATGGAGTAGGAGTCCAAGACTTTCCATTTCCTATCAATAGAATTCTTCTACAATGTAGACTCAACAGATTATTTGTAGTCTGTCTGTACTGTCACACAAAAGATACTGTAGGAACAAAGGTGGTTTTTATCTTTTGCGTGGGCTTGTCCAAATTGCAGTGCAAATCCTGGTGTCTCTTCCTTTCTAATACTTGCACCTCAGTCTGCTGTCAGAAAGGGAGTGAGATGGCGAGGTTGAAAGCTCATCTGTTGTGCTGTTTTGTTGATGGCCATCCAGCAGCACTGACTTCATGCAAATGAGAGCTAGTTTTGCTCTGAGATCTAGTTTGAGGTGGTACTGTGTCATTCCTGATGGTAACCAAGTTTTAAAATGAATTTTGAATTTATCTGTTGATGTCCTTTTAACCTTATGGTTTCTTTTGCTGTTATGTATAAAGCATAAATATGCAGAAATTGCTTTTAAAAGAAATGCTTGTCACCAATAATCTTTTTTTTAATCATATTTTTTTTTTTTAATCTTTGGCTTTGATTTTATGGTAGTATTGAATCCCAGATTGAAACCAGCTAATGGATTTCACAGAGAAAAGGCATAGTTACTATGGCTACACAGCACCCTGGAAGCTTAAAAGGACAAAGGCTAAATGAATACGGTACTGGCTGCTTAGCCGTTTCTAGAATAGATTCTAGTAATTTAAAGGCTTTACAGTTTTTCAGACACTGCCACTAAAAGCAACATGTTAGTCCTTTAAGGATTTGTATTTTATTTTTAGTTTAGATCATTACTTTTGAAGTAGCATATTTGAAAAATATTTGTCAAACCATCCTCTGCTTTTAGCCAATCTATTTCACATATATCGATTGCATGTAATGAAATTGACTATTACCGATCATTTTATCACTGATATTTTTACTGTGGTATTTTAAAATGAGTAGAAATCTAATCTTCCTATGGAAAAATAAACACAGAGTAATTGTGGTTTGATGAAAACTTGCAGTAATGTACTTTTTATTGCTTTCACTGTAGTTTTGACCGAAATGTTTCTACATTTGATTTTCTTACAAGCCAATCTACACATTTAAGGCAAACATTTTGTATATAGTAATGAATAGTAAAACATATGCACAGTTAGGTTCATACAATTAAGGAATTAAATTACCGTTTTTTTGTGTCACCTGATTGACTGATGGCAGAAGTGCTACTACCTGCTTTTGCTTGAAAAATGAATTGCATTAGAAATCTTAAACATATAACTCATCAACTCAAGAGCATATTTTAATGACCTGTTAAAAATAATGCAGAATAAAGATTTTTAGAGTGTAATGATAAAATGCATCTATTGTTTACCTCAGATAGAATTTTTTTCTCTACTGGTAAAACTGTACTTTGACTGATGGCTAGTAGAAAATCATTGGGAAGGTAGCAGGTGAGCTTACGTGTAGTTTTGTAAAGAGAAATTTCATATGCCCTTATATGCAGGGAGAGGGCTCTTGTATTTGTATTTTGGATTTATCTGTCAAGCAACATATGCATATATTTCTAAAGTGAACTGGACTTGCTGCATATGCAATAGACCAGTTGAGCCGCCCTCCTATTGTAGCTCTGTCCGGTGCTCAACAGAAATGCCACGTTGCTACGTTAGCCCATAGTGTCATTTATTTTTAAGACATGCAAAGAAACCTTTCTACCTAAAAATATCAGAATTATTGTACAGAACTTCACCATACAGACCAGCAATCTAGACTAATCTATAAAACCCGTTTGGGCCAAATTGCAAGATGAGCAAAAGAGAATGCCTGGCAAAACTCGAGAATAACCCAAGTAAACGTATAGGTGAAAGAGGATGACACTGGCAGAAAAATATGTGGTAGTTCTAGGTTATAAACTGCTATAAACTAAAGTACAGTGGTGTAGAAGTGACCCAGAAGGTCTGATTACCTTTTAAATCTCCACAGGGCATGTTCCTAGCAACCTCTGGTGGTTTTGGACTAACAAATCTAAAGATACCAGACGTTGAGATTCAGCAGGCTAGTTTTCCTGACTTAAGAAAATTCTACTTTAATTTACGGTTTGAACTGTAAATTCTGTTACAATTTCACACAGAATCAGTGTGCTCAAGACTAATATGGTATTTACTGAGGTATTGGGTGGTTCTGTTTTTGTTTTTAAGCACTTACTTGAAGAGAGTTTTTTCAGAAGGTCACTTAAAAATGAATGTTATGTATTTCTACTCCTTCTTAAAATAGGGAGAAGGAGTTACTGAGGTAGATTCTCGGGTAAGATATAAGTTCCTTTCAGGAAATCACTGTTACTAGTTTTTTATCTTGCATGAAAATGTATTGAGAAATTTTCCTCTTATTTGTATTTCCTTGATTGTTGTAAACATGAGGATGAAAAAATTAGATGGCTTGTTAATGATTTTTAGGTGATGATACCTAGCTGAAGTTGTCCCATAGTAATCAGTCATTGTGGACTTTTCATTCCAAAACTTAACTTTCCAGCATAGTGTAACCTTGTTCTTTGAAACTTGTATTGTGCACAATTTGTTTTGCTACATGTAACATAATGATTTTGAAATTTTAATCAAGTAAAAACCACCAGCGGATTGACAGGTTTTTTTATAATGTCAATCTCCCACCCCGGCCCTTGATGGTTTAAATCTAATTCTCTCCAAAAATGAAATTATAAAAACAATAACAAAAAAAAATAAATCCCCATACGAGGATTTTTTATTCATGGGTATTTTCTTCATTCATGGGGTTTTTTTTTTGGTTTGATGAGCTACTCTATTTATTATTTACTTAAGTACTGCAGAAAAAGACGCTGCTTGAAATGCAGGAGTGGATCAGTTAGAAGTGCTTCAACAGAAGACTGGGACTATGTGATATTTGATGTTGCCATGGGAAACTGCTTTGCAAGAACATTTGCAGAGCAGATGGACCAAGATAAATAAAACACATACAGGTATTGAATAGAGATTGTGTTATGTTCTGTGAAACGACAGGAAAACATGAACTCATATCTATGTAACATAGTTCTTTGATTCATCCGTTTTTAATGGGTATGCTGATAGCTTGATTTTCAGAACACAGTTCATTATAGCAAACTTGTTTTGTCTTCCTTTAAATAGGGTAGTATATTTGCGTCATATTTTATCTTATGCCATTAATAAACAACAGTCTGATATGGATAGCACAGTAGTGAAAGTTTCCTATAGATTTTGAGTTTTCAACTCAATTTTCAAAGAAAATTTCTGGTTTATCTGCCTCATCTTCTGTGTTATGCAAAACCGGTAATGTCCTAACTTTATGCTGTAATCTACTGCCTTTTGAGCTAGCCTATAAAGTTACATCTAAGTACACAAACGCTATGGAAAGAAAAATCTTTATTTCAGATGTTGTAATTTTGATAGCTTAACATGCTCTTGGCTATTGAGAGCTCTTCTGTAACATTATACACTAGCCTTTCCCCCTCAATTTAAAAAATAAAAAAAAAGGAGACACATACCCAGCCTGTTTAAGAACTAGAATATCTTTGAAATCGTATGTTTGGCACAGAAGTTTGTTTCCTTAGCAACATGAACACAAAAGATACCCATGTAATTGTATGTATGCAACATGCCTTTTTAAGAGTACATATGTACAGAAATCCACTGTATATTTATTTAACATGTATTCTTTGTTCTCGCTGGCAATGACTAAAGTAGGCATGTGCTGAGAATTTGAAATATAATTTGTGGTCATATCTTTTCAAATTCAAAGTATAAAAAGAAAAAGCCTCTGGAAAAATTAAAGCTTAATCTGCTCTCTTGAAGGCATATGATTTCAACTGCTAAAGAATTTTTTTTTTTCACGATGTGATATATTGACTGTAAAAAATTTCTTTGGACTTTTAATCTACAGTCTATCTGTCCTTCTGTTCTTCATGAGTTATAAAACTTACTCCATGGATTGATTTCTCCACATGCAGTGGAACAGTTCTATGGGGCATGCTGTCATAAACGCATGAATGCCTACATAACTATTGGTGTTTTTCATTTAGTATGAAATGCCGTGAAATACCATACCACTGCATACCATGCAGCTGATTCACATTTTTAGAGTGCATATTGACAATTTTTTTTGAGTTGTCAGAGTAATGCTTGTTTGTTTTTAAGTAAATACTCCATTGTGAAACCAAATGCATTTCATGTATTTGTTGTTAATCCATTTTAAATATCATATGTGAATATCTGCCTGAAGTTATGTATTTATGTGAAATCTGTTTTTTCAAGGAAAACTAGGAGAGTTAGAAGCAGGAATTACTGGGAAAAATTTTATGGCTTCTACAATGAATTGGATCAGAGTATCTCAATTTCTTCCGTTGCTTTTAATCTATTGTTGTAAAGTCTTGCCATTAATATCAGAGGCGCCAAAAGACGTGTTGGCATTCATTAGGGTCAGGGTTACTATATGTTGCTAGCTTTCAGCTATAACCTTTTAATGCCTTTTTCACTAACTAAAGCACAATGGGGTTGATTGTATTTTTTTTTTTCCCGTGCATCATGGAGAGGAGATTTCATGGGTGATTAATTTAACCTCTTTTCAATTTACTTTAAGCAGAGACCAACAGTTAAATAGAAGACTTTACAGAATCACAGAATCATTGAGGTTGGAAGCTAATTCTGG
Organism: Chroicocephalus ridibundus; assembly: GCF_963924245.1. Lineage (NCBI taxonomy): Eukaryota > Metazoa > Chordata > Aves > Charadriiformes > Laridae > Chroicocephalus > Chroicocephalus ridibundus. The sequence continues at coordinate 39,667,585 of NC_086288.1, read as the reverse complement.
AGATTGTCCAACCCCTTGGTCAAAGCAGGGGTCACCTTGAGCACATTGCCCAGTACTGTGTCCAGTTAGGTTTTGAATATCTGCAAGGATACAGACTCTGAAACCATCTTGGGCAAGCTGTGCCATTGGCTGACCACCCTTACAGGGAAAAATAACTAAAGAATTATGTTTAAATGGGGTTGTCTTGTATTTAATTTGTGCCCATTGCCTCTTGTCCTTTCACTGAATACCACTGAGAAGAGCCTTCCTTACTCCGTCCCCCATCAGGTGCTTATAAACGTAGATAAGATCCTTCTGAGCTTTCTCTTCTCAAGGCCTCCATCTCTCTTAGCCTCTCCTCATACAACAGGTGCTCCAGTCCTTTAATTATGTTCATGACCTTTTACTGGACTTGCTCCAGTATGCCCATGTCTGTCTTGTACTGGGGAGTCCAGGATTGGGCCCAGCATTCAGGATGGCTCACTAGGGCTGAGTAGAGAGGAAGGATCACCTCCCTCAATCTGCTGAGGTGAATTCCTCCTATTCACATTGCCCAGTGTTCCTTGCTCGCCCACCTGGTCGTTCTCACTTGATTGTTGGTCATCCTCTATCCTCTCCTGCCCCTGTTATTCCTAGTTTTAACCTCTCATTACTGAATTGGCCATCCTGTTGGCAAAAATATTTTTCCCTGCTTAGGTGGATACCATCCCTGCTAAACAATCCTCTGTCCTTGTAGAGCATCCCATGATCATATAAAACTAAAACCCCTGTTGCCCATACCAACTGCACAATAAATTGTTGACTTGCAGGATCTTGCTTTCCTGATTGCCCTCGGCATCATCATTGATGCCAGTGTGGAGGAGCAGCAAAGGGTGATAGTCTACAGCAGCCTTTCCACAATGTCCTGATCTGAGTCCCTGGCAAGCAGACAACCTCCCTGGGCAACAGGTCAGGGTGGCGTCTGGGGGCCTCCGCCTCCCCCCAGCACAGGGAGTTGCCCCACCATGTGAATGTCCACCACATGTTCCTGCACCACTCGGGTTTAGCCAGTTTGGGTGCTTTGCTGGACAGAGCTTCTATTTGTTGCCCTCATAAGACAACTATTGTAGTTAAAGGTTTAATGTGTTTTACTCTCTGTTTTGCAAGCCAATGTGTATAAAAACATTGCTAGCGAACAAAGTACATGTTTTGGCTTTTTTGTTTTATTAAGCTTTGTTTATTCTTGCATGGTATTCTGCCAGTGCCATGCAGGTTAGCTGGCTACAAAAAGGCTTTTTACACTAGTGTGGCTGATAGAAGGAAAATCACATATGGTTCTCCTGTGCTTAGGGAGATCAAAGATTAATCTCTAGTTAATCTCAAATCAATCTGTGAGTCTACAGAAAGATGAATGGGAACCAGTATCTGGTATGGGACTTGATAAAGGTTATTTAGGACTACCTATCAAGTCCAGAAGCGTTGTTTAAGGTTGTACCGTCTGGAAGACATCAGCATTGAAAATTTTTCAAAGCTTGCTTCATAACACGATTTAAGGCTATTAAGTTTAGGTATACAAAATTTCAACATGATATAACTAGTTTCACATGTGTCTTTTTTCTGTTCTAGGAAATGAACCCAGGAAGTAATGTGAAGGACCATGTGAAGTTCTGTCTTAGCAGAAATTTGCTAAAAGATTGTTTTACCTGTAAGTTCTTCTTTTCTGTTTTTAAATGTTAAATTACATTCATACTGCTGGGAAAAAAGGGTTTATTTTGGCATTTTGACTTGCAGCTTGATGGTGAAGAGAACCCTGCCAAGTGCCTTATGTTTAATGCCTGCTATTATTAACTTGCTATATTTTAGTGAAGAGCAAACAAACATTTTTTTTTTTCTCTTCTATTTAGGTTTTTAATCTAATGAACGAGATTTTCATGTTGTGTCATTATAGGTTGTATATCCACTGTGATGCACACTACACTGCAATAGCTTATTTTCCAGAAATTTTTTAAAAAGTGAATGAAAGGTAGAAAACATCCAAACCTGTATGAGTGTAGAAACTTTTCCACTGAAAAGTTCTTTAGCAAAGATTGCCTGGGCAGGTGGGTGCCTGCTGTGATTCAGACCTCTTCTGGATTGGTCATCTTCTTCCAGAGTTATTAAATTATATGATAATCCCCTTTACAGTTGTAAAAAGTTTCATGTGGTACTGGTGAAACTTCAGCAATTGCCCTGTGTTATCCTAAGTGTATTAAAATGATTCAGATGCTGAAGATTTTCCTTTGGTTTTCCAAAGAAGCTGGAGGGGAGTATTCCAGGATATTTCAAGGAGACTTTTATGATTAGTCAAGGAAAAGAGAAGAGAAACTCATACTTTGATAATTCTGCCTTAAAAACTCTATTTGTCAGATTTTCAGTATTATTTGGTGGGTTTAATTACTTTGCACTAGTTAGGCAAGTGGATTTCTAGTATCATAAGAGTAGCCTTAAAAAACCCGAAAAAACTGAAAAGAGGAAAGACTGAGTCAGAACTGGATAATTTATTTCAACTTCATCTTCTCTTTCAATTGGTCTGTTCACCTCTTCATGTCGCTCTGAGAAATGCAAGTATTTTATATGCGTATATACATAAGTATGTGTGTGTGCATGTGTATCAGTTGTAGATATTTATATTCATTGAAGATACACAGTACATACAGACTTGACTTGGAAAAATCGTAGGTGAGAATATGGAGAAAAGTCTTTGACAGGATGCAAAAGTTGAGAGTCATATTGCACGTTGAGCACATTTGTAGCCCCCCAGACAACAAATGCGTTATTTGGAGTCCTGCAAATATGCTGATTTCCATCTGATTTTAATAGTGTGACTGCATCTGAGGACAAAATAGCAGAAAATACAGGTGTGGGTTGTTTTTTTTTTAATCTAAATGTTGCCAATTTCTATATAGTTACAGAAAATACTGAAACCTGGTTAGAGAACTGTCAATTTGCAAGCATGGAGGCATATTTTCTTCCTTTAGCCTAAGAACTTATTCCATATCTACTCTTCCCAAGTGCCAGTGAGCCTTTTTCTGGTGTGTGTTATGAGCAAATGGTCACATACGTGAGATACCAATAGAGTATGGGCATTAATAAATTACATCAAAGGTACCATAGTCCTAAACTTCATTGCCATCATTTTTCTGTTATACAAAGTATTCTACTCTAGGTATAACTTCAGTCTTGCAGAAGCATTGAAGATACTTGTGCACTTCATGTAAAGATCCTTCATGTGAGATCACTCTTATATGGAGTAATGGGTTGCTTTGAAGCCCAGGAATTTGAGAATTACAGTGGACTAAAAAACTGCTTATACTGCGTAAAGAGATTCACATGGGCCAAGAAACTGCCTTTTTTGCAGGAAGTACAGGCTTCAGCCGTTTTTCTTAAACCTGTTGCTCCAGAAAGATAACGGTCTGTCACTGGTCCTTACCGCTAGTGGACATTTATGAGTCTTTAATCTGCACTTGAGGTGTTTGTGCTGGCTGATGCCCTGGCAAGAGTGAACGAAGAGTCCACTCCAACACTTTGCAAATACACTGACTTGGCACTCTTTTCGGCATCTGGATCACATGCTGTGGCAATATAGAGAGGAGGATATATTTTTACCTCTAGTATAACTGTGTTGAAATGCTGTCAGTACCTTAATTTCTTGTTTATTTGTGCCATTGTAACCATAGGCATTTGAAAATGCTAAGGATATTGCAGATGATTCTTATGGGGTAATCTGAACAGGAACAAACACATAGGCCCTAATTAGATAAATATAATAGCAGTTTATAAGATTGACATCAGTCAATACGGGGGTTTTTTTTATAAGCATTGGACATACTGTTTTTCATTAAATCTGCCTACTTTGGCAGCGTGCTTCAGAGAGAAACACTGAGAAGAGGAGAAGAAAAGGTTCTAGAGACTGATTGTTGATTTAATAAGGGCCTAATAGAAGAAGTAATAAAGTAGTTTCGGTTTGGAATAACTTCTGACTGGTACTTTATGCAGGCCAGAAGGAATAACATGCCTTATTTAACCAATTAAATCTTGCTTGAAGAACTGTAGGCAAGCAATTCTGGTTCTGTTTTCTTTGATTGTCAATAAGTTAATGAAGCTATGGTAGCACTCTGTATTTTCACAGATGGCTGGACTGGCTTATTTCAAGTCCTCCTATACACCTCTATATTTAGTGCTTAATCTATTCACTTCTTGTTAAGGAAATGGGGGACAGTATCAGAGAGACGTCGCAAAGCAGCGTATATACAGCTTCCTACTGAAGGCTGCAATTGATTTTAAAATTCACATATTCAACCGCTATATTGCTACAAACAAAAAGACACCACGGAGAGGAAAAAGGATAATATTATTATTATTGTTGTTGTTGTTGTTATTATTATTCTATATTCTGAGCACAGGTTACTACAAGAGAGAGAAATCTAACGTTTTTTTAACCATGATATAGTTCCAACTTATTTGTCTCAAATGTTTTTCCTAGAGATAATTCCATGCTGTTAATTGTGACATTGATTACAGTATTTATTTTATGCATTTAAGTATAAATCTGCTATATCTGGTAGTATTCCAATCAGTATTGTAAAACTGGCTGTCGTGATGCATAGACAAGTAACTATGTAACTTACTGAGATTTGTAGATCATGGTGGCAATTACTTCATGATGATCAGTTTTGCGTATTTTTCTTCCAAAGGGAGTTTGCACGTATAATTTCTATTAATGTTAATTGGTGAACAAATAAGAAAACAGAAATCTTTTTCTACTTCTTTTTCCACACAGCTGGATTGTTCTGTGTTCAGCTAATCACCATCAAAATAACATTTCTGTCCTGTGCTTATAAAAGATCAAAACTTCAGGTATCTTAGTATGTTCTATGTAAAATAAGCAGTAGCGAAGTCTACTGTGTTATAGAAGCACAACAATTTCTAAATATGATAACCATTCATTTTGACAGAAATTCAGGAGCACAAATATTCTGTTTACATAGATAAAATAGTAAATTATTCCTCTTTATGACAGGCATGTTTGCTGATGCACAGTGACAAGAGTTCATAATTTTCTCTGAATCCTTGCTGGATCTCTGGAGCACTGAGCTTTTCCCCCTATTCTTCTTATGTGCTCTGAAAAAAAGGTTTGAAATACCTTCTCTTGACTTCACAGAGAGTACAGGGTTGGGTCACTTATTTGGAGATCCTGATGAGAGTCCAGTGCAAGTATGGCAAAAGGTGAAACTAACCCAGTTGAAAAGCAAAAAAACCACACTACCAAAATCAGTAGTAAGAATTTAAATGATATATAGAGAAACTGGTGAAGAATGGCATAGGGTTTTTTTTTTTGTTGTTGAAGATTCCGACACCCTAAGAGCACGCTAATTTTCCACGGAGTGTCTTGCACAGCTCTAATTAGGGTTTCAGTGATCACTGGGGAGGAATCTTCCTCTACTCTCCCCATGCCTTTCTCTTGTCTTTCTGAACTAAACTCAGACTTGAACTTTAATCTTGTATGTTACCTGGCGTATGATTTTGTGTCAGCTTCTGTGAATATATTCAGGGCAATACAAGTTTTAATTGTATCATTTTTGTGTACTGCAACCGTCTTCCTGATCATAAGCTAGTACAAACCTATCTTGCAAAGTAAGGAGAATAGAATTATTGTGAAGGTCTTTCATCCTTTGCTTCATGACTTTATTATGTAGGATTTTTTTAATAAAGGATATTAATTGATGTATCTGAACTGATGACACTAAGAAATACATCAGCTGTCCCTGGTGTTGCTTGTTAATTTACTTTGCTGAGGTATAATTTCGTGCCTTGTTAAAATCACAGACATAACTGTGGTTTGCTGAAGGTGGAATAAGGGGACAGCCTCTGTGAAACTTCTGTGGTTTTAAAAATATATGATACCAAATTTCCACCAGTAGTACTGAAAGCAGTGATCAATAAAAAAATAAGTTAAATGTGGTGACACACGAAAGAGTATCAGCACTAAACTAAGCTGAAATATTTTATCCTTTGGGGTCACCATGCAGTCAACATTTTGCTCTAGGTATAAACTTCCTAAATCTCAGGTAGTGTCAGAATGCACGTGTAGATACCAAAATAGCAAACATGTGCACAGCATTTGTAAGCCACAAGCTATGGCTTCGTTGTTGCTGAACATAACAAAAGATGGAGAATTGTGCAAGCTGCCTTGGAAATTTAAGAGGTTGATAGCTCATCATAATAATGAGCAATGACAAATTTGAAAAAGAGCTGGTGGAAAAACAGAAATAAAAAACACACACATAAAAGAAAAAAAAATGATTGCAAAGAATTCTCAGGAACTGAAGATTAGGTAGTCTATTTTGATGAATAAAAAAAATTTTGAGGTCTAGTGGGAGAGAAGGGATGGAATGGTACAAGCAGTGAGTACTTCTGCCTAATAGTGTTTATTTTTTATTTCTGATCGGTCTAATGTTTTTCAAATTCAACAGAAGACAACTGCTTAGTTTATTTTCAGTGTTGTGAAAATATACGTTAATTAATTCTTTATTTTCTGTCAATAATAAGTTTCTGGTTAATTATGCGTTGGTTTACAGAATGTGTGGGTAGGAATGAGAAAAGCTTTGATTCCCTCATTTAGCATGGTGTGATTATACTATATGGTTCCAAAATATACAGCACGATTTGGCTTCACAGCCTCCCTCAGACTGAGTTTGCATCTCTCCCTTTTGAGGTGACTACCTTGCCTATGCTACAGAAATAGCTTGGAAGGTAAGGAATGGGTACTGTTATATAGTCTGTCACTTATACTTCACCTGATTATTGCACTTGCTGGATATTACTCCACAATTAGTCCGTTGGCAGGAAAGGGTACCTGGGGTTAAGAGCCAGTGAAAATTTTTTTCCTGAGTCTGTCTGCAAATAGTTGTTTGTCCTGCGGACAAGGTTACCACACTTTAAAGCAAGAGTCGTAATGGTTTTAAAAAAAGTGCAAAGAGAATTCTCTTTAGCTTAATTCACACCACTTAGCAGGTATATCAATTTTGGGTGAGATATGGTATTGCAATGCTGTACGTCTGCATCTCATACTACCGGGTTTCAGGCAAAACCCTCTTGTTTCAGCTTCCCAGCAGATGAAAGGTTCGTCTCTTGTATCAATAACTTGCGCAGTGTGGAGGAATTGTATTGTCATAGAGACGCAAGAGGTGCAGCAGGACCTCCAGAATGCCCGCACAAGGACATTCACCTCTGGGGAGCAGCATGAGGAGCTTGTTTTGACCCACAGAAAGCAGAATGCTCCTGAGAAACCTCAAATTGGTAGAGAAGCAATTTACAATTTCTTTCTTTGTGTTTCCTAGGAGTTGATGTGTCACTGAGTGATGTGTCTCCCTCCTCTGAAGGCAGGCTTAAGGGTGACTGTCTCAGGAAATGGCATTTTGCAGGGTCACTCTTACAGGGTCTACTGATACAGTCTGGGAGACTGTAATGATTGTGGTGCTCTGTGCATCCACAAAGCTAGAGTTGATAATTATGAGTATTTATTAATGTAACGGACCAAAGACAGCACTGTTTTTGTGGGCTGATTCATGTGAGAATGGTCTAAGGATTCTCCATTTGTGCTGACAACTCAGTACTTTCCTGGAAAAAAAGTATGATTTCTTGGCTCTAAACTTGAATGGGAGAAGCAAATTCATACTTCTATAATTGTATTAGTTGCAGTTCATTGTTGTAGTCTATTTCAGATAAACCTACGCTGCATGAATCATAAGAAATTACCAGCTAGAAAACAGAGTTACAATGTCAAGAGGTGCTTTTGCTCCACAAATGACTAGTTCTCCATTAATGTCAGGTCTATGTGTCTGTAAGGTTGTTGGCTTTTTTTTTTGTTGTTGTTTTGTTTTTTTAATCTTGTGTGCATTGTAAGAGCATTGCCTCTTAACTATGCAGTAATCTCTAATAGGTTGCTTGTATTTTTAGAGTTTGTATGACTTTTGTGCTCCTCAGGCTTTAATATACCATTTTTATACAGCTCTTGCTTTGTGAATAGTTTCAAAGTGACCGTGACTCTAAGCAGGAGGCTTATTTAAGCAGAAAATAAACGAAGAAGAACATCAGAAATGACTGTCAAACTGACAGGAGGGCAGTGGGAATACTGATAGGTTTCCCGTGGATGTTTCTATTTTTGTGATCAAGTAAGAAGTCAATAATCCTAAAGTAAGCAAGCAAAACTTCTCTGTGCTGCGCTCTGCAGCTCTCTGTTAAGTAGGAGCTAGTAAGTATTAGCAACTTGTGGGTTTTTTTGCTTGACTAGCCCAGCAGTGTACATAGTATATATTATACAGAGCTGTGTAGAAGATCTTGAGAAAATAAGGTTTTGTGCATTATTGCCCTCTCCCATTACTAGCATTGCATAGCCATTGGAGGTGCAATCCTGGCCCTTTCCGTGTTCAATTATCTTATAATTAGTGGTAAAATTGGAAAAATATTGCTGATAAATGGTATTTGTGTGTTTAAATAGCTAAAATAAACAGTAAAGTAAACTATAAGCTGTAGTTTAAATATGGCTAAAATTCCTAGCAGATGTAGCCTGCAGCATTCCTTGGTCATCATCTCCTCTAGTTGGGGATGTGGCTGGACTTAAAGCTGTGTGCTTCCTGCCTGCGCAGGTTCCCTGTGGCACAGGTTCCCTGTGGCACGTGCATAGTTGAGAGAGGAACAGCAGGTCTTATGAAGGGACAGCTGGGGACCATTACTAAGTCCTGTAGTACAGGGATAACCTATAGATCTTCAACCATCGCCTGGAATGCTTAGTGTCCTGAGGGCAACTAGCAGTTTTTAGAATGAACGCTACTGAAAATTTAAGCTACAATGACATGAATCCTTACCCATCTGTCTGCTGTATATCAATCTAAAGATCTGCTTTCATTGCAACTTGAACAAGATTGTGTAGACTGCCTTCACAAAACTTGGGGAGAAAAACACCTGTATACACAGTTTCAGATAGTTAAGGTTCAGAAGTAATACACTCTACTTGGAGGTGGTACCTGGTGTCTTCTGACCAGATGAGTTGGATTCCAGGATTAGCTAGATGACACAAATACATCTTTGTGTGAGTTTGGAAGGTACTCTTCCTGGAGTGTTTTGCAGCATTCATTCAAGAATTCCTGATAAAGTGAAAGCTTCCGTTGATAAACTCTTTTGTGTAAAATGTCCAGAAAGTTAATTCCCGAGGCTGAGTTAGCACTGGCTAACTGGTGTTAATTTCACTGAGTATGAAATTCGTCCAGACATCTGGCTTAATAGAGGAGAGTAGATGCCTTGGAGTGCAGACTCCACACACTTTAAGTTGCTAAGGTTGGGACACTTTAAGTTGCTAAGGTTAGGTGGTACATGTACCTTTCCACTCTTTCCTCGGTGTATATCATTCAAAGAAAGAGGATTGCAATCACTTCCATTTTTAAGTGAACTTGGCTTCCGTTTTCAAACGATCTGTTGAAAAGGTGACAGTAGTGCACATGCTGAAGTAGTAGGTTAAATTATTTATAATGGCTCAGTTTGGCTCAATTGACATTAGAGGGCAGGAAGATATTGAAATGATCCTTACACACTTGGCTCCCTAGCTGCCCCCATCAGGAGTGTATCATGATTTCACCAGATCTGAGTACCTGTCTTCCACCTACTCAAACATGAACACCCCTGAAAAGGCAGAACAACTGAGTCTTCTCCTGTGACCTGGTTTGAGGAGGAGGAGCACCACAGCTGTGACACTTGAAGGTTAGAGCATAAGGGATGCTCTAAAGTGCCTCTGTCCTCACGAGTACTGACTTGGCAACGGAAGTATGTGTGTGTTGTCCTGGAACTGTTTTTGTGTAAGATGCTGTAATGAAGACATGTCCTGAGAGGTAACAAAATGTAACTGCATTGGTCACAAAGAAAAATTGAAAGCTGATGTTCATTTCTTCAGATAGCAAAAATAAAAATGAAAGCAAATTTTTCTGACCCTAGACTAACTTACATTTTGGTTTGGAAGAGATTGTGTGTATTTTCTTTTAAATTATGGTTTTGACATTTTTCTTCCGAAGCAAATCACACTCTGTTTAAAAGGTGCTAAATATAAAAATAGAGAAGAACTATACAGAATTAAACTAAGCAGAATCAAAATTAAATAGATATAAAAGGAAGCCATTATTTTTTTTCCTGGAAGATTTCTCTAATTTGCAAATTAATAATTAATAGTCCACATAAAGCAATTTTCAAAGATTTCACCATGAGTAATAGGATCATAAAATGGTTCGGGTTGGAAGGGACCTTAAAGATCATCTAGTTCCAACCTCCCCTGCCATGGGCAGGGACACCTCCCACTAGATCAGGTTGCTCAAAGCCCCATCCAGCCTGGCCTTGAACACTTCCAGGGATGGGCCACCCACAGCTTCTCTGGGCAACCTGTTCCAGTGTGTCATCACCCTCCAAGTGAAAAATTTCTTCCTAATATCTAATCTAATCTCCCCACTCTCAGTTTAAAACCGTTACCCCTCATCCTATTGCTACACTCCCTGACAAACAGTCCCGTCCCATCTTTTCTGTAGGCCCCCTTTAGGTACTGGAAGGCCTCTGTAAGGTCTCCCCGGAGCCTTCTCTTCTCCAGGCTGAACAACCCCAACTCTCTCAGCCTGTCTTCATAGGAGAGGTGCTCCAGCCCTCTGAGCATCTTCATGGCCCTCCTCTGGACTCACTCCAACAGGTCCACGTCCTTCTTATGTTGGGGGCCCCAGAGCTGGACGCATCACTCCAGGTGGTGTTATATTTGGGATATACATTTAAGTACAGCTGTAATAATAATGTAAAAATAATAAGAAGAATAATAAAGTAATAATGATGCCATGTTAAACCCTCTGAAGCAGGCAGATGTGAACCCGTCCAGAGAGATGTATTGTAGAAGTTCTTTCAACGAAATATCTAATTGTCTTTTGATTCTTAATGTTATTGTGGCCTTAACTACAACCTACAACTGAATTCTTTGCTCTAATTTTGTGCTTTATGAGAATGCCAGCCATTTACAATTTATTAATATTTTTCCTTACAATTTCATTTAATAGGCCCTTATTTTCTGTCCTGACAGTTCTTCATCTACTTTTTCTATGTATCTTTCATTACTTCATTAATTTTTGTTCTTCGTCATTCATCTCCTCCAATTATGTGATCTGTCCTTTTCATCTGTGTTTCTACAGATGTAAGTTGTGTGGATTCTGTACAGTTTAAATGAACCTAATGTGTGGGAGTGCCACGGTGAATATTTATGACCTTGTGGCAACTGTCTCTGAAACTGTGACAGTTTCCTCAAAAAACAGAGAGCGAGTATATGAATAGTTTGGGGGTTTTTTCTCCATCTTTTTTTAGCGTAATTTTACCCATTTGTCCTCCCGAGTTTCCCTTCCATTTGTTGGTTATACAAAGCTTTGTTTTGATCCTATTAGGTTGGACTTATAATATGCTTACTTTGTTTATGTTAGAATGAGTCATAGCAATAGTCTGTCTTGTTTGTTGCAAAAAAAATACCCTAATACCCGTGCTTAGTTGTTTTCACGATTAATTGTGTTCTCTGAATGGAAGAAAAGATGGCATTTGCAGACATGAGTTAAGCACTGTTATTATTACAAGAAGTGGGAGGTGGGAAGGGTTATAAAGATTCTTTGAAATTAGTGACTTTGTTCTCCTTTTGTCATTTTTAACAAAACATGTCTGTTTATGTTGATACTGCCTAAAAGTTTTAATTTGAATAAGAACAGGTTTCGAATTTGCTAGATGTGACATGCATATAAAGAAATATCCTTTTCCTGTAGGAGCGCCTACAGTCTAAATATACAAAAAACACACGGGTTGCAAATAAGGCTTTACAGTTGTAGTGTTTTCTTTAAATGCAGCTTATTTCCTCTGTCCTTTATCCCTTGTGTCCCGCTTGAAAGGATGTTTCTTAAAAAGCAGCTTACAAGGAAAGTTGTAGTGAAGTCTTAGTTCACCGCAAAAACCAGCGCATATTGGTTAAATGAAGAAATCGCAACCATAACTGAACAGACAGCATAGGAAGGCAGACACTCCTATGTGCGTCATACTCACAGTCATCCAGTGTGTTGAGTAAACTGGGCTGTGTAATTCAAAGGAGGGCCCTTGTCAGCTTTTTGTTACTCATGTGCCACCAGGGACTCATGCTCAGGGAACAGTGGGGAATTTCAACACTTTTCTAAAGCAAACAGTTCCAAAAATTGCAGCTGTAGGGCGCTTGATCTAAAAACAGATTTGTACCTGCTATTAATTGGATCCAAGGGTGGGCTTCACAGCATGCAAAAGAAAGGGAAAAATTTATCTTTTCGTCACGAATGTAATGAAACTCTTGACCCGGTGCCACTAATAGCTGTGGCTTAGTTGGCACAATCTTATAGCTTTCTTAAGCTAGTAGGACAGCAACGTCTCACGGCTGTGAAAAGTATCTCATTCTTAGCTGGGTAATAGGAGAGAACAAAGCTGCTTCAGTCATCGCTTTGTGTCTCATAGACATCATCTTTTTAGTCTTTCTGGTAAATGCATGTTACTGTATTGTTATTATAGGTCTTATTCTCTGTTGTGTCACTTCAATTTTCCTTCGTATCACTGAAGGAAAATCATGTAGCAAAGAGTCCTTTTTTAACGGCATTTTCTATCTGAAATGAGAATTTCAGTGGGATAAGACAGCTATGGGTTTTCATTTAAGTTGGTTTAAGTTTACTGCTTGTGCTGGAAAAAGCCAGAGGGATGAGATTTAGGTGATAAAATGCCTTGTTAGGCAGCTAAGGAATATTGGAGGAGGCGAGCAAAAGCTAACTAGGAGAAAGTTCTACAATCTATTTATGAGATAGAATGTTATTTTAAGGTAAATGATCCTTAAAATACTAAAATCTACAAAGTGTTTATCAATGGATGATATTATAAAAAGTGGTAATCAGAACAAGATGTGCCTCATTAGTTTTTGTGAATATTTGAAGGTGCAGGATTTGTTCAAGGTGTTTCTTTCTGGGAAACATGGAAATGCAATGTATGCATCCTTTCCTGAAGGAATTTAACAATACTACGTATTTCCTCCAACTAATGTTTGGCTGAAATAGAGATTTGTGAAAGTTCAGTTTTGCTTCAAGAAGTTTGGCCTTTTTTTTAGGTTTCTTTTATTTTGACCTGAACTTGCTCATTGCTGTTCATATATGTTCATATGCTCAGTGCTGTTCACGTTTTATATCTAATGTGTCTTTTTTATGGTAAGACCAAAATTTCACTGAATTCTGTTTGAAGAAAGCCAAGGATAAATCAAAAAAATCTTTCAAAGATATTCAGTGTAGATTAAATCCATAGTAACTGAAAAGGATAGGGTTTTTCAAATATGATCGTAATGGATTTTTCAAGGAATTTGGTGCCGAATCACCTTTGAAATCTAGCAGGCACAAGGCTTTAAACTTATTTAGACTCTTTGGGAAATCCAAAGCCTAATTCCAGTTTTAGGCACTAAATAAGTCGTACACAAGGTTGGAGGATCTTTAGGTAGAGAATTCAGAAATACTGTCTGAAGAAAGGGCTGATTTTGTTTGTGGATTCTTTTTTTTCACTTTGCAGCTAGCGTTTGTTTCTGATGTGCCTATGAAACTGACAGTCTAATAATGATATTGTCCAAAGCCTTTATTCATTTTGCCCAGTTCTTCCCATTTTGATGTTTTTTCAGCTGCTTTATACCTTTTTGGGTTTTTTTTGTTATTTAGAAGTATTTACTTCAAAGTATCTGTTTGGTTTCCCTATGCAGTTTCAAATAGTTTTCCACTGGTATATTCAATGGTTTTAAAAGATCACCAATGTGTATGCCTAGTTACTAAAACCAGTATTTTTGTGCGTTGGAGAAACAGGTTTTCCACATACGTTAGCTGAAGTTTGTGTAATAGGGTCTTATATCTGCTGTAAAAATATATGAGATAATTGTTAATGTGGTAAAATACTCAAAAATATAAAATAAACTTTTCATCAGTATGTGATGTGAAGAAGCTGGTTAGCTTTATGGCACGAGGGAGGGGGTAGTAAATGTTACTTCAATCCTGAGATTTAATTTCTTAGCTGTTTTTAAGCAGGAGATTGACAAATCTGACCTTTTGTTAATTTAGGCTCTTAATAACCTCTTCTGACTCTCTTAAAAAATGCAGTTATTCAGTGAGAAAAACAAGAAAAAAATATTTACGTCTGAAAATATTCTTGGGAAGGATGACTTCAGAAAGCGTACTGGAGAGCAATTGTAACTTTTTTCCCCGATTGTTGTTGATTGATAGGGGCAAATGGTGAAAAATTGTGCTCCCCAAAGGCAAAGTAGCTGTGCGGAGAAGCCTGGCGCTCTGAAGTGCTTAGTGGAACTTAATGGAACTGGAACTAGTATCGGGTCTTCTCAGGCTGGGTTTTCTTTCGGTGCTTAAGTACTGGTGTGATGATGATAGAGCAAAGTGCTTTTCATAGTATCCTCACGTTGCACAGGAGTTCACTATAAAACATTACTTTTATGTGGTATTGAAGAGAATTAAGTTTTTTATTGAAGCTTGACAGAACAGATAAATGTAATAGCACATTACGTTTAATCTTATCTTCCAAAGCAGAGCATCCAGGCAGAGGTAAGATAAAGTATAATCAAATTAATCTTGCAATGTTTAGAAAGCTGATAATGGGTAACACAAAGAAATATATGACTTAAATCTGTAGTAGAGTTGTGTTAATTGGAAATGAATATTTAAGGTACATAACCTGAAGAAATACATAGAGAATATTGCAATTATTTGCCTGGGTGTTTATGCTAAAAGATGCTTTTCCTTTAGGAAATTATTCTATCATTCTCCTCCTGCCAACCCCCCATCTGAATTACCACTGTTAGATGCTTGGTTCCATGGAAAAGTAACAAACAAAACAAACCCCTGCAAAACTCTTGATTTCTTAAACAATAAGCACCATGTGAAAGCATGAGTAATTCTTGTTTCAGTACTCCTTTTCAAAAAATCTTCACAGACTTGATAGTAACCATCGGATCCTTCGTAACAGGAGTTTGAGGGATTTGTTTTCTGAATCTGGGTCCTCTACAATTTAAAATGAGAGTATAAAGTTGTTATGGCTATGTCCATCCAAGTGTAATAATTACAGAATTAGATAGATAGGCATCATAGCAACACATTGTATTTTATTAGAAATAAATATCTTTGTAATAGTTATGTGGCTCTACTTTTGGTATACTTCCACAGCTTTTAGGTGAAATTATGAACTTAATCTCATGTTTTTTGTCTTGTGGTTTAGTAACACTTGGAAATTCACTTTTTCTGGAGAAATTAAAGAGGAATGAAGAAGAAAAGGCTTGTGTATGTGCAGGAGAGTGCTGTTTCACACATTTCTAAACTTAATTATCTTTATTTAATCAGAAATGTATTCCATGTTTGTTAAAGAAATAACCTTTCCTGATTTCATTAAGCTTCTCGGGCATGTAGAGTTTCAGCCAGGGAATGTGCTTTGTTTTGAACTCAGTCAGCGACCCCTATAAAAATGTTTAATTAACTTTTTGCCAATGTCAATATAGTTCTATTATACTCAGAAGGCTGGATGAGCTCCCTCTGGTGGCTCATTTACATTGAAGTGCTGTTCCTTCCTTTACTTAAATATCTGTTTACTCAAGCGAACAAGGCTGCTGACCCCAGGCATCAGTCAGGCATCAGTTCCTTGTGGGCTTACGTTTTAATTGAAAAACATCAATAATTTCCTTACAGAATGAAACACCAGCATTTAAATTCACAGCAGTTTCAATTTGTTAGCAAAATAAATAGAGGTACTGGGTAACAAAGTAAGCAAATAAAACTGAATTAGTTCCTTTTAAGTCTAAATCGCACAATAGGTGGGTGGCAGTAATTTAGGAGTGGCACCCACTTACAATAGTGCTTACTCTTAAACTTAGGAAATACTTGGATATTAAAGAAAATTATTCAAGAATGTGAAGCCTGTGTTTTTAAAATGGTTTAATCCCTGTAGCTGACCTACAATTTGAGTTAAAATGAATCTTGGTATCAGAATTCATTTAGGCTATTTCATAGCATTAAAGAGAAGCATAATACCATCTCACTTACGTATAGTCATCTTTAAATTATGAAGCCAGAAGTCTTTGTGGGTCAAAACCACCAGCAAGTTTAAAGTGCATTTGCCACCTCTGTAATGTTAGTTTCCACAGATCCTTTCAAGCTCCATGCTGTTGTGATTTAATGGGATCCTTATTATCCTGGCAATGAACTGTCCTCGCTCTGAAGCAGTGGGAGGTGTTTCAAAGCCAAACAACATGGAGACTAGACATAAGGTTAAATACTTGGTTCAATATAAAAGATTTCTTTTATTAAGCTATTTTCAATAAAGCTGATTACAGAATAGAATACTAAAGAACTAGAGAAATTATAGTTCCCGGAATGTGAATATTTAGCCAAAGATAAAATTCAGCCTGGGTTTTTCTGAAGGAAAGGAGGATGAAGGGGTCACAGGAGATGAGAACAGGCAGGAAATGGCAGTATTTTAAGTTTATAAGATAGAGATGTAAAATAAAGGGAAAAATGCAGTATAATCGGCAAGGGACACCTGTAGGAAGTTGAGAAGAAATATATTCTAAAAAGTTTTTTGAATGAATATTCATTTGCATTTTTTAATTAATATCTTCCGTTTTTTCATGTCCCTTAAACATTCTAGCAGCTGAGATTCACAAAGCAAATAATGCTTAGCAAACATGGAAAATCTCCAAAGGTAGACTTTCAGCGTTCACACAGATGGACCTGGCTGTAAGATTTTATTTTTGATCACAAATTGTGCATCTGTCTTCATTCTTTGTCAAATAATGATAGGGAGCACAGTTCATAGTATAATCTCCAACATACTCTGCACCTGAATATCTGCATTAAAACCAACCAAACTTGGTCTTCCATTCTAATTATATGTAGCCAGTAACAGAAGCAGGTGGGTTAGCAAATAATAATTTCCTGTTGTGCAGATTTTTTTAGAACAGTTTCCCACCGTGTCCAAGTTTAGAATCTCCTTGATGTTGGTGATTAGAACTTTGAGAAGTGAAAAGCCTAATTTTTGAGGAAATTACTGGTGTACTTTTTTCAGGACCAAGAAGAATTGGAAATAACTTGCTTGGTGCACCCTGGGACTATGTTTACATTTTTGCAGCTGATGATAATTAGCATTTTCCAGTCATCCTTTGATTAAGAAATATTCTGATCCTTCTTGTCAGTCTGTGCTCCTGGCTGCTACCCAACTTCTTTTTCCTGTTCTACCAGTGCTGTAACTGTGTTGCTTGTACTACTGAACTTCATCCTGTTTCTAATGCTCTCATCTAGAAGATTGTCCAGCTCTTCCTGAATTGTGCCCTGGCCGTCCTCTGTGTTGACGGGTAGCTTTGAATCTTGGCCAAGAGCTAAGAGTCTGTTCTTACTGAATAACAGTGGAACTCTTTAAGATTCTTGGATTCAGGTTTGCAGCATTTAACCCAGAACTAAGCAGGTGGACTATACTGCTTGCTACGTTTTGATGTTTCTATTGTAAAGACTGTTAACTACCCTCTCTTAGACAGCTGTTAAAATGCCTTTTACATTTATGTCATTAAGAAGTGGGAAATATAATGGGAAAAATAATGGAAAATAATATTTTAGGTAGCAATGTCTTTATTTACCCTCTACTCTTTAGTACTTTTAGTAGGGTTTTTTTTTTCCTGTAGTAAACATAACCAAATAACTCAATAGCCATTTCCTGAACAACTAGACTTGTATTTGTGTTCTGAAGCAGCACATGGACAACAGCATTTTAATTTTATGTTTGTACGCTGGTGGACATATGTAGCCAGACAGCGTGGCATGCAGGTTGCTTCCACCCCTACAAAACCGGGAACATAATTTCATACAGTGTAGTTTTATGAAATGATACCACCTTTATATTGCTGAAGGTCATCAGTGTTTGTAAGCAGAGTGATGGCTGAGAGGTTAGTGTTCATCATGCAGGTAGAACTGCCTGAACTGGAGAGGTGGTAGGCCCTCTCCACAAGTTGGGTACTGCAAATTAGAGTTAACATAGTAGGATCCTTGTCTGTGTAGTGAGTAGCTAAGTGTCACTGCAGTATAGATAGTAGTTTCTTGAGTGTATGCTTTAACTGTATAATTTAATATCCTTTGTCGTGTACGTCGTGTAAATACATAGTCTGCCCATTCTGTGTAAAAGTTTGCCATTGGCTTTTTCCATTTTTCCATTTTTATAAGATGCAGCTAAGTTTAAACAAAAATTCTAAATTGTCACTCTAACTTGTGAGAGAAATGGGCTGTTCAAGCTACTGGTGGTGTGTAGAACTTTGCAAGTCTTTGTCCCCTGTTTCGTGGGGACACTGTAGTGTGATAAGTGAACAGTACGCTTGGTTTAATTTAGTGCAATTAATTAAATTAATTAAATTAATTAAATTAATTAAATTAATTAAAGTGCAATTTGGTTTAAACTTAGTGCAAACACTGTATTGAAGACATCCATGAAAGTGTTTGTGTTGAACAGTGGAAATCAGAAGTTGTTTTAAATTCCAGTATCTATTAGATAATGGAGATAATTACAGACAGGGGCCACATTTTATCCAATTTACCAATGTTCTGTCATTTCGTAGTTCACTTTTGTCAAATCTAAATTTCAGCTAGGTAAACTTCTATATGATGTACCGGGCATATTTTAATTCAGTCTCAGGTATTAGTTTTTTAATTTTTTACTTGCTTTTTGACTTGTACCCTTCCATGACCTTTGATTTTTAGCCTTTCTAAAAGTGCTTAGGCAGTACATCTGCACAGACTATGTGAGCGGCAAATAGGTTCTTTCATGTTTGCACTGACTTCTATTTTAGCCTCTCCATGGAGGAAAAAGAAGACCTGTGATTAGTAATGCTGTTTATGAGATGATGCATAATAATGCACAATATCCTGTGAATGGCAACATAGAAAAAAAAAATCCAAAGACATTCATTTGAAATTTTTAGTTGATTACTTCCTTAATACTTTCAATACACCTACATTCGTACTACATTACGTGGTACTTCTCAGCACTCCATTTATGAAGCTAAAGGTGGGCAAAGGGGAAAGCTGCCAAAACCCCGCTGAGGATCTAACACCATGATGGCTACATTCAGGTCTGTATCAACTCCCCAAAGCATTTCAAATGGAACTTGTAATACAACATCTCACAGTCCTTTCTTCTAATTTGTGAAGAAGGCAAATTCTATTCACCTCTTTTAAACAACTTTTAAGTTTTGCTTTTTTTGAGGACTTACTTGCACAAGGGTTCTGCCTAAAAGTCTTGCATTCCTGAGGCTCCTCGATTTGAAGCCAGCCCACAGTGCAGAACAGTATTTAAGACATACTGGTCCAGGTAGCAGAGAACAACAGGTTGTCCCATTCAGAGGAAAAGATATCTGGAAACTGGTCCATGCTGCTTTGAAATATTTGTATTTGGCTAAAGATATCTTTCATGTTTGCCCTAATTCCATGACTACCTTTTTACTGCAGTAGGTTTGAACTTTTTTTTTTTTTTTAAACTGTGAGGGACAGGAGATGATCTAAAGGAATTTTTCATTTACCTGAAAATTTCATTTGGTTCTAGTGTCATGTAACTTGAGGATGCTGTGAAGCCCAAGGGATTGGTTTACACCAGTCTTGTTTGGCCTGCACTAGGCAACTGCTAGCTGCATTTTTAATTTAGGTGTTAGAAGCTTCTGCTTGTTAAAGTGACTGTACTTCATCCCAGTTGATCATTACCGAGTACTGATATCCACTTCCACAGCTGCTGTAGTGATCAGACTTGCTTCTTTGTACCTAAGATGTGAATATAAGACAGGCTGAAAGTCACAACAGGTAGCCTGCATTACATTTGCTAACATCAGTGAGATCTGTGTTTTCTTTCCTTTTTTCCTGCCAAAACTTTATGTAAGAGGGTAACTGCTATTTTAAGGGGAAGAAAACCACATTAATTATTTGTGAGTGAAACTAGGCTCCTTTCTGACTTTTACTTCTTAGTATACTGTACTAAATTTTATACTGATTATCTATGTGGAGCTTGTGTCTTCTGAAATATCCGCAGAAAAGCGAAAACTTGTGTTTGAAGGCCGTTATTGGAAGTTTTTATATATATATTTGTGTATGTGTAAATGAATTAAGGCCCTCTTAAAACATACTGGTATGTCACCTTAATTTTTAGATATGTGCTGATACAGTTTTGATAGCCTGACAGCAAAATTGCATTTAAAATTGTAAGCAGGATTCTTTTCTTTAGGACTTCTCTATGAATTCTTTCGAAATCTGCCTCCTGACAATACCCCTTATTATTATTATTGTTTGCAGATGTTATGTGCTTTACCCTTTTGTAATTTTGTCATCAGTGCAGGTCAGAGGTGAGAGGCTTAATTGCTTTGATGCACTTGTTAATGGGAGGGAAATGGAGTGGATCCTTTGCAGAAATCCTGGGTTACAGATGGATGGCTTTGTACTTTATACAGGGGCATATCTGGGACCGCGGTGCGTCTGAGTGCGGAAATGGAATATTATCCAGCCCAACCTCATTTCATAAAACCATGTTGTTTTGTTGTGTTCTTAAATAAAATTGTGATGAGAACAAATGAGGTTCATCAATTTCTTATTAAGGAAATGAAGGTAATAAAGATGCTGAAGGTAATACATAAAAGTGACTTTTCAGGACACTGGAGGTATAGACTAGAGGTGAGGTAAGATGTTTGTAGTATATAGGAAACATGTTAATAGGTCTGAAAACATTTGTGAGGGTGTAAAATCTCCCCAGTTAAGTAGTAAAGGGAGCGTAGTATATACAGTATATGTAACTTTTCTGTATTATTTTTGGAGTCAGTGAAACTCATTCCTAGATCTCAGGACTATAGGGCAGGTCTGTACCTTTTCATACTTTGTGTGTTCGCAGCCAGTGTATCTTTTTGACAAATAATGTGGAGTCAAAACTACCGACTTCTAAGCATTTTATGCTGAGTAAAAAAGAATTAGATTTACCTGTTCCTGATAAAAGACAGGTTGTTTATGCAGGGAAACTTATTATTATGTTTTCTTCAATTCAAGAATCTTGTGAAAAATTGGGATTCTGTAAATGATGGCAACAAGGCAGAGTGATTATATGTAAGCTGCCACTAAACTGGCAGTACACTAGTACAGTGTTTCCTTGTCATTGTGTTACAAAAGGAGTTGTATCGCTGTTTTTCATTCTCATTGACGCTTATGTCACCACCGTTGGACCATCAACCATGGTTGATCAGATTCTTTTCTTACTTCAATGCAGTAGGCTTGCGTAAATGAGTACGGTGAGAAAATAATGTGATCCTTATTAAATTAAAATGAAAACATTGTTTGTGTATGGTTAGAATTCTGATCCCTTTTTGTTGTCTGATTCTTATGGAAATGCATCTAGGGATGGTTTGCACAGGGAATGTACGTATCCTAAGCACGACAGAGGGCGTAGTACCCTCGAAGCCATGGATGGGGGGAGTAGATGAAGAGGCTGCATGTGTTGCAGGCTAGAGCAGAAACACACAGTGTAGTCCGCATCAAGGGAGCAGCCCTGCGTTGTGAAACACCAGGAAAATGGTTTCTTTTGTCTTGATTTCCTTCATGGTCACCAAGATCAGACTGGTGCTGTTCGCAAAGTACATACTGAGGGCAGAGTGTTGGGTGACTAAAAATTAAGTTGGATCTCTTGGCTTCTCTGAATTGGGATTAGTAGGGTTTCAAACCATAGGCAAAAAGGGGGTAATTTCCATCGTATGTAACTTCTGTAGTTACTTGCTTCAAGAACTTTCTGTAACTTAAATCAGTTACTAATGGCCCACCCAACACACAGCTCTCTTCTCTGACACATCGTTTTCACCTGCTCCAGGTCACCAATTCACTTCTGTTATTGTCACCCCCTCGAGGCTGGAACCCCATCTACCTGCTTTGCATGGCAACTCCATACTTCACTGAGCAGCTGTCATGCTGTCCTGTGGGTGAGGCATGGCACCAAAATGATGACTCTTTGGGTGGTACATTTGCCACAATTGGTGCTATTTAAATAGAATATCCCAGGGTGGTCACCGTGGGAAATGAGTGGAAGTTACCATATTTTCTAATGAGTTTGTGTGTGTGTATATATATATCTCTCTATATATCTAAAATGACTTTATTTACAACTTTGAAGTACTTTGGGACTCTGGGAGCTAAAAACACATGGTAAATTGAAATCAATAGTTTTTTGTTTCTGCAAGGTGTGCTCTGATGTTGTCCTGCTGTTCTGAGATCATAGATGTATTAACGCTGACGCAAAAGCTTTACATTTTATAATTCTATATAGTAAACTTGAAAAAAGCAAAGAGGGAACACTAAACTAAAGTGTGGGATAGAAAAATGATCCCCACCCCACCTCTGCCACTTTTATGGTGCGCTTTTGCATATGTTCTGTATTTTCCAGCAGCTTTCTTGCCCCAAAGCAGTGGTGCTCCGCGTATTTCCACATATAGCAGTACTAGGCTTGAGTGTTTTGCGACTTGTTTTAGTACTGGGGCTGGGAAGAGCCATGTTTAGCGTGTCTACTGTGAGGGCAATCACTCATTAATTTGGAGTCTCCACATGGTGAAGAAGTGTAATTACTGAAACAGTTAAGCAGAATGTGAGCGTGGATTTACTTAATGATAAAGTCATTGCCTTGCTTTGCACGAGGTTTTGTTGTTATATACTTTTTAATGGCATAGGTTCACTGTAGGGGGGAAAAAGAGGCTATAAGAAGTCATAATTTTAAAAAGCATTCAGCACATTGCACCATTTAAGGTCTTTATTCTGTCTAAAACAGACATAGATGGGATTAAGGAGATTACTGGTTAACCTAGAAATCTCTGACTTGAATCTCAAGTTCAGACAATTTAAAATGCAGAATTATTGGCACAGCATCAAAAGACAAGTTGACTTTTTGAAGCTTAACTAGACATGGAAACGCACACGATAGGAAAGCTCCATTTTAATACCTCAAAACCACTAGTTTTCTCTCTGTGTTTTTATCAAAGAGGTGAGTGATTATCATGACGAAGCACAGCCAGGTTTAGGGATTCTTAATCCACTTGTTCCTCAGAGGAAGGAAGAGAGTTTGTCACTAGCTTTAAAACTTTCTCTTGAACTAAGAAGGAATTTCCTTTACATTATAGTATGGTTTAAGATTAACAGTTAAACTTCAGTAGTCTGGTATATGACACTTCTTGTGTTTGATTACTGCTAGAAGAAATTTTTATATTGCAGCTGTCTTGGTAAACAGGAGCTTGTCTTTTTTTTTTTTTTTTTTTTCAAGATTTATATTCAAAATTCAGAAAAATCTCTCTGTGTACATTGGAAGCTGTTTAAACTTACATTCAAACTAATTTTGAAATATCAGAGAGTAAAGATGGAACAAGCATGTAAAAACATAATTAAAAATGTGTACAGGAACCGTGTAGATGGCAATAGAATTCATTTTATTCTTTGTAAATCTGTTTCATGACTATGGATATATATAAAAAACATATATAATAAGCATATAAATATAAAAATGTGCACACATACACACATGTCTTGCAGCATTTGTAAACTCCTACTACAGATTATGTTTCTTTGTTAATGCGTTTGATAAGCCCGTATGTTGGAGTGTATCAATATACCTTGGTTTAAACCAGTGATGTAAAACTGGGATGTCAGCATGAACCAGATCCTGGTTTATCTCTGGCTAGACTCTTGTAAGCTCTGTTAACTCAGACTGAGAAATAGTAACTAAAGTAGTGGAGTAGTGAATCAACAGTATTTAAATCCTCCCCACGTGGCTTTGTTAGAAAATCTAGGCAGCATATAATGCCATTATTTCTTGTTAGAATTCCAAGTGCCACTGTATACAGCTAGAAATAAAGATGACTTATTTCAAAGCCTGGGTTATACTTTTTGTTTTAATTGACAACATATTAAAACATTGTTGGTGCTTGCCCTGCTGTGTGGTTTTTTTCTGCTTTCATTCCTGTATTGTTTATACGGTGCCGGGAATTTGACTTCTGATCTAATTATTTCTTTACTATTTTTGATCAAAATCAGTTTTGCTTGCATTCTTAATATTTATCAGGAGTAATAACATTTTTGAGGAAGTATAAGTGTTAAGAGTTTCCTTTCTTCATATCCATTTTTGTAATACAGCACCTGGGACCTTCTGCTATTGTTTTGCATTTTAGGGGGAGGGGAGGTGGTGAAACAGTTTTCCTGGGCATTTTGCATCTTGAAACTGAGAGAACAGAAGATGTTGGGTGGGAGAAGCGCACATAAATGACGTTTTCGGAGTGCATGTGATTACTGTAAAGACACCTGTGTGTCTGCCTTTGGCTTGTCCTGCTGAGCTTGCTTCTGGTGGTGTCTTGGAAAACACGAGCACAGCAAAGGGTTAACTTTTTACTATCAACCTCAGAAAGGCACACTTGCAATCCCTCCCAGTCTTGTCTTCCTTTATACACCTCATTCGCTCACGCTGCTCTTCACTTCAAGGCAGATCCTTTGACCTAAGCAGATTATTGTAGACGCATGAAGGACACAGCAAGCTATCTGTGCTTTTAAAGGAGGAGATTCTGGCTCCAAAATAGGACACTAAGCTTTTCAGCCTGATGCTGCTTTACCTAGTCAGCACGAGGGGGTGTCTCCGGGTGCTTAGTGGGCTCCTGTGGCATCAGATGGGAAACAAAAGCAGAAGTGGCAGCCGCTGCAAATGTGGGAGCCTCTGCCATTAGAGGGAAGCGATTGCTAATAAGGGCCTGCGAGACCCGGGTTTCCTTGGTTTCCATGACAGTTATTAGGTAACATGGAGATTGAATTGTCTCCCACAATGCTCTTGGGGTACAGGGGGGCAAGGGGGTGCTCCAGGGACACAGCATTTGAGTTATGACATGCAGCAACTCATCACTTTAAGCATGTGAAACTCTCTGGATTATTGTGCCTTACTTCTTTGTTTGCTGTTTGTGTTTGCGATTTGCTCTGCTTTACTTTTTTTTTTTTAAATTTTTTTTGGTGGTGGAAGACCCTGGCAGATGCTACACGGTTTCTCAAATAATATTTTCCCCTTTTTATTTAGAGCTGAGCTTGGCAAAGCAAGGATATGAACAATTATACAGGTGGGCTACTCGGGGGGAGTGAAGATATAAGGCATCCAAACAGGTATTGGCAACCTGCAGCACTGTAAAAATGCCCCTCCAGCAGATTTCTGTAGTTCCAGCGCGGGAGACTGCCAGCAATGGGAGAAGTTCAATGGGCAGAAACAAAGAGAAGAGCAAGGAAGTCGAGGTAAGAGGAAGGTTTCGATTTGCTACGGTAGGACGAGTCTGCCTTTGGTAGCCGGTGGGTTTGGCTGCTCAGCGGGACACGGCGTGCCGTAGTGTTCCACGGTACACATGGGTGCAGCGTGCTTTAGCACACTGAAGCCATCTCCTGGGATAACATCTCAGCATTATAGAAAAAAGGAGGGCATTTGGAAGAAAAAATAAGTGAAGTTGCAAACTGTATTAGGGGGTTTTAACATTTTTATTTAAATGCATGCGGTCCACTAGTACTGACAAACAGTCATCGTTCCTTATAAGCTGTCAAGTAGCAGTTTCTGTATAATAGGTTGGGTGAAAAAGTAGTTTTAATAAGGTTCCTGTCTCTGTTTAAAACAGAAGAGAAATACGATGCTAAACCCTGTCTTTCTAATATGCCTGTGTTATTTGTAGCAACTGTAGGCATGAGTTCTATAACTTTATTATCATTTAAAAGGCATCATTGTTTAGGTTTTTTTATCCCTTTTCTGACTTCCTTTGATTCATAAACGTACAAAATGTTGTTCCATCAGTAAACATTGTATCCCGTTCTTTTCCAGTTAAGAAGAAACTGTAGGTTTGTATTATATTAATGTAGAATACAAATTACAGAAAATCTGTGCATTTTAATTTATTTATTTTTTACCTGTAGGAATCTCTTTTGCTATGTATAGATTAAACATGTATTGTGCAAGACCAAAAAAAAAAAAAAAGAGACATCCCTTCCCATCCCAAAACAGAAGTAATCTGTTTATAGAAGTAACAGTAAATGTACATAACATAGACATCATCTGCTTTTTACAGACATGTTTCTTGTCTCTTTCTTTTTCTGTTTCCTCTTGCTGTATGGAAAAGAAGGAACTATCGGGAAAACAAACATGATGTCTTTTAAGTGTTATCAAAGAGATTGTGTGACAAACTGCATCCCTGAAAGTAGTGGTGCTTTAACTTTCTTTTTGTGGTTTGTGTGACATAGTTTTCAGGAAATGTTTAAGTTCAGCAGATGATTGATACTCATATCATGTCTGTGTGATTGTGGAAAAGTATTGGTAAGCTTGCAGGCTTTTATTTATTTATTTTATTTTTAAAGATGCCTTTATTTTGCTCAATCTTTGGCTTTGGCAAGTTCACTGAATGTGATTATACTGTTTTTTGTTTGAGCATCTGTGTATAAGCAGTGTCCTTCCCTGGAAGTAGTCTCCAGTTGCTTAGGGGTAGTGCTGTCGTCAGAGTTCATAATGTCTAGAGATTTGTGTACTGAAATGGAAAACTTCTGCTTTAGTTTGTTTTTACTCTTCCGTTGATAGGTTAAAAATGAAGGTTCAGGTGGGAACTGTTTTTTGTATTAAGACTCAAGAAAAGCAGAAGTATATAATATTACCTATCTTAACAATGCTCTCCAGCATTCTTGTTTTAATTTGGAGTTAACTGAAGAATACATGCAACATTCACATAGGGGTCAGAGAAGCGTGATAGTTAACTTAAGGGAGTGGGGGAAGCGTGGAGCTTCTGAATCATAAGAATTATGTGCTTTTTTTAGTTGTGTAGGGTTTTTTGTTTTTTCTTTTTTTCTGGGTCGTGTCATTTTAGCAAGACTCCAGTATCCCAGAAAGCAAAGTCTTTTTTTTGAAAGTTCTGGAAGTTATATAGCAGAAAAGAGCAAAATAGCCAGCATAATTAAGTTAATTAAGTTCATGAAAGTTCTATTCTAAAATGAATACATATAAAAAAAAAACAAAACAATACAAAAACCAACCCTCCAAAACTCCCAACCAATCATCAAGTACATGCTGATCGTTTAAATGTATTTGCTGAACTGCCCTCTGCTGGGCTGAGCCTAATCATCCTGCTCATCCCTTAAAGCTTACGGCTGTGATTTATACAGCATAAAAACTCCCTAATGCTATTGATAGAGATCGTAGATCAAGTGGTAAAGACTAATGTTTTTCACATATCTACAGCTTACATAAATTATGATAATGTTCAAGTTTGTTTTGTGTATGTAATTTGGGAATAGTGAACCAGCCTTTTTATTGTCCAGACAGAGGTTGCTCAGGCTTAGGTAGATGGTGTTCCACCCCTGCAATTCCTACACAGCATGGTCCTCACAAAGAAAAACTTCCTTGCTTGTACTCACTGTTTCTGTTCTGTCGGTGAGGGTCTTCTGGGTTCATGGTATCCACTGTTACTGTTTCTGCAAGTACCTGCATCCTCTGCTTTTCCATTAGCCAGGCCTTTTGAGGTGAAAGAGCTAATTAAAGAAGTTAAACGGGCTTCCTAGAGCAGTGAGACTGTCAAGCTGGTCCAGGTTCAGGAAGACATGAAAAAATGAAATATCTGAAAGGTCTTCCAATTGCTAGGATAACAATTGTTAGGATTGTATGCCAAATTCTGTTATTGCTAGAAAATTTTGTATGATGTCCCTACAACAACATTAAAATTTATGAAGAAGAGTTCATCTTCTGTCTTAATTGCAGAGCATGCTGAGGGGAACTACTTCCAAGTTCACAGAGGATTATGTAAATCTGCCTGACTTAAGTACCTCAGTTGCATGTGACTCATGATGCAACTCATTCTGTAATGCTTTTCTGTGATTATAGACGCTCATAGACATACTTTATCTGAAGGTTTTAATACATGTCTAGGCACGCTTACAGATGATTGCCAAATATTGGTCTATTTTTAAGACTACTATTAAGTGCAGTATTAATTATCAGCCACAAGTGCCCATAATTGGATAGCTGACCAATATTAGGAGTAGAAGCATGGTAACAATGGCTAGAGGGAGCTTTATAAGGCAGTCTTCCAATGCAGTATTCTTTGTGGGAGCAAAAACTTTCGTGCAGTCTATTCCTGTAATTTTTGGGTGATTTCACGGAATCACGGAATCTTCAGAGTTGGAAGGGACCTCTAGAGATCATCTAGTCCAACTCCCCTGCTAAAGCAGGATTGCCTAAAGCACATCCCTCAGGGCTGCATCCAGGCGGGTCTTGAAAGTCTCCAGAGAAGGGGACTCCACAACCTCCCTGGGCAGCCTGTTCCAGTGCTCACATTTGCCTCAATAATGAGCAGAAGTTGTAGCTAACAATGGATTTTGCATCAAATTTAACTATAGAGCTTTGACTGTAAAGATGAGGTAGTTTTTTTCCATAACAAAGCAATGAATATGTTGTATAACTTGTTGCAGCAGCTCTGCACTGCATTTCCATATGCAAGTATACTCTTCCGCTAGTTTGTTTCACTGATTTTAGGAATGCTTAACAGTCATTAGTGCTACTTGTTTTGCCCAAAACTTTTAAGTGAACAAGCTTTCTTTCTTATTCTCTTAGTAATGCTGTTGGAAAAGATTGTTGCAGAAATGAAGGACAAAGTACAGAGTATAGGGTGCATTCACAACATGATGTGAACTTTTTTGATATTCAGTAGTTAATGCAGCTTTCTTCAGTGTTTGACAAAGGTCATAAGTTGACAGTGAAATGTGTGTTTCTGTGGTGGAGAAAAACACTTGAATGTCTGTTTCAGAAGTTTGTTAATAGAACTCTTGTTTAAAGTGAATTAAGTCAGTAACCTGAAAATCAACTTATGTTGTCAGGACTCCAAATCTTTTAAGTTTTCGAATACATACACTCCAGTGCCTTGAGACCAGTGCCATATTAATATATGTCCCACGTTTTATATGTGTATAGTATTTAAAGTTATGCTGGACTTCTGGTTGGTTTTCTCTACTGTGATAAAAAAGGCTAAAGACTTGTATATGGTTCCTGAAGAATATGGTTGATGAAATGCCTGCCCTGGCTGGTAATTTCATTATTTATTTGTGAACACACACTGTGAAGTTCATAAAGTAGGCTCTGTTTACGTTGTCTTGTGTAGGGGCATGGATTAGTATTCTAAAGTGACTTAAGTACAGAAAGAAATTTTCACATAGGAGAGAAAATTGGACAGGGCAACTGATTGAAGCTTAGCAAAAAGACTAACACTAACCTAGAATTCGCGAGGGTCATAGAATAAACTGCTGTGACTACTGCGGAAAAACAAACTTCAATGTTGTATACTCACAGTGGTAGGAGTACGTTTATAAAAGGCAACAATAAATGTCATGATATGGCAAACAAGATACTCCTTGCTGCCGAACGAAATTCGTAGACACTGTACCCTTTCATCTTAATCATTATTTTTCAAAACTACTGGAATACTTACATGCTGATTTTAAAAGGATTAGCATAATGAACTCTTGTCCACAAAAAGCAAAAATTAGGTCAGTTTCTCTAAGTGTAACCATTTCAGAGAACAAGATATTTTAATATAGAAGGCAGTGACAGATAGAAGTCAATCTTGATTTGGTTACCTTGCAGGAATTGTCGTTAAAGGGAAAAAAAAAAAAAAAAAGGCCTCTGGAACTGTAATACGGCTTTTGGACACATTCATGTAGTAGTATGACTTGCTTGCGATAGTGATGAGTCTTATGTCTGTTGACTCAAAACCAAACCCAATATCCTAGAGATGTTACAAAATTTGATAATCTCTAGTTACTATTAACAAATAATGAATTTGCCATGTTATTGTTGCTTTATTTTTAGTTTTGATTCTTTTCTCATAACTTACTGGTAAATGGTTTTCTACGTATGCCTACTACATTTCTATAGTCTTAATATATTTTGTTGTTCTGGCGGAGGTGATGATGAATACTAGCTTCCTTCGTGGAATTTCATAGAATGTAGTAAGATGCAAGGAGGAATTTTCTTTTTCTCCAACATATACAAAAAATAAGTGCTGCTACATTATTTTTCACATCTACCTGCTTAAATGTCTTTCTCTTTCCCTGTCAGATCCTCACCGCAATGTTTATCATACTTGGGCATGAAATTTAATTCTGCCTAGTGCACAATTCTGTGCTGTGAAAGAAACACTGTCCCTCTGTCCTTCATCAGTGTTTTCATGTTCTGCCGTCTCAAAGGCAGCAAGACAGCAAGAGATCTATAACTTTGGAGGCTTTAAATGTTATCAGAGAAATACTTTGGCATTTATGGGGAGAGTATGGTAGATTAGACTTGAACTTGTTGGTTTTGCTGTACAGTTTGTACCTTAATAGGATTTGAATGTGTTGCTCAAACTTATGTATGCCTGTTTATTGTGAGGAGCATGCATTTTTTCATAAGCAGATCTCTTCAAGTCAGAATCGAGACTGAAACCTAATAGTTATTTCAAATGCCACATTAGAGTAGCTGCTAACATTTATTTTAAATGCCAGACTAGAGTTGGTGCTAACATTTACCTTAAAGCTTGTAAATAGTTTAGGAGACATTGACATGCTTTTAAGGGAGGAGGTGGTAGCTGAATGTTCTTGATGGGAATGAATTGTTTTACATTTACCTATGTTATCTCACTAGTTACCTGCTTAACTTCAAGTAGATGTAGTGATAGACGAAATAATTTTAAAGGCATGTACTTTCTTGTGTGCTACAAAGAATGTAGTGCTTATACATTTCTATTAAATTATTTTCATGGCAGTTGTGAAGTACATGTATACATGAAGTACAAGTATACAGAGATATTTGTTACTTGAAGCATGTCTGTAATTAATAAAAGAAAGGTAAAGGTTTTACATGTCTGTTTATGTTCTTTTATTGTCTTACAAGCTTAAGTCAAGCAATGTATTTCTTTTTTTTTTTTTTTTTTTTTTTAGATGGGGAGGCACAATATTTAGTGTAGTTAAATTTGTTAATGGCTTTGATCACTATACCAAAAGCTGAAATTAGAGTAACTCCTGATATGTGGAAATGTCACTTATACCAGTGCTAATAAAATAGCAGATATTTCTTCTCTTGATGGCTTCAGGCATGCGATGCAAGGAATAAAAGCCTTAGAATTCCAGGAAATTGATTAAATTGTTCTTCAGCCAGATAGCATGTGTTACTGGTTTTGTTGCTGATTATCTTAAATTCTCTTCTTAAAGTTTCTTAGGTATAATTTAATAGATAAATAGATATGGTCACTTATTACCTAATGTACAGGTGTAATTTTTTTACAGGAAGTGTAAGGATGTTTGTTTTCAAGTATAGCTGCCTGAAGAGAATCATGTAATTGCAGTCTTTTTAGGAGGTATATTTTTTATTCAACGAATAGATGTGGGGGTGGGAGAATGGGAAGGGAGAGCTCTAGCATATGAATCAGGTTACTGATGTACTTTGACACATATTGATTTTCCTTCATAATTTGTATTAATATAAAGCTTATATTGGACATGATGTTACATACAATATATGACAAAATCTCTAATCCTGTATATTGACAATATTGTGTGGTATTTCTCAAAAGACATGTGAGGTTAGTCTTTTCTTGACATGACCACAGTTTGGACTTCTATGCTATGTTTGCATGGAAATCCACCTGCAGTTATAAGACACTTACTGCTTCCTGCTGAAGTTGTTCTGTAATTTTGTGGTGATAGATTACTGTTGCATTTGATGGTTAAAGTGCTCCCAAAGTATCAATGTAAGTCAGTCTGTGGTGTGCTTAGTTCTCATAAAGATGCTATAGAAAGTTAACTTCCTTATCAGTAAGTCTTATGACTCCTGTTTGGGAACTGTTATTATTTTGGTCTGACGTGTGATTCTCATGACAGGCGATTTCATGATAGTGAGAGAAAGGGGGAGTGTTATCTAGTACAGGCTGGGTTTGTTCTAATAATTTTGGACTCTTGTTCCTTTTTCATATTCCTGTGAATAAAAAGCATTACTCTGCTACCAGTAAGAAAATAAGAGATTGCTTGCTGTGCTTTTATTAGCATGCTGTAGGATAATGCCAATTCTTTACAGGCTGCTTTTCCTGATAAGATTACATAAAGGCTACTGGCTGCGTAGTATGATTGTCAGGCTTTTTATGAGAAGAAGATGGTAAAAGCATACTTCACCAACTTGAGTTGCTGTGTATTGACTATGTGTCAAATACCAGTATTGATTTTCAAATTGGTCTTTTCACCGATAAAGGATTTGAAGCTTAAGATTCCGTATCTCAGTAGCCTTCTTCCTCTTCATGTTTCTAGTCAATGCTTACAATCTGCTGGCACATGTATTCTGATCCTGCTGAAGTTTGACTACAAGTCTCATGAAGGAAGCTTTTATAATTCCTTTTATCCCTGGGATTCCCTGCTCCAGTAAATTGACGGTTTGGGCTTGTTTGTGTACTTTCCCTCTCCTACTTTAAAATGTTTCTGAGTTTAAAACATTAAGCTTTGGATTTCCTTTTAATGTTTTTACAGAGGATTGTAATGATTTTACAGAGGAAACATTGCCATATTAAAAAGATATTGCAAATATTTCCTGCTAAATTGTGTTTTTTAAAAAATGAATGCAAACTCCAACAAATCAAAACCACATACACAAAACCCCCCATCTTTTTTATTAGTGGTTGTTTGTCTTGTCTTCACCTATAACCTTGCATGGCTGGCTTAGTTTCATGACTTACTTAGGTCCTGAATTAGATTGAAGCAATGGCTGTAATTGAGACAGCTTCCAGAATATGGTATAGTTATTGGTAGCTGAATGGGGCTGATCTGGAACTGTAAACAATTCAGTAAGCTAAAAAACCTGATTGTTTGCCTTTCACACTGACTTCCATTATGAATAATGCTCTGTGAATGGTTCTCTCTGCTGCAGATGCTTTTCTTCTGGGGGTGACATGTTGCAAATACAGTTCAAATGAAAGTTATCTAAGGCAGAAGTTTGTCATCAGCAAAGCCTGTGTTCCAAGACTCATTTTAGAGAAGTACTCTCAAATATAGACAGCATTTTAAAAAGCAGCTTCCATAGTCACATATATCCCAACAAGTCTCGTTCTGATTAAAGACAGCTCTCAGGCATTGAAATCTGGTTGACTGCAACTATTTGATTAGTTAAGGAACATCATCATAGAGGCTCAAATTGCTTGTGTGTACTGCCAGATTTGTGAAACTTGTAATGCTAGGCCTACAGGTGTATCCAGTTTTGTCTGAATCTAGCTCTCTAAACAAAGAAATTTTAAAGGGAAAAAAGCCTGTGTATTCAGGTACATAGTCAGCCCATGCAGACTTTGTCAGCTTGGAGGTCTTTCTCAAAGACGCTTTGAATGTAGCTCATTCTTGTGAAAGTGCAAAATTCTCCTCTCTATAGCACAGTTTAGCTCATATCCTCAGCTTTGGAAGGGGAAGGGTGTTCATTATCCCTGATTTCAGTGAATTGTTATAAGTGTATTAGAAATAAAATTGTAGTTTACACATGTGTATACTTCAGAAACTGTTTAAATGATGTGAAACTTGTTTATTCTCCTTTTTTAAAAATGAAGTGGTTATTGCTATCTGCCCAATTCTGCAGCTGCTGGCAGCTGAGTGCCTCGTTTCAGCACAAGGGACAGCGCCCAGGGTCTGCCGCGGCCCGCGCCCTTCTTAGCTCCTGTTTAACATGTACATTTATAAGTTTATTGTTTTGAGGTTTTCTTGAATTTTGGATTATTCTCAACAAAAAGAGAACAGGCAAGATTTTGTATTGGGGAGTGGAATTCAACAGTGTAACCTTACTTTTAATGGGAATGCAAACATCAGCCTTTCTTGTTCTAGGGTGGGATGATTTAATTTTGATAAGAAGATAGAGGATGATTCTCAGCCTATTTTGAAGTATTAGGAGATCTCTCAACTCTTCTCCTAGGTTTTGAATACATAAGAGCCATGACTTCATTTCTCCATCAGTGCCATCTTCTTACATTGTGGCAGCAGTAACAGAATGCAGGCAATGGAAGCATTTCCTTGTTCAGAATGTTTCTTAGCTGTATCTACATTGTAGAGCGAAACTTTTCATTCACTAGAATGAAGTCTATACCTTCATTTAGCTCACTTATTTGCCAAATTTGTCCAGCTATGTAGTCATAGGATTATGTCAATATAGAAGGATAGGACTATTTTACTGGCAATAATAAGAAAACTGTCTCTTGGAGCAAGCAGATGAATTGTCTGGATCCATTGATATGTGATCCAAAAAAAACCCTTTTTAGTTTACTTGCTGGATGTATTTGAGATTACTGCTGTATTTTATAGCACTGTCATGCTGAAACAGTTTAAAGTGTTTATGGTAATATCTCATTGATTTTAAAGAAGTGTTTGTCTTATTAGAGAGGTTTGTTGTCTAGTGGCAGATAAAAGATATCTAGTCCAGATAAAAACAAACAAAAAAATCAAAACAACAAAACCGCACACATGCTGTCCACTGTCACTTCTCTTAAAAAAAAAAAAAAAAAAACCAAAAAAAAAACCCAACCAAACCAAAACTCTTGCAGATGCTTAAATGGAGACTTTTTCCATTCTGTGCTCTACCATTACTGCAGTAGCCTGTTGCACTGGCTTTACTGGTTTCTGTGAGATAAAGAGGGTACAGCTAACACCTTACCCTCGTATTTCCAGGTATGGTTCTGGGCAAGAAATTGGAAACCTTCATTTCAGTATAGGAAGTAAATGTCAAGTACCTGGTGCAAGAACAAAATGAAGTGGGGGAAAGGGACAGACAGCAATACTGTATTAGTATTCCTGAGTTTTAACTACTTCAAGTATGTTACTTCTTTTTACCTCCTTCTTTATCTTTGAGAGAAAAATAAAATATTTGATAGCATACCCAGTCATTTGACTGGGATAGATGAGACTAACATAGAGCAAATGGTTAATTGGACAAAACCAGTGCATTTGGTTTGTGAAATGTATTCTGTTGATGTGTTTGCCTTTTTGCAGTGAACCATGCAGTGCTTGTGAGTAGGTACCAAGACATCTGGGTGTGCTATATCACATGAGAGATGCAGCAAGAGAGGACTGTGATTAGGCAGTGTACAAGGCACAAAGAGGAGTTGGTTTGATAACTGCAAAGACTGCGTGCCTGGAAGGACACTGTATCTGTAGTGCTGGGTGAGAGAGTTAAAGGTGCTGGAGTTGCATGGGATAGTGAATGCGTGAGTGTTGTGAAGGCTTTTCTGCTCTCTCCCAGTTTTCTAATCCCTTTCAGCCTTTTGCTCTGAATACTAGAGATCAGACACAGGTGGGTATGTGAACTGGCTTTCCCAAGCTCTGTGTTAGGGCTATATCACTATTATAGATAGGCAGCGACAGGAAGGTCTGTTAAAATCCTCTAATTCTGCTGCTGTCTCCTACAGTGAGGAAAGGAGGTCACAGCATGCACAGGGGTAGTGCTGCTGTGAGCTCAGCCTAACCGCATGCCTTGCCTGAAATGTGTTTCAAGTCTCATTAGTGAGGAATCCCCACTGTAAGCCAGTGTCTGCAGGTTGTGTTGTTTGGCCCTCCTGAGGCACAGTTGCATGTATTGAGCCATCGCTGGTTCTCTGATGATTCTCTTTATAGGATCCATGGCCAATCATTTAATGCATGAAAATAGTGTTATTTTTGGTGGTAGTTCTTCTACTGTATTTCCTCCTCTTCCCTCCATCATCTGTAATGCTGTTCTTTGAGTCATTATAACAAGGACTGAATCTGATGGACGCCTCACAGAACTGTGACTTTGGTTCTCACTCCAGATGTATTTTTCTGTGCTGTCATTTTCCTTGTCTGAAATTAGTGTGTCACTGCTCCTTCTGCTTTCATAGAAGATCCGAAATCCCCCAGTGAAGTCCATTTTATAAGGGATGTCGATGCGTTGTGTTGTTTCCTGTAGGTGGATCCAGTAGGTAAAAAGTTTCCATGGAAACAATAGACCCTTCAGCTTTTACAGTTCTCACATAATCATGAAACTTCTGTGCATACGGTGCAGGTTGGCTCAACTTATTTCTCTTGTGGAGGCTCCTTTTTTTGGCCGTTTTAAGCTTTGTTTAAAATACAAATGTTAATCATTATCTCTTGTGGATTTGTTGAGTGTGGTTGAGAATTTGGACTACTGATGTCATTGTCCATTTAAAATTTCTGAATATTAACACATATGAAGTAAAATAACAAGTTAGAAGAGGTTGGAAGAATAATGGTAGAATTTGATGAAAAACTGTTAAATCTTTTGTAACATATCAGTTGGTATTTATGGCCTACAGGATACAACTTCTCATTCATGAAATTTCTAGTACCTTTTTGATTGTATGAGTGTTTTAAGATTTTCTTTATTAACACAGTCTTTATTCTGTGTCGTTTAGATGACCATAAATCATGTTATTGGTCTTCCATGTTTTTAGCAGATGAGTAGAAGGGCAATTTACCATAGTTTCATAAATTATTTTAAGGTTTGGCTATTCCAGTCAGGCTCACAGTGTTCATTTCTGATAAAATTAAAAATTAGTAGACTGGCCATGATAGTGCTGTCAATACCAAATGTGCAAGGAGGAAAAAAGAATCGCCGTAGGAAAACGGGTGGGCTCAAAGACCGTCATTCTGAATTGTCTGCTTCAAAACATTTCAACCTAAAAAAAAAAAGTCAAACCATTCAGCATGGCTTTTGTATAATTTCACAGACTGTGTTATCAAGCTTTTTCTCTGCAATCATAATTGCAAGACAGTGTCTTTTAAGGGAAATTTGGCATTCTTGCTTAATAACATGACTCTAAGAATGAGCATTGCATTCCTTACTTTCAGACATTTCATAGTCTCAGCATCTGCCACCAGCCAGCCTGGATGGAAAATTTTAAGTTCATTTGAGATCTTAATATAGAATACTCTATTCTCCTGAATTGCTGCTGTCCAGGTGTTATAGGAGAAATATGACAGAATCAATTTTCTCCCTGAAGCTAATGTAACCTTTATTGTCAAATAGCTAAACTCAAATAAATAGTTTATGACATGACTGGGAATAGTTACTCTGCTGTCGCCATTTGCACAGTTCACAATGCTGCCATACGCAAGTGACGACCTGTTTTGTAAAACTTTGTGGTCTCAGAACTTCAGTGTCTGTTCTGAAAAAAATGGC
This sequence comes from Chroicocephalus ridibundus, assembly GCF_963924245.1. Classification (NCBI taxonomy): domain Eukaryota; kingdom Metazoa; phylum Chordata; class Aves; order Charadriiformes; family Laridae; genus Chroicocephalus; species Chroicocephalus ridibundus. The sequence continues at coordinate 39,630,265 of NC_086288.1, read as the reverse complement.
TAACCTACAGCATTTTGCTAAACTCATACTTTCCTGATTAAAAAAAAAAAAAAAGAATAAGGGGAAATTTAAACATGTGATGATTGGATTGTTGATTCATACAATGCTTTTTGCTAAAATGATTACTCCAAGTAATATATGTGTCTGTGTATGGTGCAGATAAGTCAAGTTCAGGTTAAATGCATTTGACTAAAGCTTAACTAAAGCTTTTATCTTTAATGTGACATCTTTTTTATCCTTGTTTGTTTGCATTTCCCTTGGCAGCCCTACATTAAGACTTGATACTTTCTGGTGTGCACAAGCATATTTTGTTTGCCATTCACTTTCTGGCAGAATAGCATTTGGCACTGGGTAGAATCAGAAGAATTGGAACATTTAAGAAACAAATGCTCTATGTCTACTAGTAGTGAAGTATTACTCTGTTTAAAAAAAACCCAAAAAAACACTAAGCAAACCCCGCTGATGTTCTAGCATTAACTAGTCAAAGTATACTTAGCCTTGAAATCAAACATCGTGACAGCAAAATAGGTTTTGGATATCCTCACGTTATTGATAATGAACATTTTGGTAGCACTGAAAATGGTAACATAATATTATCTCATGGAAGTACAAGTGGCATTATGTGAGATAATAAGATGTCAGAGTTCTCGGGTCTGTAGTGCATTCACCTATTCCCAATTTTATGCTACGTTAATGAGAGAAAACCTAAACAGTATTTCTTCGGTCTTACTCTGCCTGAATTGCTGCAGTCAAAGATGTTTAATGTTGAACTACCATTTCAGATATCATTTACAGAAACAGATTCACTTACTGTCCTTCCCATGATGAAGAAAAGAAAAAAAAAAAGTAAACTTTCATGGTGATTCGGCTATCTGTTTTTCTTTTATTATTTGCTTTGCATATTGGTCTATGTGCTGGGGGCTTCTTAATTGTACTGTCTTTTATGATCTAAATTGACTGCTGTAGCTATGTTCAATATACTGCCTGAGTAATTAGGCTTTTTTAAATAAAGGCTTTTTTTAAACCTTAAAATGATTACTTATTTAAAAACGAAAAAAAAAGAAAAAGAAATAAAAAGCAGCTTAGACTCTGCAGCAGACCAACTTCCTGAAAACTTGGTTTCCCTCTGAAAGGAGGTTACATTAATAGATACAGTCAATGATCTGTGAGGGGGAGAGTAAATTTTCCATTGTCCTGCAGGGGAGTTACAGTGCAAGGCTTTTTCTGTTCTTACTCTGATCCTACTAATGTTTTCTCCTTCCAAATTTCTGGTTAGGAATAGTGAAAGCTGGAATAATTTAAGGAAGAAAGTATCACAGAGAACAAGTAGAGATTTTTTTGAGGCTCTCTGGCTCTGCCTACCTACTCTGACAGATTTCAAGGAATTCTCAAACTGTGAAAGTGTTCGCAACCTTGCCAATTTCGGATCTATGCTTTAAGACTCTGCTTATAGTCCATAAGGTGATGACCTGGGTCTGCAAGTGTGTGTGTGGGCATCACTATGCAAGCCCTTCCCCATCAGAGACCCCGCGATTCAGGGTCTACCCTCCAGAACAACCCTAGCGCCAAAACACCACTTTCAGCTTTTTAGGACTCTGCTACATTCACCATCTGGCTCCTCAGGACAGGAGAGCTTGCGCTAGAAAGAGAATGTGTCATGAAACAGATTTGGGACCCTTTTTTTGTCTAAGCTGATCTAAGAACAACATAGAAGGTTTGTGCACTGTAGAAGAGATGTGTATTTCAATAACATTTTCTGTGTAGCAGGTGTTTCTGATGGTTTCAACCATCTTGTTAGGGAGAGATGTGAGAAGAATATGTAAGTGCAAATCTCAGCAGGAAACAATCATGAGCAATCAATTGAGATTTTTGGCAAAATGTATATGAATAAAAGTATGAAAATATATTTAAAACTTATACAAACGTCTAATCTTGAAATTTGCTGTTTCATGAAAAAACAAAACACTTAGTTTTGCTGGTTTTCTATGAGAACTGATCTCACTGTGTGCTGAGTGCTTCAATGAGATGCTAGATACTTTTAGATGAGGAGATTTAAGAAATTCCTGAAGCAGCAAGCATCTTTTTCCTTGCTAGATTCAAGTCCCAGTTGATATTTTAACTAAGTAAATCTTACCTGAAGATAAGCTGAGGTCTTCTTTCTCACCAGCAAGGTGTTTGGATGTGAAATACGAGTTAGGGTACTACTTCAGCTTCTCTTCTGTAGATACTGAGTCTCCTACATTTCCTAGGGTAAGCTTTTGATTTACTGTTCTATCTAAAGTTAGAAAGGTGTGTTGTTATGAGTTTTTTGTTGTTTTTTTCGTTTGTTTGTTTGTTTTGGGGTTTTTGGTTTTGTTTGTTTTTTAATGTTTTTATTTCCCTGATGGGCCTTGGCTGTTTTACATCATTGGTATCTTCGCTTCGTCATCTAATAGGCCTGATCACTTCTGGTTATTGAGCAGTGTATGTAGGAGCTGCTTTGTCTGTGAAATTAGTTCTATGAGAAACATTAAGTCTGTTCTATGTTGGGGTGTTTTCACATGGCATATGGATTGTTCTTCTGTCTCAGCAGTTGTAGGGTCTTGTCTTTTATGGTAATTCCAAAGGGATTTTTTTTATGCCTTATGCAGCTACCTGGTGATAAATCTAAGATTGTAACAAATTGAGGCTGTCAGAGATGAAATAAAAGCACCTCCAAGGTAACCATTGGTCTGTATGAACAGTGTTTGCTTGTGAGTGACAGAGAATCAAGTTTTAAAAAATTTGAACCTCATAAGAAGTCTTGCCCAACTTTACTGCTTGTCTGATGTAAAAAGACTGGTTTTGGAAAAACTGGAGGAAGGGTGGCTGTTTCAGGGTAAAGGACACATTCCATTTTATGCACAACGTAAAGCACAGGCAACTTTTACCAGGTGTCCTCATAAAGTCAGTTGCATTTGGTATAATGTTAGGGCCACCAAAACCCACATTATGAAACACTGGCCTTCACTTTTGCACCTGAAAATAATATGTCTGAACAGCAATTATTCCTCATGCATGTAAAATTGTGGATATAAAAACTGCAGAGTGTGTCACTATGAAAATTATTTCTAAACACTTTATGCACTGAGTAGATGCTCCATAAAATTCATCTTATACAAAAGAAATAAATGCACAGGCTGTAAAGAAGTGTGCAGCAGAAATGCTTTTAATTGTAAATTTGTGTTTTTTCTGTGTTAAGGACAAAAGGTTTAAAGTAAAAAGCTATGCAAAAATCCCCACTTTGGAGAGCTGAGCAGCTGGTAGAAGGTACCCCTTGACAAAAGTGGCCGTACTGATCGTGTTATTACTATGAGTTTGTACAACTTTTATGACCATCGGAGAGCAAGAGTCTGAGGCCTGAAGATGCCAGATGGGTGAAGTATGTGTATGTGCCTGCAAGTCTCCAGAGTCTGACTTCTGTATGCAGAAGTCTCTGGCATGGGTCAGAGAATATAATGATTTTCTAACGTAATTAGTTTTTTATAGTGTCATGGGCATCTGAACATATTTCTGCAATTGCGTTTAACCTTTTGGGTTTTGTTGTTTTTCTGTTGTTGTTTTTTGTTTGTTTGTTTGTTTTGTTTTTTAATATGGAACTTTAGCTTGAAGAAAGACTGAAATTATGCATAAAAATGAAGCAATAACTCATCAAATAATTAAGAATAGATTGAAAACTCCATTTCAAAGAGAAAATAATGTTAGAGCCTGCAATCAAACATTTAGAATATCTGCATTATTTTTACCTATGGTACGTGGAATTCATGTGTGGGAAATTGTTTTCAAATATTTCTACATGTCAAGTAATTATTTTTTGACCATTCTCCTTACGTATTCTTCATGAATGCATAAAACCTGGACCTTTCTTCCTATTTGAGGTTTACAAATGAAGCTTTATAATAACTAGCATGTTTTTAGTTTTCAGATTTGGAGTAAGAGATTTGGGGAGGAAAAAGTGCATGCAGTACGTGGGAAATATTGCATAGCTGTTAAATGCAGACTTGTATTACAGCATGTAGTGTTTGCAGAATTTTCAGTAAACACAAAGTACCACTTATTGTGCAGTCAAAAGACATCTGACACTCAACTTTAAATGAGAAACCTATAAGCTTGAAACAGTGAGAGGATGCTAAGGATTCTTGATCATAGCATTTGATGGTCCAGTGGCTCCCACTTCTCAGGAAGTTTAAAATGTGGTGATGGCAAAATGTATTTAGCCTGAAAGATTTTTCAAGAAATGTTTTATTGCATTTTGAGGTCCCCCAGAGTGCAAATTTTTATTGTTATATATTAGTGATTATTAATGTGGATTTAATATGAGAAAGCTCTGCACATAATATAGGAACCCTCTAGAGAGGAAAAATATATATTTCTGCAGGGAAATTTAGGTTGAGGGTACCTAAACCTTTGAGTTAAAAATATTATAACATTTTGATTTTTCTTGTGGTTGAAGTTTCCTAAATATAGAGAGAGGAATTTAGACAGTAAACAGCTCAAGGTGTATTTCCTTTACTTTTTTTTTTTCCAGTATGATATCTGCGACTTCTGAGATTATCTGCCTTTTTGATTCTTAGGCTGAGGGTACCTCAACCTAAATTGCCCTGCAGAAATACATATCTGCAAGAACAGAACCACACCATGGCATAACACCACTCAGTAAAAAAATATAAAATAAATTGCTAAATGGGATGGCTATAGTGGGTTGACAGTAACTTCTGTTGTAAGACTTCTTTTCTGTGAAACTCAGGCATTCTGTAAGGACACACTGTAAGGACATCCTGCCCCTCTGGCCCAGCTGAGCAGTGCCATAGGCTGGGGGGAGAGGGCGCTTGCTCCGAAGGATCCGTGTGCCCCAGTCCTGGCTTGCAGCTGCCTTTTTTGAGTAGCCAACTGTTCCACCTCTGCATGTTTTCCCTATAGGTGGCTTCCCACTGACGGGAACCTTTCTTCACTTTTTATTGGTTTCTGACTCAGGTTTCTGACTTGTAATAATTTTACACTGAAGTAAGTTGTGTGTGTGACTTCTAATGACTGACGGCTGTTAAGATAGTATTGTTGTTAAAATTATTGCATGAGCTAGAAAGTGTTGAGTAATTTTTGTGCTATCCCTTTACTTCCATTTAATTGTAGTAGGTCACGTATCAAAACTTAGTCTTTATTTAAAAGTTTCTCTCTTCAGTGCCTGGTCTCATTTCAGCACGTGGGCTGTTTTGATAATGCAGACAGTTTTGTCATGCTGTTAAGTCAGAATGTGTAAAGTATGAATTACTGGCTGATAAAGCAATACCCACATACCTGTAATCAGTTAATAGGTAGGTATTGTTCGCAAACATTTCCTGACGTAGATCTCCCATTTGAAGCATTTTTTTATACCCAGCTGTAGTTTCACAATTTTCATTTCTGGAGTGAGACACCCGCATTTTCCATTTTGTCTAATGATACAGTTTAATGCTGGTTTCTCACACAGAATAAGAGTTTAGGAATTTATCTGGCCAAGAACACGAGAGCTTTAGTTTCATTGAATTTTGAGGGTTGGTAATTCAGATTTTTGTCATCTGTGAGACATAAAAGATATTGACTAGCATAAATTGTATCTGATTCCCCTATCTTTTCTCTCTTCTTTCCAGTAACTGCTGGAAAAGACGGTAGCAGTAGGCTAGAAGTCAGCTAACATTTGGTGTTATATGCATTTTACTTCATCTTTTTTTGTTCCTTACTAAAATCAGGTGAAGAAGTTGTAAATCAAGCCTATTTAAAATTCCAAGTGTGCAGATCAGTGCAGGGAGTGCAGACTTTTATTTTTGCTTTGTCAGACGCCCTATTATTTTACACAATTGCTTGCAGTATTTGGGTAGTCATTTGGAAATACTGTGTGACTTCTAAATTTGTTTCAGTATCACTAGTTGTAAAACTTCTGTCTTGCTCGTCACAGTTTTATGTTATTCAAAAACTTTAAACATGACCTGCTTCCAAAATGCAAAAGACCACGATGCCATTTAAGAGCGCACAATAAAAGTGTAGTTGGGCAGGTAAACCAGCAACATTTACAGCCCTAATAAACTCAGGAGAACACATTTGAGAGGCTGACACAGGTTTTATTGTATTGCACTAGGAATGTAATACTGTAATCCTTGCAGCAATTCCTCACTGTGAATCAGAATCACAATAAACAAACAGAAAGTAGACTTTTGGTAGTTTTGTGTGCCTTTTAATATTATTTGTTGAATATGAAACTTATAGTGGTCTAGATAGGCACAGATGCATAAAAGTACATTCCTATTATTAAAAAAAAAAATCCCTTATGGGTTCTAAAAACCAGATACTGGAGAAAGAAACTATTTTGCATGAGAAACTAATAGAAGGCTTTAAATCTTTAAACTAGACAGTAATAAACTTTCCGATCATCTCAGAGCTCTGCACAAAAAGTATAGTTTCTAAAATCCCATGAGTCCTTTTTCTGTGCAGCCAATGACAAATACAGTAATGTTGATACTACAAACGTTTTCACCATATTTCCTTATTCATAATCACTGTACATAACTATAATGACACAGAGATAAATACAAGCCGTTCTTGCTCAGAAACATAGAGGAAATTAATGAAGAATGAGGAAAAATCAATGCAACAAGAACAAAAAAGCAATTTACGGGAAGTGGATCCATTATGACAGGCCACACAATTTTATCTATCTTCATTTTACCAGGATCCATTCTTTCTTCCTACATGTGGATGTGTACTTACATGAAGACAATCCAAAGCATTTATACGAAGCATAGCCTAGTCTTAGTGAATTTGTTGCTTATACTATTTCTTTATAAGGATTTCTATTTTCTATTTAAAATTCAAACGCTGTCAAGCATCAAGATGTAAGTCGTATCACGTTACTACTAAATCATCCAGTTAGTTACTTACTGTCCAAATTAAAAGGATTAAACATAAAAGTTCACTGTTAAAAGAATGTGTTTCAGCTGAGAAAAGTAACGGTGTCAAGTTCAAGAATATTACTTTCCTCCACAAAAGACTGAAGTCCTGTTAGAAAATAGTTATTACAAAAGGTGAATCAAAATTAGCTTATTTGAAAAGTGATGGATTCCTTTCTTTCCCCCCTACACAAAAAGGGGTAAACGTGTCAAGCAGCACCTTTGAGAGTCAATGGCAGCAACAGCTTTTTCACCCCCCTGTTGATTAACAGCATGATTTTATTGAAGCACATGAAGGGAATCTTCAGTAATCCCTGAATCATCAGGGTAAGCAATAAGTAGAAATCAGGAAAAAACATTCCTTGATTTTTTTTTTTTTTTTTTTATGGCTGGTTGGATTTAGTTAGTTTCACAATATCCCATCTTCAGCAAATACTCATTACAATTAATACATAGCAATTGCTCTGTTACTGTTACATTAAAGATAGCAAGTATAACACATTTTTGTTAAGAAGTTTGTTATTGTGCCTTAAGCATTCCTGCTTATGAAGTACACTGTTACCCATGTTCCATCCTTCGTGGGACTGTACTCCTTTTTATTGATTGTTGCATCTAACAAAGCCATGAAAGCAGCTCAATTTTCTGCTTAAAACGAAGTGAATGGATCCCTGGCTGTTTATGATTGCGTGAACATGGAGTCAACATGGAAAGAACTAACAGAGCAGAAAAATGCTTGCACAACTAATGCAGAATTCAGCTTCTGCAGTCTCACCAGTCCAGGTCTCAGAAAGTCTGAAGTTTGGGCCATAGTTGCGTTCTGGACTGTGACAGTTATTTTGATGCCTTAAATTCAGGATGTGATGTGACCCCAAAATCTAGACCTGAATTAAAGTAAGAACAACAAGAGCAGTAAATAGGGCCTGCAATAGTGAAGATGCAAGGGTATCATTTGACTTTGTATTGCGAAGTTAAGTAACCGTACCCCATTTTCAGGAACTGATAAAAGCGAGGCTCAGATGAGCCAAATATTTTGGTGCCCAAATACCATTAAGTGCTCTGACCGACATTTAGGTACTGAATTCCTTTTAAAAATCTGACGTTTTGGCATAGCTGTAGTGATTATTATGTAAAGGCATAAATTTCCCTTGTGTTTTCTTTCCCTTTTTAGAAAGTAATGAACTGAATCAGCAGAGACATTCTCCAAGCCTAACAGTGCTCAGGATATACTTCTCTTTGTGTTTGCTAGAATTTAACAACCAGAAAGTGTGAACAGGGTAAAAAGTTAAGGAAAGAGTAATCATCAGGATACTAAGTTCATCATTTCTAGGTTACTCTGAAATAGATTTGCTTCTCGTTGAAGAAGTAGTTCAGAATGTAGATTGTATATTGAAGGGGCATATTGAAAGGATTTTATAAGCATGAAAACCGGTGAGAACCTACTCTAATTGGTCTGTGGTAGCATATTTCCAAGAAACTAGATTAGATATAATTATCTTGGGAGGTTAAGCAACCCTCTTATCCCCATTAGTGTACTTACATAATACACATTTTAATAGCGTCTCACAGTAAGGCTCCTGGTAAACCATAGGAGATATGCAGATTCCTAGTGTTGCCTTCTCTTTCTAAAAGGCTCAGAAGAGATATCAATATTCCTGGAAATAGGTCTTTGTTCCTTGTCCTTTTTTGACGTATCTCATTATTGGCAATTGTAATTTTCCCGCTAGCTTGGCCTCAGGTATTGGTTGTTCTAAAGGAAGGAAAAAGGTGTTGTGAACAGCTGAGTGTTTTTCCCTGCCTTGCAAAAGATTACACAGCTGATAATGGCTGGTCAGTCTGCTGGTAGAAATCAGCAGTAGGAGGAGAAGAACCATGATTTTATACTCTTTTTTCTTTTCTTCTTTTTTTTCCCTGTAGTGAAGGAAAGAGAGCTTCTGGGCAAAGCCTGATACGACTGGGAGAGGTATTGCATGTGTAAAGTCCCATGCTAATTGTAAAATTTCTGTATGATGTTACCATGTAAACTTTATTAGTAAAACAGCAGATTAGGTTTTGACATTCAAGAAACCCCTCATTAAATCCTGTGAATACAGCCCTTACTAGGTGTGTATTAAAAAGGAGGAGAGCATTTCTCCACGTACGCATCATGCCCCCATGAGTGCAATACTGTCAGAAATGTGTGAACTTCTTGAAATGTCTTTCAGTGGAAGATTATTTTTTTCTATTTTTATTTGTCTAGGTTTTAACACTGGCAGTTTTAGTGATATGACAAACATGAGGACTTTGCAAGTGCTATCTTCTTTTGTTTCAGCTTTCTTGCTAGGATTTAATCTCCTCAGAAGCTTTTGTTTCTGGGTTGTTTTATTTTTTTTTTTCATGTCTGAATCATTTTGAGGGATAGGCATCTGGAACAAATTTTCTTGTATAAAATGTACAAGAACCACTACCTGGCACCGAAATAAAAAATGGCATTCAAATTTGGAAATGTTTTGTTTGTGTTACACATTTTAGACTACACATTTTCCTGGCATTCTACTTTATGCTTACTGATATGGCCAATGACCAAAATAGTCATAAAGAGGCTGTTAGGATGAATCATGTCAGTGACCAGGAAGGACTAATAAAACCAGTTTTGATGTAAAAAGCAGCAACCACAAAACCCACAACCACAAAAAACCCACCCAAATCGTCTACATTTTGTAGTTAGCCCATTTCAGTAATTCCACAACAGCTTTGAGTGCTGATTTGAAAAGCGGTTCTTGGACATGCAGTCTTCTATGGTGGGTTCTTCCAGTATGTATTCACCAGCTTAAAGATGGTTTCCTCCCCCACTGAGCTCTGTACAAGCTGAAGTTATTTTGAGCAGTCTGGATTGGCAGATGGTAAATCATTAATATTGATGCCTTTACAACTTGTGTGTTTGCAACTTCATGGATCCTTCTGGGGAGAAGTCCTGAAATCCAGGATCTTGATTATACCACGGTAATATTGACCGTTGTATCCATTATGGAATACTTATTCTTATTTAAGAAGCAGACAAACTCTTGCAGAGCTGAACTGAACCTTTAAAACCAGCTTGCTTTCTGTACTTTTCTGATAGATCGTAGTATAGACATGTACTATTGACAGCAATACCTATCGGTGGTATAGAATAGCTATCAATAATATAGAAGCTATAGTACTAGAAAATATAGAAGAATTGTATCGTGTCTATAACTTTGCTGTCAAGGGTTGTCCTCTTTAGATATACAGAATTGTATAAGAGTTAACCAAAGATGATGTGAGTCAACAAAAGTAATCCTCAAACGGGATTGCATGTGTTTTCACTTTGCCTAATTTCCATGTGAGGCCTGTGGGACCTTTTGTCTGGCAAAACACTGGATTTTTGTATTTAATTCCAAGTTGTGGCTTTTTTTCCCAAAAATGTTCAGATACTACAGTGGATCAATGTTTTCTGTGTTTGGAGCTACCGCATTTATTACTTCAGAACACAACACTTTTTGTGTGTGTTTGAAGCTCTCAGAAGACATTTCAAATAAAAATTTTGGGACACTGCTGCAAGGAGTTTAAGTGAACATTTCTTCCTTTGATTTCAGTATTTGCTTTGCTTTTACTACATTATATTTTAAAAAAGGGAAGTTCTGTTTTGGTTGGTAGTTCCCCTGTTTCTTAGGGGATAAAGATGTTCTCCGTGACCACATTTGGATCAGAAACAGTGTAAGACATGATCTTAAGGAAATAAGACATTTACCAATGTATCTATTTTTATGAGGGTTTGGGGGTTTTGAAGGGCACGATGGAGATGTCAAAGATGTTAGGCAATTTAAGTAGTATTTTTGATAGTTTTGAATAATAATAAGATGAATTATTCATTTCTGGTGGACTGCATTTTTAGAAGAAGAGAAGGATATTGTGTGAAAGACTAACATGATCCAAAGACTTTTTAAATAACAAACTTGTGTTTTTGAAGAGTTCATTTGTTGCCATATGTTTTGCTTTGTGTTTGAATGAATAAGCTACCTAGCAACCATAATGGTAATAATTTTGTTATCTAACATTTTTTGGTCGTCTTTAATTCCCTGACATTGATATCCATGACTGTGTGAAAGCAACATGGAATTATCCTATCTTGAATATAGAACATACAAAGCATCATACAGAAATATCTGAAAATACTTTTCTGAACAGTTAAAACAGTTTAAAGTACTTGCTGTGCCTCTCAGTCAATTGCTTACCTTTTACTATGAGGTTGATATTGATGATGACGACTTTAGGCATATATGAACAGATGCACGAGTCCAACCTTGGAGCTTACCTATAACTGTTCTTACATATATAGGGATGACTGCATTGATATATTTCCCATAGTGTTTTCCAGTCTGTACTTGCGCCCTCCCTTACCTGTTACCTATGATGCAATCACCTGTCACACAGTGATTTACTGTTATTTCACAAATCTCTCATTTCAACCCCAAGTTTTGTGTTTTATTGGGCTGTAAGCTTATGTGGAGCACCACTGAGTTTTTCACTTGAAGACAATTTCCTTATTTTTTGCTCCTGTTTAATTACTTTAAATTACACAGTGAAAACAGAAGGTGATACAAAGAAATAGGCTTGATTCTGGTCTTTGTGTGTGATTAGTATTTCTTTACTAAATTCCAGACACTTTCATCTGTGTGAAAAACAGTAGAATTGCAAAGGTATGAAGAGAGGGTATTCTGTAATGTGTTGGGGTTTTTGGATAACACATGAGAAGACAGGAGCTTCTTTTCAAAGCCTAGGCTGATTTGTCAGCAGTTGCATTTGGAAAATTTATGTGGTATTCGACATTTCATAGCAAACACTGAAAAAGTGTTTGCCATTTTTATTGCCACTAGTCAGAAACGAATTGCAGTATAACTGAACTTTGCACTACTTAACTATTTACTTCGTGATACTTAACTGAGCAGCTTTGCCATCTGAATGTTTTCAGTAGTGGGATATCTCAAGAAGAGGAAGTAAGAGCTTAAAAAAAATAAAATAAAAATCACTCTCACTGTAGGATTGGCTTGCGGCTGTCAGCATGCCAAATTTGAAACCAGATTGCAAGTTGTGGAGTGCATTACAGATCCTATTTTCAGCAATGTTCATCTACTGCTGAGAAAGTATTAAATAAATCCTGTGTGGAGAGTGATAGAGGAACACCGCGGAAGGCATCCGCTAAATGTGATCACTAAGTGAAAATGCACACACCTCTACAGTTTTGGACTAGTCAATTTTTGTATCTTCCTTCCTCTATTTCCTATCTTCTCCATTCCTTACAAAATGTTAGGTAACACATATTCACGCAGAACATGCTACAAATTTTATCAATCTGTAAATCATTGAACTATTACAATACACTTATAACTCTAGTATTTATAAACTTTTTGCCTTGCGGAAGTGGCTATACTGTTGCTAAAAGTGCCTGGAAAACAGGTTTCTTATAAGCTCTGGTTACTGTTTTTCTAAGTCCAAACTGTCATCTCACTGTGCAATAACAGAAATGTTATATCTTTTTTCCCTTTGTTGTTGTGCTGTCCCCACCCAGAAGTTTGGGTTTCCTTCTTCTTAGCATATACGTGGTCATAGTCACGAGCATATGAACAAGGGAGAAATAGGTCTGATCTTATATACTGTTCCTGACCATTCCCGATTCTTTTACAGCTGGGTCTCTTGGCAAAGTATTTATTTTCCAGACCAGATTTCAACTTGCTCTTCATTTCAAATTTAAGTTTCTCCTCACCAAAGATGTGCTTTCCTGCTGAATCTCACCCTCCCTCCACTGGCTTTGAATTTGTTCAAAAATATACCGCCAGAAACTGCATTTCATTACTTCAGGATTTTAAAACTTGAGTTAAAGGTTTTCAAGAGAATGGTGGGCAGAAATTGAGTATTAGCTCGAAAGGTAAATGTTTCAAATAATCAAGACTGCCTCAAAGAGCAAGAAATTTACAATTAAATGCTTTCTAAATTGTGGGTTTTAGCTAATAATTTTGCTACGACACTGGCATCACACAAGAGGTGTTATATTTTTAGTATGTTTAAATTACTAGCTGGATAGAATGTTGATTTCTGATCTTTTGGTTTTCAGAGACTCTCAAACAATATTATGACACATAAAATGGATGTTTCTTCTACTATTTAGAATGTTATGCCAGTGCCATGCTTACTACTGTGTATTTGCTTCCAGACCTTTTATAAAGAGAGGTTTACCATACTTCAGTCTTGTGGTTGTAGTGGAAAGAATATGGAAGTCTTTGTTCAGAAGTGTGTTCAGGCAAGAAATTTAGTGTTGTAATAACATTGTAATAAAAGTTCCTTCAAATTCTTTAATATGAATTACATAAATACAATTTTTTACTTTGTTAAAATCCTTGATTCTTCAAATATTGTTCAAATGAGGCAATGAGCTAATGATTTGCATTATAAGAGGGAGGCCAAGTAACTTTTTTTAATCAGCGTTATCTACTTTCGATATCTGAGATGAGGAAGGTGTGTCAAATGGGAGGCTATCAAGATGAGTTATTAATTTCTAACCTATGTTAATAGAAATGCTTATTCACACAAAAATTAATGTATTTGTTTCACGCCTGGAAAGATTTTGTGTTAGAAAATAAATTTGTCTTAAAGTGAGCTGAATGAATGGCAGGGGAAGGTACGTTTATATGGGCATATTAGTCTGTTTTGAGAAAAATGATCCTCTCCTCAGAAGATTATAATATATGGTATTATTTGTTCATTACCGAAAAAATATTAAACCATGGATGTACTGTTTCAGATATCAGTTGTTGATTGTTCTTTTTGGTGGGGTTTTGGTTTTGTTTTGGTAGTACAGAACCCTAAACTTCCTTAAAGATTATGTGATATTAGATGTCTTTAAAAGTTTTTGAAGCTAGAGACTGTTCGGGTTGGTTACTGTCTTTATTTCTCTTGGTAAGCTGAAGAAAATTCTTGACAAACTTTATCGTGTGGTTTTGGTTCAGTGTTTTTTGGTTTGTTTGGTTTTTTTTTAAATTTCTGAAGCAGATGTTTGTCTTCTATGTGAGACATAAATTGTAGGATGTGGTAGAGGTGATGAAGTTTACACTTTTCGTAGCCTTCAAAAGTTATTGTAAAATCACCAGCTGTGTTCCCCTGAGTTTATCACTCAAATGCCCTACTCACATGATCCTTGAAATTCTGGGAATGACAGATTTAATTGAGTCAGTTCTCAAACCAAATAATATAGATTTGCTTAATTAGGTGAAACATAATCTTGAAATATGATATTTCTTTTTTTTTTTTTTCAAACTCTTAGAAACCCTTTTTAAGTGCCTAAGCCCATATGTTCCTCATGCTGTGCAAAACTGTTCAGAGGGAACAAAGCCAGTTAAAAATTCAGGGATCTAGGGGAAATAGATAACTGAGGAAGATGCATAATATTAAGGGTTTGCACCAAGATTTCAGTCTAGAATTCAGGATTAATAGGAATTCAAAGCCACAAAGCTTTAAATTTCTATTGCTGACTGGAGGATTCCTGACAGCTCAGGTCAGATCTCTTAGCGACACCTTGCAAACCGGCAAGGACAAAGCTGTTGGGCAAAATGAAACCACAAGTCTACCAGCCCCCTTAAGGCTTTATAGATTACCTACAGGATTGCCTTAGCCTCCTGAATATGGTAGGAGTGGAAAGATACGAATGTTATTGTCAGGTATTGTCAGGCAGTTTTTATTCTCCTTCCTTGCAGTATAAATACCGTGCGTTGCAGAGGTGAAAAACAAAATAACATCACATATCTATGAAAGACCTCACAAATAAAGTTTTATAGGTGTCAGAAGTTTAAAATGAATGCTTTAACATTAATGAAAATGCCACTAAAGGATAAATGCTAATATATTTTTTTTTTTTCCAATAAAAGGGCCAAAGAGAGAGAATACTTGAGGGAGGAAATTTTCCTTCCTAATTCTCAGTCTATCCAGCCCCGGTAAAGGTCGCTCATTGCATAAATCCTGGAGAAGTACTTATCAGAAGCATTTTCCCTTAAAAGGTGTACAGGAGTGGAAAGAAGTAGACATCTAAGTTTCACAAGAATCAGAAGAATAAAAGAAGTTTAATTCTGAGCTGTCACCTAAATGATTTTCCTGAAGTTGTAAAACTAATTTATGCAAACTTTGGCAAGTAGAAATCAGTTCTTCATTGTCTGCAATAATGGCAAACCCAGCTAATATGTTGCCAGGGCATAACAGAATTTGACCTGCAGAGAACTAGTAATCTCATCTTCACTCAAACTGATTCATACAGGAATGCTTGAGAATCCTTTCACAAAATTTTATGGTGCCCCAAGTGTCAGGCGAGTTTTGCTCAGGCGCGGTGTGGCCCCAGCTGGCTTCAAGTGTTCATGCTGTGGCTTTGCTTGCAAAGCTTCGCAGGCTGTGGCCGCCGGGAAGGACAATGCTCACGTGGCTTTTCAGAAGTCAGCTTGGATGCGGACTTGCTTAATAACAATTTCACACCTAAACTGCTTCTAGCCCCATAACCCATATGGCTGTAGTCATATTTACACGTCAGCAAAAAAAAAAAAGCGTTCAGAGCCAGGCTGTCTCTGCACAAGGACCGACTCTGTGACTACATCAGAGACATGACTAATTTGAAACCTGTATGGTTAATGACATGTGGATAATGGAGAGTTTTCTGTGTGTTTACTAATGGTATAGTAGAACCTATGAGGAAATTAAAAGTCATTTTTTGAAGAAGGATCTGGACAGTACAGTAAACATGGTTTCATGTTCTTTTTTTTCTCCTCTCTCTTTTAAGTGATTATTTTCCACTGTGTGTATGGAATAATGCAAGGAAAAACAGTATGTGACCTAGAACTAATGAGGTTATTGTGCATGTATACCAGGCTGTTATAGTTTGGGTGTTTTTTCAACTTATTGTTTGATTTGTCAGCTTCAGTGACTTCCTTCAAGTGATACTTCCTAATTTTCAAAATTGAAAGACCATAGTGTAAAACCTTGAAGCTATCTTCTTTGCACAATAGAAATAGTTCATTTATTCCTGTCTACTGTTGCTCAACCGAGACGTGGTTTTGCCCAACACCGAACTTGACCTACTGCTCATGATTACTTAAATATCTTTTTGGGAAGCTATGCCCTAAAGTTCTTTGAGAGTCAAGGTAAATAATAATTTGTCATCTTTGTTTATTATACTGTTGACTTTCCACCAAGAACCGTAAGGGATCAAAGCAGCAGGATTTGCCTGTATAGGATTCTACCCATTCTTCCCTATTACTGCATGGTTGTCTGTGTCATTTTAGATTTAGCTCATTCTGAAGGTGCTTGCCTTAAAATGCTAAAGACCATTACTGGTGTTTTTTCTAAAGGTAGTCACAGCACTAGTTGCTTAGGCAACCAACAGTTCTTACGTGAAGCCAAAGAGTCGAGACCAGGTTTCATCTCAGTGTGAGTACTAACAAACCAAAACTATACTGTGCAGAATAATTTAAAAATTACTTACAGCTTTTGTTCATTATGAATATAGTTATGCTTCACTATTAGCAAACAGTACTGTGAAGCTAACTTATTTCAAATGTTCAAAGCTAATTAAAACAATTTTCTGTTAATCTGAGATTCCCCATTATAAAACAAACAGTAAGCATAGTTTATGGGTATCTTAATTTATGCTTGTTGGAAGCTAGATTTTGCAATATAAATATTTAGATATACTCAATCTTCAGAATTAGGTTAAGCATATGTCCGAAATTTAGATTTGTGACAACAGCTCTGTGATGATGTATTGTACAATGTTTTATCATAATTATTTCATTAGCAATGTATGGTTCATCAATTCTCAATAAATGATTAGTTCAAAATCTACTAGAGAGGTTTTTCATGGTAGCTATCGGTTATTCTGTAAGTAGCTTAGAAATATTTAAAACATCCTAATAGGTTTCCTCCAAGAACTATTGTTCTTAACTAAACAGTCACAAAGCAGAGGATAGAGAAACAGCAAAAAGGTCAGTGGGGCACAGTTACTAGCAATAAGAGTCTACCTGTCTTGCTTGTCACCTACCAAGCAGTCTTAGTTTGGTTCTGGCTAATTGACACAAATTGGGAAATTGACCTGCTGCTTCATTTTCCGAAGAATATTTAACATCCTTACCTGCTGCTTGATGACTGAAGGTGAGAAATGAATTATTCTGTACAAATATAGACTGAATGATGAGTCTAAACTCTTAGCAGGGACTCTAAATTGATGCTGTGCTGGGAATTCTATGGATTGTTTTCTGCTCTTTATCTTGAAAGAGCAAGATTTAAATTCTGGAACACAGAATTCCCACTACTATATATGAATTACTTTCTGATAGAAATTTTATTTCAGATATCTTTCCTCCTAAGAGGAGGGACAAAAGTAAGTGAGCATAAAGCATTTAATGTTTTGGATAGTAGCCTATTTAGTAGAACTATTTTGTTCTACTGCTGTATGTTTTACACTGTGAGCCTGAGATACCTTTCTGATGACCTGATAAATTGCCTGGACCTATTAGTGGTTGTCAATACAGTAAGTCCATATAGTGTCATCTTAACATTTAATTAGATTTATATAATCAGCATCCCCTGACATTACTGTGGCAACAGTACTGGAGAAGACCCTAATTAGTAAATTCCCATAGTGCTTAAAGGGTGCGCTTGGCATTTTTCTTCTCTGTACATTTTGATTATTTTACCAGTCTCTGAATATGAAAAAATGTACGTTCTAGTACTTTTTTTTTTGTAGTGTGGGAACAGTTAGTGGCAAGCAAAGGAAATGTGTAATTTTCACACTTTTGATAGCATGTCTCTTCGTACTTGTACTGAGCTTGCATGAAGCAAAACATATTTTAATTCCCAGTGTTGTTTCTATTTCAGGGGTTTTTTTGATACTCTTGTAACTTTAAGGACTATACGGTGCCTTCTGTAAAACTTTAAAAAGTATTCCTTCTGTAGTAGAGCTATTGCTCTGCGGAAAAGCAAATTTGAGCTGGCACTTTCATTCTACACTGCCACTCGTGTGGGCTTTTTACTTGGTGGGAAACGAACTTTCTGGGATGAAATTTTGCATATATGTTAACAGAAAGATGTATTTATTTCTGTCTTATGATGGAACTTTAATTTAAATGTCATTTAAAAAAATAAAGAGGTCAAAAATTAAAACTATGTCTGTTTTGCTTGATGATGTGATCTTAGATATCAGGCAGAGGTGTATTCTTAGTGCAAAGGTACTTTCTTTACAATGCAGGAAACGTAAGACATATAAAATGCATAATATTAATCTGTATTAACAACAACTGCTAACACTAAGCAAACTGCAATCCCATGGGTTGTCAGTAAAGACTTAAGTAAATATGTACACAGGGAATCAATATATTCTGTGTCTGAGAACAGTCTGTCCCTTCCTGAGGACAGCACGTCGTAGCCCTTTGTTGGCATAGATAAATGGGTTGTCATTCTAAACATATTGGCACGTGTCCTCTGTCAGCCTGGGGAGGTCCTCATCCTTCAAAATGTGACATAGCTTCCGCACAAACACAAGATTAACAGACTGTCCTTCATTTCTTAAATCGACCGTAAAGATTTGCAAAGTGGATTAATGAGCCCTTAAACATGCCCATGGAAGTTCAAGTCTAAGACAGTGCCCAAAGACCATGGTCATGTTGGGCAATAAGATTCCTCTTCCTGGTGCTTTGCTTTATTATATTCTCTGTGCACATTTCATTTCCCCATTTTTCACATCACAGTTGAGTGTGGTTGACCCCACTGTTTGAGTATCTTCCCTGTGCTTTACTATTTGTCTTTCCCTTATTCCTATCCACTTCCACCTGATTATCAGGGGTCTGACCCGGATTTGCTATACCCCAGATATTGCGAAAGCTGAGGGAGGGACTGGGATCTTCGTTTTTCACTTGGAGTCTTTTGAAATAACTATTTCCAGTAGCAATAACAAGCCAACCTGTATGTAATTATTTTCACCAGTATATTTTCTTTTTCCCCTCAAAGCTTCTTGAAATGCTCCTTAGTTTTGCGGGTGGCTGCCTGCAGTTAAATACAACTTTTACTTTCAAAGTTAGTTTCTCTCTGTTTCGCTTTCTAAATAAGTGTTAAAATTCAGCGTGTGCCAGCTACCTACATATCCTTTTGCATTCATCTGTTTTCCATTGTTTCATGTTTCCTGAGGCAAACTTGCTTTCTGTGGAGCTATATACAGAGAAAGGCTGCTTAATAAAATCTCATCTGTTGAGCTAGTACTTGGCAAGTGTGTTTTCAGTTCACTCGTGCATTTGAGGAAAAGAGAATGGAATGGCATTGGGAAATAGGGTACTTGTGCCAATTAGTTCGTTGAGACTTGTAGCATGGCATATATTTCAGAGTTGTAAATAAGTCTCCTGATAATGTAGTAAAAATTGGTTTGTTCAAGTTACATGGATCTGTAGATGTGCTTACTAAATTTTGTAATGTATTGGTTCTAGCAGCTTGCCAGAATTTTCTTGGTGACGTTTTATTTAACTCTTTCAACAAACATTCCTAGTTTAATTGATTTTTCTGAAGAGAATAAAACCAGTAGTGCTAGAATGAAGGTTACTTGCTTTCTTCAAATGAGAGAGCGCCTCTCTCACAAGGCTGTGATTAGAGATGCGTATATATATGAAAATACACGGTATAACGGAGAGCTACAAGTGTCAAAGTACTGCAAACCTTAATTAAACCTTAAAGAGATAAAAATGTCTGAAGTCAGCGTAAAATGTGTAAATTCTAAATGAATAAAATTTGAACTTCAAGGAACTGGGCAGCTAAAGAAAGGAGGCATAACCTATGTACCAGCTCACAAGCCTGGTACACGTATGTATTTTTATGAAGGAGAAATGTTATATATTTTAGTGATTGGAACAAAAAGGTTACATAGATTGGTGCTGAAGGCAGAAGAAGCCAGAATTGGTAATCGAAGAGGCAGAAATTTTCAGAAAACAGGGAAAAAAAACTAGTGCATTGGGAAAAAGAGCTGAAAAAACAGCAGCCAGGGGAAGTCTGTGCACAGAAGAGACTATGTCAGTGCATTATGTTGCCTGTCACGGCTGTGGAAGGCTTCGATTCTAGATCTTCTTGAATCAAAAGACATGATTACCCTTGAGGAGGAATTTAATGCAGGTCATCAATGGTATCAGGTATCTTTGGAAGCTAAGGCTTGTCTCTGTTACACCTCACCTGTAGAAATGAGAGAACAGCACATACATCTCACAGAGATGGTGAGAAAACAAACCATTCAAAACTATGGGGTGCTTAGGTATTATGAGTCATGGACACACTAAATACATGAAGACAACTCATTAAATGACACTGCAGAGCTACTCAAGTAAGCACTGAGCTTATCTGAGAGGCCATGTGACTGCTTAAGGAGGTCTCACACCACCCTGCAATAGTTCTCACGAGGGCAAGACTTACGGCTTAGCCATGGAGCTGCTCTTCGGTATAGCAGTTAAACAGCTTTTGGAACGGGGCCTTTGTACAGGAACGCACGGTGTTACATAGCTGTGCCGGGTCACGTCCCACAGCTGCCATGGGTATCTCTGCACCACACTATACTGCCTGCTTTTGTCTCGACTTCAGCGCCAGCGTTCAGTGTAGCCTAAAAGAAAGCAGTATGGCTGGTAGCAAAGTTGGAGGAAGTTGTAACTGCAAGTTGACATGCTTCGGGGAATTGTCAGAGGCAGAGGACAAACATTCTGGGTGGTACAGGATGAGACTTAGCTGCCTGAGCTGCTGCACCACGGCCGCGGCAGGGTTGTAAATCTTTGTGTGTAAATCTTTGTGTCGTTCACCCAGTCGCTAAAGGGAGCCAGGGAGCAATGCTGTGCCATCGAGCATTGTGTTTGTCTTCTCCTGTACACTCTAGATCTCCTGAGATCTCCTCAAGATCTCAGTTTTATAAGTTTATGATATTTTGTCAGTATCCTTGCTAATATCTTCTTTTGTTGAGGTTTTTTGAAAATACTTGCAAGGGGCTGGATACCTATTTTGCACTTAGAAGAGAGAAACTGATGCTGTGCCTTGATTTACGCTTCAGTTAGCAAACACAACAAATACTAAATTTTTTATTTTTTTTAAAGGTTTGGAAAGAATAGCGTATTTTAGATGTGATGTGTATACGATCTGCGTGAATCTTAGCTTACTGGCAGCCACAAGTGTTGTGCTTATGATAACTATATATACTGTATTGTTTGTATCTCCCAAAGAAGCAAAAAACAGTATTCTCTATGGAAAATAATTAATAAATCATTATGGCCTGCTATAATGTTTTTATTTTTGTTCAGCTGTCAGTACCGTTAGTCATTTGCCCTCATTTTCTATTAGATCATTTTATAAAACATTATTGTTTTGTTTCTGGCTCCTTATTTTTATTTTTAATAAATAATGTTTGTAAGGAATTTGCTCCTGATTAGTGAGCAATACTGTCATATCCACCAATTCAAATTTGGAGGTATCCTGTGACTGATGAATAGTCATGAAATAGATTATTTGAATGCTAGTTGACAGAAAATTTAGAGTCACCTCTGGAAACTCTGGTGTACCTATTTTCTTGTTAACAATTACAGACTTGAAATCAGTTAAAGACAGTAAAATTTTAGATTCTTTTGGAAGCTACTTATTAAAAAACTTATGAAAGTTAAGTTGTATGCATTATAATAAAATTCTGCTAAATATTTTGAAGACGGCTTATGTTGTCATAAAAGATTAACTGGGTATACTGTCTATTAAGTTGATATAAGAGCCAAATTAGGTTTCATGAAAACTTGTAACGGATCTGCTGAAGACAAAATTCCTTTCTAACATGTGTTAAATAAGACCATTAAATAGCTGTTACCACTAAACTAACTGAAATATACTATTGCAAATAATCCTTTTTCATACCTCCACCTTCTGATATATATTATGAAGATCGTGACTTAAGATCTGACCTCTGCTGGGAGGAAATCACAACAGATGGCCTATTCAGGGTTTTTCAGGATAAACGGATTCCGGTTATTTAAGTTATAAATAATTACTGGCCTACTGGCCTAATGCTGCAATTACTGTTAACAGCTTAAATAACCAGTCCCTTACATAAGTAAAGTATATGTTAACCTAAAAGCTAATAATTATGTGAATAAACTTCTGAATAATTATACCGTGATATTTTTCAACTGCAAATTCTAGAAAACAAATACAAAAATGGGCCTCAGAAGTGAATGCCTAGGTACAAAATAAATATTTATTTAAATGGGGTTCTCATTAGACATTAATAATTATGGTGGCATAATTATTGGAAGCAATTATTCTTGTTGCTCTGGCTGCTGTCAAAAAGTAAATCAGGAAATATTTGGAGAAATAAAGTAGGGAAAAAAAGAATTGAAGGATTACGTATCCCTTCTAGTTTTTATGTTTCTAGTTAACTTAATGAAATAAATAGAAATGTTTTTCTGAATAGATAATGAATCTGGAGAGGTGCCAGAAGATTGGGTAAATATTAGTATGGCACTCGAAACAGAAATTAGTGGGTTTCTTAAGAGTGTCTTCAAATAGTTTCAAATCAAGCCTGAACCTAATTTATTATAGGGCTTTTTTAAAAATGAGGCAAACCAGGAAAACCTAATTAATATGACAGAAATATAATTTTAAAGTGTTAACCTACTACTCACTATTGGATGAGCATTTATTTAATGGTAGTGCTTTTATACCATGGTTGTTTGGGAAATAAAGCAGAAATAGTCAAAACAAATAATGAAACACACTTGTACATACACCGCTTAAGCACTGTGAATTAAAAAAAATTGACAATAATATATAACCACATTCTCTCCTGTTCTTAAAGAGTCAGCAGAGAATAAATGCAGGAAATATGCTGGGTGTAATGGACTTAATTATTATTCTCAAGTTATTATTGAAAAAAAAATAATTCTATTTCATCTTGCTTCTATATAGAAAATGATCCTACTGGAATTTTGTTGGGGTGCAGTGATTGCATTCCTGCCATTCTGATGTTACCCTAAAAGAGATTCTGAAAACTGTCTGAAATTATGTAAGAAAAATTTAAGAGACCAGCAAAGATAAGGTAGCAGCGACCTTCTGATATAGTCTGTCCTGTAATAGAGTTGTTACAGGTAGCATTATGAAGCGCAATAGTATCTAAGCAACAAGATATGTCTTTATTTCCAGCACTGATGACCATCGTCTAGTTTAAGTGCTATATGACAGACCTATCACAGGAGCAGTAACCAAACTGCTCACAAACACGAAGTTTCTGTGTTTAGGGTTGTCAAAGGAGGATGGTTTATGACTACCCAGAACATTGTATTTGACAGAAGAACTTCTGTTAAAAATACTGCTCTGACACAGGGGAGATACTTCTTCCGTTAGACCAAGCATGGTCAAGCGTGTGTGTACTTCTGGCACTTCAATGAAATGTGATTTAATGTGATTTTCCTTTTGTTCTTAAAAGTAAATTTAAATTCAGTATTAATTATCCATCCTTTGAAACAGGACTGTTGAGCGGTTAAATTATGTCTTTCAGATATCTAACCTTTATTGGATTAAAGAAAAGAAGCTACTTATGTCTTCATCTTTGTATTTTACTTAGTGAGCTCTGCCTGATTCAAAGTGGTTTAATCTTACACCATAAATATACCCTTCTTCTCTAAATAAACCACATAAGAATGAGGAGAAGCTTTGCGAGATAGACTTTTCCTTTTACATATGCAGAACAAAGTCTGTTAAGGACTTCGTTTAGCATCTTATGCCCCCTGCATTTGGATAACTGCATGCATAACTTAGTTAATGCTTTACCTTCTAGTGGATTTTTTTCCGTGTTACACTTTCTGCTCTTTCTGTGGCCTCCCTGAAGAATTTCCAGTATGATTTTCCAGTGCTCAGTATGATTTCAACATGTGCACTTACCAGTCATGCCTTTATTGTTGATTGAATCTTCGGTTTAAGCTGCTTGGCAATCATGCACAGTTAAATGCAAACTCACAAAGCAAAAACATGCACTTTGTTCTTGTTCTTAAATATGTGTTTGTTTCAAGACCGTTCTTTCTACTTGGGAGTCTGATGCATCTGGAATTTACGTGGAGAGATCCTGAGGGAAGGATTAGGCACCCTTTCGTCACTCACCTGTAGGCAGGAACATGCCAGGAGCACAGACTGTTGCATTGCTTTTGAAAGCTCCGAGTACTCATTCTAACCTTGGATGAGTGAAGGTAAAAAGTAAAGTAAAAAGTAAAAAAAAAAAAGTAGAATTAAACTCTGCATAGGCAAATACAGATTCGGCAGTATCAACATGTGTAAAGATTATAATTATTTTTAAATATTAAATCAGTAGCCATAAATATACATTTCTCCTCCTAATTTCTCAACACTTTCTTCTTGTACTTATCAAATATGGAAAGAGTAGAATTACAATGCTAAAAATTTAGCAGCGGGGAAAAAAAAAATGTTCTGCTTTCTCTAAAGAGCCTTGAATGATTTAAAATCGCTTTCTGCTTTACACAAGAGATACTTTTGATTGTAAAAAAAAAAAAATAAAATAAATATATGTATGACTATAAAGACAAACGTACCCACAATTTTTGTATTTTTAGTAAACCAAAAGACTATTTTCTTTGAAAGCTTTGGGAAGATTTCTTGTCACTCTTTGAGTGTAGTGGTTATGGAGTGGTTAGACAAAGCAATGTTAGCTGCACTAATTTTGTACCAGTCATCCTAAATTGATTTATTTTCAATGATTAAAATGTTTTAAATAATGAGTGAAATTTGGATCCTTAGTTATGACAAAAAGGAATCAGCATCTTGAAGGGCTAAGGACAACTTAAAATACATATTGGCGGTGTAACAGAAAAGAGCAAAACATAGGTTGGCTTTAGTTGGAAATAATGATATGGTTAATTATGGTACAGGAGCATCAAAGTAGCCACTTTATAGTCTCTGAAAATTGATTGGATAATATAGGTAGTAATTTAAGCAGATGCTGTAGTTGACACTTTGCAGGCTTAAACAATTGGAGCAAGTTCTAGAAAACTTGATTACAATAAAACTTCTAATGCTCTAAGAGGGGTGCTGATACTGTGGTTATACTTTTAAGAGGTGCTGAAGGGACACATTTGGTAAGCATAACTAAGTTAAATGACAACTCTGTTTTGTCTTTACAGCTAGAGAAATGCATTTACTTGTGCATAATTGGGTTTGCTCTTCAATTAGTGCACTAGAAGCACTTCTGAAATCAGTCATTAATAAATATGAGACCATGTTTGAATTCAGATTCCTACATCCACTTAATGCAGGGGAGCTTGATTGTGTATATGCAGTAGCTATACAAGAAAACTGGTATCTTGATCAGTACTGTAATTCTTGGTGTCAACTAAGTAATTTGTGGACAAGTGTACTTGTTTTTTATTGGTCTCTGCCTTTTTTTAATGAGGCTAGCACATTAGGTATATATTCTAGCTAATTGCTGCAGGTATCAGTCAGGAACATTTTACTAGCTTGATGGCCTTTGAAGCTACTGACGCTGCAAGTTATGTTAATTAAACGCTGGACTCATCTGTTTCTTACAAAATTACTCCTCAGTTTGGAGGGGCAGGTGGCCCTTTTTGATGAAGAAGTTTTTACTGACAGTTATCAAATTTGTAGGTGGAAACTAATTTTTTCCACCCTGACATTAAAGAGCTACCAGTGAGTTGTACTGGAATGGAATATTTTACAGCTATTGGGATGATCACATATATTCTAATACGACTTTCTCTTTTTTTTTTTTTTGTTAATAGAGAGATAATTTTCAAAATTGAGGTTGAGCTTCTTATGTGTAAACATAGAGAGTTAGAGCCATTATGGTGTTACGTTATGGCTAGACTGAACTGTTCTCATGAAACACTGCAGTCGTAGGATAATATTGACTCGCTGGTTGAGAAAAGCCTATGGCTCGCTTGTGACGCAAAAATAGCACAAGCTATCAGAGCTTTCTAGTGCATCCATCCCATGAATTTATGTTTGTTTTCAAATTAGAATAATTGATTGGAAGTCACAGCTTGATAAGACTTACACAAGGAACAACAGGGACTGTATTTCTCTTAACAGAGCTCAGCAGTTGAAGGCTATTTGCATTTCAATATTCCTGCAGCTCTATTCATGGAATATTTTGATGATCTGCCAAGTCATGCAGTGTGTTTAGTTGCTGGACAAATACCATCACTTTGATTGCTGTTGGGAATCTTCGAACAAAATTATTTAGCTTAGATAAGGAACAGTATGTTTTGTGTTCAGTTTCCAGCTGTTCTATGGTAGCTGTTAGATGCTAGTAAGGACTGAAAAAGCATAACCTTCTCATGTGCTTCATCTTAATTCAGCCTTTGTTGAGGCCTTTCTTACCCAAATCTAATTATATTCCTGAATTAAGCTTACCGAGTGATTGATCACTTACTGAGGGGTGTTGGTGGTGTCACTCTTTGTAACGGTCGCCTTGCAGATCCCTGGAGGGCTGTTGCCGCAGGTAAATGGCACGCGTTGATCTTGGGCATACACTCTGCAGTACATTTGTGGCTCAGGTAGACTCTATGGACCTCTAAACTAACATGTGTTTAAAAGGTTGTAAAACTTTGAGAATCTAGACTTCTTGCCAGCTGACATTATAGAAGTTCTGCAGGAAATTGTTAAAATGCCATATACCTGTCTAGACTGTGTAGAAACTCATAATGTAATGACTTCAAGTAGTTACCTTTGTCATACTGAACTGCAGTTGTTGCCTGGGGTTTATGGTTCTTTGTCAGTTCTAAGTACCAGGAGTATCCAGCTGTGCAGAGTAATTTTGTAGAATATTCCCTAGACTAAGATATTTTTTCATTTCATCTGTGATCAAACCCAAACTGTGTAGTATTACACGTTGTATGCTTATATGGGATGTGTAGAATTGTATTCTCAGGTTGAATTGGCTTATAGCCGCCCCAAATGTGAGGACTACGTGACTCTAGAGATGGTGCAGTTTGCATTACTTCTCTCCATTAAACACATCTCTGGAAGAATTCACTGTATACTGAAACATGAAGCAATGAAGGTTCTTTTTGGCTGAAAGTTTAATTGAAAATTTGGTAGACAATCAGAAACAAAGAAAGTAGCTTGACACACAAAGCTATATGAAAATACTAGCTTAAAATAATGGTAAGATAATAATTCATAAGCAGTAATAAAATATTAGAAAGGGTCTTCAGTGAAGACCTGAAGTTTTCCCTCTTACTAAGGGATCAAGAGCATGATGGTTCGCAAGGAAGCTTCAGATAACTACTCACGTGAGCAGCTGCTCATCAGTAGGTGTAGCAGACTTTTAATCTGGCCTTAGAGCTCTAGGAACTTGGGAGT
The DNA here is from genome assembly GCF_963924245.1 of Chroicocephalus ridibundus. NCBI lineage: Eukaryota > Metazoa > Chordata > Aves > Charadriiformes > Laridae > Chroicocephalus > Chroicocephalus ridibundus. Next base: position 39,602,915 of record NC_086288.1, on the reverse strand, counting down.
CATATGTTTTATTCCTAGGGTATCTTTTCAACCATTTATCTTATACTAGGTTAATTTTATTGCCTTTGCAAAAACATGTTTGTGTGTATTCCGTTCAGAGAAGGAAGTGTGAGAGTGAGCATTTTGATGTTTTTGTTTGTTTGTTTTTTCAGTAGTAGAAAGACTGGATATTCTTGTGGGAGAATGGTCATGGAGTCTTCCATCTGACCAATGTCCTGGAGAGAAGTATCTTTTAAATATTATTTTAAAATCAGAGTGAAGACTTTTTTAAAAGGTATATGCTTTTTTTTTTCCCCAAGTTCATACTCTTTATTCAGGGAAGAACCAAAGCAATAAAGGGCTCCCCAGCAGTGAGCTGCTCCAGCTGAACATGTAGCTTTATTGTTCATGGTGTGCATTCAGAGGAACAGTGAAGTCTGGGATCTTTTCAGACATAGCAAGCCAAAAATTTATACATACATTCCTCTGCGCTGTAATCTTCATATAGTATTCTTCTGGGGAAAACTGGGGAAAATAAATATTCTTACATTTATTCCAATTACGCGTTTTGTGGGGATTTTTAAAATTTTTTTAGGATTTTTTATTTCCTCTTGCCAGCATTAATCTCTAGTTTCCAGGCATCTGCACAAAAAATGCAAAGCAATAACTTACTGATTGTGAGAGAATGCTGTTCAGCAGTCCTAACAAATTAAATCTGCTCATAAGTGCTGCGTGTAGTGAAATGTTTTACTGGTTGTTTTTACCAAAATGGAGAACCACTTCCCCAGAGCTGTTTGTCTCTCTACGAAGGTTCAAGTGGCCGGAAAGATTGGCTCAATGTCTTTCTGACAAACTTCACTTGGTAGCCGTAAAGCAAGTGGTACCTCTTTGCCCAGCCCCAAGTGCAGTCAAAAACAGAGCAGCAGCAGCAGCTCATCCCTTTTCATCCAGTTTAATAGAGTTGATCGGTGTTGTACCTGATACAACTCCCCTCTTCTGCTTGTAAACTCCACTTACTGGGCAATAGGTGAGAACCACCATCACGGCTTCCAGAGCAGCAGAAACAAATGGTTTGTGTCATTTTAAAAAGTCTAAACAATATTGAAATACTTTCTGCCTGAAATTTTGAATGAAAAACAGAAAATTCCAGAGACATCAGAATAGTTTCAAAAAGACATTTTACTTTGTCAGAAGATTTTATGTGCTCCCATTTAAAAAGCAGGGGAACAGGATGGAGACTGGTTTAGTTAGAAGTCAGACTCCACTGTTGTTTCAGTCCTGCTTAGTTGATAAATACTGTTTCAGCACAAATGATGTAGAAATTACCTAGAATTTGCAGTAGAAGACTGAAAAAATAAAAATTGTGATTGATTGTCTCATATTGCAGGGGAGGACAAGTGCGTATGCTTGTCCTCTGATACTTCTGCTGATTCTCCAGTTTTACTTATAAGTACTTCATTAAATGCTGGATATACATGAAAAACATTTAAAACCTGGTTTCATTTTTTATATCTGTGTACAGGTGTTTAAATGCATGAGCTGTTCGCTGGTACTTTAGTCTCAAAAACAATCAGTTTGGTAGATGCATTCACAAAAACAAGGAAAAAAAAGTCTTGTAGGGCTTGCAAGGGAGTGGATGCTCTGGTCCAGTGGAAATCAGAGCTGCTGCTAAGTTGGTGACAATGAGTTTAGTCAGCGCTTCAGTTAGATTTCTCATTGTGAAGCCTTTGTTGGGTTGTACCCATGCCCTGTACTCAGTTCTTGAAAGTCTACAACTGAAACCTTTTATTATGGAAAAAAGGATTTGACTCCGCAGTAAACATACTGCATGGCAGTCTTCATGTTATTAATGCTTTACTGGCATATACTTTCTTTTATCTCATGTTAAGATTTCAAGAGACTGAAAAATTAATAAGAATCAGTTCACCTGTAGACTCATTCATCTAATCATCTCCAGTGCAATAAAGCAAGCTAAGGCTAGTTTCCACTTATTGCTTACTGTCAGTTCCGTGAGGTTGTGTGGAGAAATGCAGTTTTGTCCTGTACAGCTTTGTGCTTTGAGAATTACATATTGATGGTAAGTGCAGAAACACTAGAGCAGTAGTTATTCAAAATGGGGCCGTAGTTTGTCAGAATCAGAACCTGGGAAGAAGAAAACCTGCTGTAAACACAGGCATGTCTTGTGTCCTGCATGGAGATGCATTGCAGAAAAAATAAACCTACTTTACAAGTACCTAATAATCAATCACATTAAATAGGTGCTACTTTATCTGTAAGGTCTTTAGCATTATTGTATGTTCCAGATCTATTCAGTCTAGTGCTAACATTATTTAGAGTACAGGGCACTCAATCTGGTAGGTTAATCTTTTTGGGGTTTATGTTTCATGATATTACAGAATAACATGTTTTAAATAAAAAAAAAATATTAAAATACTTAAGGTTTCTTACACTTAAAAACCTTACTTGTGCTGTATTTCCAGAATGTGTTATCGTGGCTTAAAAAGTATTTTATTATTGTTACAAACTAAAAATTGGTTCACGTGCAACTAATAGTGGGCATGTGGCATTTATTGCTGGTGTGTGTACATTACTTTTTGCTATTTACAATACATCCTAGTGTAACACTTCAAGACAAGCCAGGTATTCTGCTGTGTGTGGGCATGAGTATGTACATGCTTGTGTGTTTTCACACCGCTGATTTGTATTTAATATCTGCTACTGTTTTAGGGCTATTTCTAGTTGTTTCATGGAATGTGCGGTATTGCATCCAAATGTTATATGGTTTTAGGAATGGTGCCAGTCTCTCCGTTATTTTGTAGTAAAATTCCTTTAAAATAACACTTTTTTAATTAAAGTGACAGCTTGAGAAAGATTTAACGTGGAGAGAAGGCACTGAACTTTCTGACACTGAAATAGTATTAATGCATGTAAGGTGTGCTCAAAGTGCATGGTTCCTTTCTAACCTGCATGGTGTAACCCTTCGGCATACTTTAAATAAACATGTTCTTCTAAAAATATGTTTATTAACTTGTTTAGATATAACTTAAAAGCTGTTTTTAAAGGCATGCATCCAGAGACATACACGCAATAAATTCAAAGTGTCAATGTTTCAGGGAATCTAAATTATTTTCAGAATTTCAGAAATTGAGAAGGGATAAGTGGAAGGAGAAAATGTTGGGCTGGTGCCAAGCGATAGCTCGTAACCCTCACAGACTTCCAAACAGCACAAGAACACCCGAGGTCTCAGGTGATGCTTCACATAACTCTACTTTGGTGAGTGAAAAGTTGCATTTCATGACGGTGGCATGCTCAGATGAACTTCAGAGGTCTTAAATTTATTTTTAAAAATGTAGTGTTTGCCATTGATTGCATTACCTCAGTGTGTGAAACCCTTTGATATTGTAGCCGTTTACTCTTTCCATGTGCTATTTTTTCATCTTTTATGTTATGCATGGTCCATTCTGACTTGCATGCTGTGTCTATAAATCAGTATTGATGTTTTGTGAATGATAAAGTCCTTTAAGCTGGAAATGTCCTAATATGGATTACTTACGGTGTTTGTGATCTTAATCAATGCAGTGGCATTTGGTCCCCGTTGAATACAGCTGGACATTTTCTAAAGGTATCTTGTTTGCTCTTTGTTCCTGCCTGTAACAGGAACAAAGTATAGCACTTGTGTTAGACAGCTCAATTTTAAAATTATCTTCATATATTTAACATGATGCTGCAAGCAGCGGTTGAGTTTCTGCATGCAAAAAGCCATTGATAGTAGATATTAAGGCAATGTAAACTTGACAGTTTACATAGTGGAGTTATTGTGCATCGTATGAAGTTGAATAAAGTGACTCATTGACGAGAATTTTAATCCTGCAGTTTTTGCTCATTCAAATAAATGCATTACATCAGTAGACATCCCCAGGTGAGTAAGAACTGATACTTGAATGTAAAGGCTTCAGACTGTTTTTCTTGGTTTTCTTCAACTGTATTGACATTTTCAGACTACAGCAAAACTGATTATTTGAAACATATTCCGTTAAATATGCCTGGTCCAATTTCATTATTAAGTTTAAAATAGGCACAACATTTTCCTATCTAGAAGCGTGAGGTGTCAGGAAGTACTGCCCTCCAGTAATTGTTGAAACATGGACGTGATGACATCTAAGCTATGAAAAATTGTTTATAACCACTGTAGTATTCCAAAGAGTGTGAGGAGAGTTATAGACGAAGACGCTTGAAATTTGTTGAAGTTCTATTGAAAAAAGCTCCTACTTAATGTGGCAAAATTATCTTGTTCAGTGGTAGACTATATAGGTTATATAGAATGTAAGTTTCTGCTAAGGAAGCAAACACAAAAAGCCAGCACTGAAAGTCACAAATTTTATGGTTTACTTAATATCCTAGATTCTTATTATTATTATAGCTCACTTTCATTTGGAATTCTTTTATTTCAGAGAAATAAAAGAAAATTAAAAAGCAATGAGTCATGAAAGAAGAATTTTCAAGTATATTATCCCCATATTTAATTACTATTACTATTTTCTTTTTAAATTTTATTTAATTACTATTAATGTTTAGGTGTTGCTAGTAATAGGTGGTAGCTGTTAAGGAATTTAGATATGTGCAAATTTGCATGTTTTGATTTCTGCTTGACTGCTAGCCAACATTTAATTCAGTTTGATACTTCAGAGATAAGCGTTCCAGTCTACCAGATGGGACTTAGAAATGATGAACTGGGAATGTAGTTCATAACAGTTGAACCAGTAGTGCTAGCATGTTTTAACATTATTAATATTAAAACTTGTTCAAAAATAAGACTGCTGCTTAGTTGATGAAGTGCATAAGAAAACCAGGCATATAAACAGCTGAGGAAGATACTGTGTGTCCTTTAACGTTGTGAGTGGCTACAGAACAGTAATCTTCACAACAGGAAATAAAACAATATCTCTTGAGGCCTGTCAAGCTTTCCTCTTCATTTTCTTTGCTTCCAGCTCTCTCAGCCATTACTCTTTCTATCCCCCACTTCTGAATTAAATGACATTCAGTATAAGCTTTTGCTGGCAATGTCTTTCCAACTTGGGGGCTGTAGGCTGAAAAACCTCATTTTCATTCTGAACATTTTGAAACTGAAATCTTGTTTCAAATCAGTTTGGATTTTGCTTAGTAGTCTTAGCCTTTTAAAGCTGAAAAATTTTCCATCTGGTCTTCAGTGAAGATACAGACTTTAGCAGTGGAAAATTAAAAATAATGAAACAGCAGAAAGTAAAGAATATAACAAATTATTTTTGTAAGAGTACAAAGCCACTTCCCGTGACATATTCAAGTCCCCAGTTTCCAGTGCCTTGCATTTCCTCTGTGGACCTGGTTCCCTTCGTAGGGGTTTATTTGGTCTGTCTTGCGAGCCCAGCTGTGGTAGGAAGACACAACTCTCTGCTTCCTTAGACTGTGGATGGCAAGTCTGGCTTTGGTGGGAAGCAAACTGGAATGTACACTGCGCTTTTTTTTTCACCTCTGCCATGTGCTTTTTGTGTACAGTTTGTGTACAGATTCAGTAAAATGTCTTCTGTATTTTCAGAACTTCAGCTAAGGCTTTTCAAAACAAACTTTCCTTTCCCTTTAAAAATGAACCCTCAAAGTGGTTATTTCACAATACCACTTCCCCAAAGGTGGATGATCTGAAAATTGCAAGTACGCCTTATTAATTTTTATGAACAGAAATATTTTTCTCTCTTAGTGAAAGAAGGAGGGAAGCTTGTGGAGTAGGAAGCAGGTTACGATCATTACCAAATTGCTTTTTTCATTAAGCAAGTAAATTGAATACTGAACAGCAGTGCAGGAAAAAATAAAAAAGAAATTAACTCATAAAAACACTGTAATAAATTTAAAGCATTTAATAAAATCAGTTATATAATTTCATTTTATTTTGGTTTTTTTTTGTTGTTGATGTTAAGATGTTGTACCTTCATCCAAATCAAAAAATTCTGAAATATTTCAGCAAAACTCAAATAAATACTATTGGAAACATTTTTCCGTTATTATTTTCAACTTACTTATAATATTATCCGCAGGCTTTATCACCTTTGTCTACTTTATTTAAAGATTAAAACCTTTGTGTTCAATTTCAGGTGGAACTCTAGCTTCTTCCTTAATTGAAAACAATCCAGATCTTGAAAGCTCATAATTTTATGCAATAGTATTTGCAGTTTTTTCGCTTCTGAAAGTCTAGTGGATACAATTGAAAACATACAGTTTCAAATTCTTTCTTCATGAGTCACTTGTCTCTGTACTGACAGTGTCTATGTATACTGTGATTCTGTAAGCATACGTATGTATGTATGGTTAGTTCCAATGATTTTGATGGGAATACATAAATATGTATTAACATTGATTAAGCAATTTGACTAGAAGCAGTTCTGTGTCTTCCTAACTTTGCTCAGTGTCTAGTGTTTCTTGGGGTCCTAATTCAGGACTTGAGCACTATCACAATCTATGTTCTTAATAGCTATGTATAGGCTGTTCTGCATAGGGCAAAGACTGGTCTTTGATTCAGTGCATCATGTTAAACACATGAAGCTAATGGGACATGAGCACATACTAATGCTGAATTGTAGTCATTAGCACATACTACTTTTTCCTGTTACATTCCTCACTAGAATTATGGTTGAATATATGTGGAAGTATAGTCATGTGAGTAACTAGATAATTTATGTTTATATATGCAAATGAAATTTAGAAGTCATTTCAAATGATCAGGCATCTAATTTGAGTCTAAGGAAGGATTTTTTTTTATACTAAATGATACCATCTGCTTCTCAAAGAGAAAGTAAAATGTGTTTATGAATTACCTGTTTGACAAAGACAGATTCCATGGTGCCACGTCTAATCTACAGATGTTGACTGAGCAAGTTAATAGTAGTTAGTGGTCATTCTAAAATATAATTAAACAATGGAAAATGGTTTTGTTGTGGTTTAACCCCGGCAGGCAGCTCAGCCCCACACAGCTGCTCGCTCACTCCCCCTCAGTGGGATGGAGGAGAGAAGAAGAGGGGCAAAGTGAGAAAAATCGCAGGTTAAGGTAAAGACATTTTAACAGGTAAAGCAAAAGGTGTGCACACAAGCAAAGCAAAACAAGGATGTCATTCACTCCTTCCCATCAACAGGCAGGTGTTCAGCCATCTCCAGGAAAGCAGGGTAGGTTACTTAGGAAGACAAATGCCATCACTTTGAACGTTTCCGCTTCCTCCTTCTTTTCCCCAGCCTTTTTTTGCTGAGCATGACATCAAATGGTATAGAATATCCCTTTGGTCAGTTGGGGTCAGCTGTCCTGGCTGTGTCACCTCCCAACTTCTTGTGCACCCCCAGCCCACTGGATCAGGCAGCCTGAGAAGCAGAAAGGGCCTTGATGTAAACCCAGCTCAGCAATAACTAAAATGTCCCTGTGTTATCAACACTGTTTTCATCACAAATCCAAAACACAGAACTATAGAAGCTACTATGAAGAAATTTAACGCTATCCCAGCCAATACCAGTACGGGTTTTCCTCCAGTGATGATAAACTGGGAAGCTGTGCTTTAGCTGTAAGTTCTGCTAACTATATGAAAGTTCTGAACAGTGTAGGAATGATTTATCACTAGATGATTCTTAAAGGTCCTGTCCAACCCAAACCATTCCATGATTCTGTGATCTTTATCTCAAGCCCAAAACTCCAAAAAAACCCCTCCAGAACAAGAAAGATCTCGTGATCTGAGCTTGAAGTGTTTGCCTGATTTACATCAAGGGAGTGTAATTCCTTGCTGAAAATCCTGTGAAATTGGATCCATCTAGGTTTCCTTGACAGTGGAAGGTTGTTATCCAAGAGGGGTTGAGGGGATCTGTGTTTTAATTTTTTGTAAGAAAATTGTGTAGTTTAATACTCAAAAACTAGATGTAAATGAGAAAAGAGTAATTAGCTTAGAATATAGAGTTGGTTTCATCTGAATTATCTTCTTATTTGCATAAATATTAAGTAGACTTTATTAATTAGGCTGCAGAACCAGCTAGGAAATCCACAATACTATACCTACAAAATTCTCTATTAGACACTGATTTTGTAAATTTAGTAGCAACTTCAATATAGTAGCCAAACAATGTGTATATGTGAATCAAACTGTGGAAGAGAGAGATTCTACAGAGAAATGTAATTTCGAAAGAGGCAGATTTATTCACCAGGTATAATAAATGATATGCTGTTTAAACCTGCTCTTAGTCTGTACTTCCAGAAGAATAAAAGTAGAGCTTGGTGCAGCATGTTTGATTACGCATTGAAAAATGGAACTGTTGAGAATATAACCTTTTGTGGTTCAGGCATACTGCTCCTGGCTTCTGTGTCAAGTACCTTATGGAATAATATATGAGGTCTGAATAAATTTTCTGGGGGGGAGAGGAGGTTCCTAAATATCTCATGGTCTCTGGTGCTACTTATCTCAGCTGGGCCACTTCCCTCTGTTCTTCTGGTGCTGAGTTCTGTCCTAAGTGACTGGGTTTTTCTGTTTACTTCTCATGGACATAGTGAAACTTCTGCAGCATTTCAGTTAAAGCCAGCATTTGTTCTGATATTCTTGGGCTAAAATTCTTGTTGCCGTTGTTCATAGACTCACAGAATCGTTTGGGTTGGAAGGGACCTTTAAAGGTCATCTAGTTCCACCCCCCTGCAATGAGGAGGAACATCTTCAACTAGGTCAGGTTGCTCAGAGACCTGGAATGTTTCCAGGGATGGCACAATTCACTGTGCTTCTTGATTCACCTCACCTGTTGTTCTTTCCTCAGATGCTCTAAGGCCTTGTGAGAAGAAATTTAATTAGATGCATGTTCATTTTTAGCATTTTACACCAAGTTACTTTTTAGCTTTTTATTCAGTAAGTCCCTCAGTATCTGTTAATGTTCAGCTACGGAAACTTTTCCTTGTGATGTAGATGTTCCACACAGGGCTCATCCTTCTGCACAATGCTGCATGCTCCCCCACAGGGCGATTGTTTTAACTATTTATCGCTTTCCAATTTACAGGGTCAGCCTAAGCTGTCAGTGGCCTCAGTAGCCATGCCACTTCAGGCCAATCTTATTGATTTTTCCTTGTATTTAAAGGCAATTAGCAGTTGTTACCTGGGTTACCATCACCTTCTGGCTTCTCACCACAGATGTGTTATAGCGATGTAAAGTAGTTAAGAGTTCATTTGCGTGTTTCTTTTCTGTGCATATGTAAACGATTAGAGCAGGGTAGATATAGGACAAAGCTTTTGGGTAAGTCTCCCCCAGTGCTCAGTTTCTTCCTCGGTGCATACCAGCGTCATTTAATAATTTAAGAGCAGGGCAGATGTGGTCACATTTTTACTTATTTGACCAGTGATTTCAGTTAGGCTTCCCCTGTGACAGGCTTAAAACGACAGTCCTCATTTAAATCATTTTCATTTCACTTGTAAAAAGAATGACGTATTTCCTGACCAAAAATGGAGGCCACGCAGAAAATTACTGTTACTTTGCATTTGCAGAAGCAACAATAACTTAAATGTTAGAGAAAAAAAAATAAAGCTTACCTGAATGCTGGCTTCTATGTGAGATGATGATGATGATTATTATTATTAATGTTTTATTTAGCTTTATAACTTACATGATATTTATGTTTTCTAGGTGTTAGTTGTCCATATTTACAGATATCAGTGGAATTTATAAGAAATTATTTTCTGTAGATCAAATTACTATAAGCAGATATTGACAATATATATTTGTTAAATATCTCTGTAACTTAATAGATTGTATTCAATCCTTTATTCTTTCCCCCAAATATTTCATGCATCCTTTTTCTCATAGCAACCTGAGTTCACAAGATTGGTTCAAATCTATTTCATATAAATTATTCATAATTTGTTTCTTTTTTGTATTGTTGAAGCTGCCTTGTTAGCCTGTTTCACTTAGGAAAAAGGGGCATCTTTTGAGTGTAGTATTTAAAATGTATTAACTTTTTTTAGTTTTGGAGAGAAGAGTTATGTCTCAGTACATTAGAATTCTTCATGTAACTTTTGACTGAAAGCTCAAGAATTATTTATCTAGCGACTTTCAATATATCCATAAAAGTCTTAGATTTAGTTCAAAGTGTGCAAAGCTCCAGGTTGTATGATGTAGGTTTATAGATACTGAAACAAAGAGGGGATTACCAGATCGCCATTCAGTTTCTATCTGGAAAATGAGTTCTAGAAAATGAGAAAATCAGACAGGGACAAGTAATTAACCTAAGTTTTTTATAAGGTGAAACGGGTTATTCTCATTTTAGCTCGGCGAAGCCTTCAGTCCCATCGTTAACTGAACACCTGCACTGTAATGGGGAAGGCAAGATGACAGGAAGCATCAAAGAAATGTCTGTGCTCATTCATTTATTGCCAGAGCAAGGAAAAGCTATGAAAGCACATCGTGTTAAGAAGAAAAAAAAAGGACGAAGAAAAAAAAAAAGTAGTGGTAGAATATGATTCTGCAACTTTGTCTTTTAAAAATCTCATGGTAATACTAAATAAATTCCATTGCAACTTTACATAGTACTCCATTCCTGAGGATCCATATTTTTCAATTTTTTTTTTTTTTGCAGTTTAATACTACTTGAATTACAGGATCCAGAAACAGTTTTAGGATAAGCTCTCTACTGTGCTGACTACTATGGTCTGTGCCACTCAGTTCTGTAAACAGGAACGTGTATGCAGAACTTGCTTGAAGAGTCTATACTGATACCATTTGCATGCTTAGAGTGAAGTATGTGTGTATAAGTTTGTGCAGCAGCAGTTTAAAGCATTGGTAGAAAAGGGTTAGAATAAGGATTTCCCTTTTTTATGTATATATATAATATTTTTTTCTTTCCTACTAGTTTTCTCCCTGATAGTTTAAATTGTGCCTAATCACATAAGTTTGTGCAGTTTCTGCAACGGGATTCATTCTCACTGCTAAGTGGTTAACAAAGTAATTATTACCTCAAAATATACTCCAAAATACTGCAAAAAATATTCTTAAGAGGAAAATGGGGTTGTATGTGCAGGCATAGAAACCTTTTAATGCATTCACATTAGTACCTAAGTCTTGCTAAGAAGAAGAAAGTACTAAAGTACAGGGAGCTGTATGTCTCCCTAAATACATCCCTGATGTATTCCGCTACCTTATCCTCAGAAAGAGTCTTCCCAACGCTACAAATGATTTGGTGTTGGGTTTCGGTGCTGTGTTCCGCCCAGCCTGCGGGCTGGTTTTCCTGCAGCATAATGAGCCTGCCCGTATCGTGACTGTCTTGTGAACACCTGCCTCGTACGGGGAGTTTGAGGAGTCATCGCAGTTCTCTGTGGCTCTTCCTTTTATCTAAGAGTGACATGCTGCAGCCCAGAAGATTAAGCAGGGCCTCTTGAAATCTGCAGCATGTATGAGTTTCCCTTTTTATAAGATTTTCGTGGAACACTGAGCTAGGAGAGGAGAGCTAGGGGGAGAAATCAGATCTTCAAACAAAACTTAACCTTTGTAAGCGGATTCTTCCAAAAATATTCTGTGGGAAGATTCTGAAATCTAATGTTATCACTCTGTTTTCCAGTTGGCAGCGTTGCTGAATACTTATGATTGCAACTGCAATTGTGGTGTCCCCTTTACAACAAAGAACAATAACAGAAAGTGCTGGAGTGATGAACTGAAGCAGAAAAGAATCGTAATTATTGTGTAGGTTAAAGCGCTGACTTGCATTTTATCTAACACACGTAACTATTTATATCTATGTTTATCTATGATAACTATGTTTATCTATCACACGTAACTTTGTGAAAGCCGCTTCTACTTTGTGATTTCAGTCTCATTAATGTGAACTAACGATAACATTCAGGATAAAATTTCACTTACAATTGTAAGGTGCTTAAATACTGTAGAGACGAAGGTGTTAGACTTATCCTGGTTGCTAGTGGAAGAATTAAATTAATTTGGAAAATTAGTGCAAAGGAGGAGGAAGAAATAGGGCAGAAGACCTAGTGGCTTTCTGGAGATGAATCAACAGACAGGCTGAGGTTTAGCATTCGTTCCACAGGAGATGGAGATAACAGCATGAACCAGGTGCCCTGCTGCAGTTTGAGAGGTGTTACTTCAGATCTTGGTCCAGATTTGTAGGAAATGCCCGTTTTATCAATTTATTTAAAAATGGGTACGTGGTTGAAGATGACCGTGTGTGGATGCTGATCATATTGCTTCTGTCGACTCTGTTGACTGTGAATGAAAACTGCCTGTGACCTCATTAGGCTAATTACATCTGGAGTTAATCTTTTATTCCCTCCCCCTTGTCCTTTCATGAAGTATGAGATGAGAGTAAATAGGATGAGATTAAGAAGGGAAAATTTAGACTGAAGAACATATTCTTGACAATGAAATGTCTTAGGCTGCTATATGATTTTTGTATTGAAGGTTACAGGAACACCTTGTCTGTGATCCTTGAAATCTGGAACGGAAACATTTGCACACAATATTTGTATTAGTTTTTTTCCTGCCCCTGACTTTCTGTGCGTGTAGTTTTTTTCCTGTTGTAGAATAAATACAACCAAGCTTTTCTTGCCCTGGTAATCCTTTTATAAAGTCAATGGTATGAAAGGTACAACTTCTGTACTAGTTCAGTTGACCTGACTAATTTGTCTAATCATTAAGCACTGATTTAATAGAAGTGTTTAGATTTCATCTTTTGTGAAGATCTATGTAGTGGTAAAGTGTCTGTTTTCTATATCTGTGCCTCTTATTTCAAATTTTTTTCTTTTTCAGTCTGCACTGACAGCAACAATATTTACTTGTTAGCCATGGAGGTTGTAATTTATATAATTGAGTTACTGTTTTTCATAAGGTATTGTAAATAGGACCTTATGTTTGACTCACATTAAGAAGAGAGGCACCAAATGTAGGCATGCTTTTAGCATTTTTATATACAACAGTTAAACACTAGTTCTTTCATAATGGATGAGGGAGAAAAATACTGTCTTTTTTTTTTTTTGCTGTGCCTTTTTTTCTCTTTTCTGTTATTTTGGAGAAATAGAATTTTATGACATACAACATAACCATGATCTGGCAGAAAAAGAGGAAAAGCATAACAAAAATTTATTTCACAGATGTTTCAATACTACAAAGATGAGGTCTTGTTTGCCATTTATTTTCGATTTATGCAGAAATGATACTCACATTTTGAGAGGCATTTGTTATTCTTAGTTTTAATATGGCATTTGTTTAATGTACAAGAATTATATTTCAAGTTGCACCGAGGTATGCTGACACACGTAGTCTACATTGTTATTTTTCAGGCTGTAAGTGCATTGTTCTAGCAATATGTAAAGGTGATATTAAATGTATTGTGAGTTTTATTACTAAATTGGAATACTGCACTTTTTTTTTGATGCTGTGAGAGAGAAGAAAGATTTTCATCTTACACAGATGTTTGGGATTTTTTCATTTGAAGGACATAGAAGATTGTATTTATTCAATGCAATCCCATTTTACTCTTCCTGGATATAATTTGGCTCCCTCACAGTGTCTTCAGGTCTCAGGCGCAAGAATCAGTACTCCGTCAGTCAGTCCATGATTAGCATTTTCAGTATAAACATTGGAAGAAATATGTAAGGGTAATGTGTAAATAAGGGGGAAAGGCATGTTGTGGAAGCAAAACTGCTTGTAGGAAAAGTTCATTTATTGATTTGGCCATTAATCTGAACTTGTGGTTTCCCTAGACAAAGAAACCCCCCAAAAGAAACAAAAGAAAAATCTCCAAATCTGAAGTACCTGCAGACTCACTGCTCCTTGTATTTCACAGAGAAGCCGTTGAGTACAGGCTCTGCCTAGTCTATGTTTGAGGGCAGGTAGAATAAATTTTCGTGTAGTGAAATGTATATTAATGAGATCATTGAACCAGGAGACATGTTGATGTTGGTCCACCAATGAACTCAAACGCACTGTAGATGAAGACCGCAGAGGCACTACAGATGTTTCCGAGGGCTCTCAAAGTGCTCTGTTGATAATGTGGAAACCTGGGGCGTCAAAACCATGTACTCACACTTTGCGTTTAGTGGGGAAATATAATTTTACCTGTTCAGATTTAGGCATATACTCTTCTTGGTAAGTGACACTAATTTAGACTACAGTATTTCCTGATGCTGAAATAATTGAATTTATTTTTTTATTATGGAAACCTGAGTTTATTTAATCATGTTGGATGTTTGTTTTCTCTGGGTAATATTATTTCAGAATGTGCTAATTGCTTCTTGTAATCTTTGTAATCTATAAATATTAATGCTCGTGAAGTGTTAATAACAGCTGATAAAAACGAAATGCAGAAAAATGAGCAATTCAATTAATCAATTTAAACTGATTTCATAACTGCATAGATAATTACTAAATTGTCAAAACATCAATAATGATGCCTGCCGAACTACAGTAGTATGAGGTATTTTGAATATTTTATACAGACGACTATGTATGACTTCCCTTCAGTTTCTTTGCTGTTGTGGGTTAAGGCCTTTTAGTTTAAAACGGAGATCACAAAATCCTGAAGATCTCCACTTGTGGACAGCCAATTCAGGGTACTCATGTCATTTTTTTTAAAGAGGTGCTGATCTGCCAGTAACTTTAAATGGCTAATGATGCTCCCTATCTCTGAAAATCCTGTTCTGTAGTCGAAGAGGACTTTTGAAAAGTGTGAACCTAAAATTTGCTTTTAAATAATTATTTTGGGATTTTAATAAAAACGGGCTGACTTTCAGAGGAACCAATTGAAATTATATGCTTAGAATATCTGAAATGATGCATCTCAGAGGTTGGTGATTTATGAAAGTGTGATTTTAAGGTCCAAGGTCTCATTCAGATAGCATCAAAAAATCTGCCATTACTGAAATCTTGCCATAACCAAGGTTCTATACTGCCGGGAATTGTTTTAAATAATGACAGGATGATTCAGGCAGATTTTTTTTTTCTTCATTATGTTTAGTTCTCCATAGAGGGAAGAGAAAATGAAATGATGGAGAATGGAAAAAATAATAGGATAAAAGTAAATTCTGTATAAATACAGATGTCAGCTCCACTTTGATTAGTAACTTGTACAACTGTGAGTTCACTTGTTCTCAAAAAGAAAAAAAGTTCATTTTCTTCTAAATACTTTTTATATCATACCATATTCACAGTTCAGCTTGGTTTATAGATTGAGCAATATTGATGGGTGATAGCAACGGCAAGGCCAAATATTCACTATGTTGACACTTCCAACTAAATGCATTTTTTGAAGCGTTCTGTGGGAGCCTGCCCTTTTAACATGCAAACACCTTTTAAATACACTGTAAAAAAATTGGAGACATCCATCGTTAATCTGCTATTTTTGCAGATCTGTTCTAAGGAAACTTTATCTGAGTTTATACGTGCACCACCGTTGACAGGAACCACAAATAGTCATCTTGCTTCTGATTTCTGTACTTGATTCATGGGATCATTAATTTTTTCTGCTTGATCTTAATGTTTTTATTTCTTTCTAAACATAGAGATAGAGAACATACAGTATAATTAATGTAAATGTGTTTCTTGGAAAAGCTTTTTCCCATGGCTCTGAAGAAGTGATTAAAAGGTAAAGAATTCTGCGAAGTGTAACAGTAAAACTTTGCTTTAATGCTGCAAGTGACAGAAAAGCTTTTTGTTTAACATATGCAAAAAGCTTTCATGTAATACATGTCTACACATAGGACTGAATCAAGAAATGCAAACTCTAGTACCAATCCTGAAATTACGGTCTATTTTTTCTTTTAAAAAAGTCTTTTAAGAGGAGCTTTCATATCGAGTTTGGATAGGAAAGAATTTCAGCAATATTTGAGAAATCCACTTTTGTGACATAAAGTGACTGAGCTTATGTTACTGTTTTCTATTTCCTTGTTCAGGTGTTCTTGGGTGGTGGTTTTTTTTTTTTTAGGAGGAGGAAACAAGGTAGAGCCCTGTATTCTTAACCTACTGCAGCATCACGTTGCTGCTCCACAGCGTCCTTTCTGTCACTGAACTGTGGAAAATACCATGACTTCAAATTGTGTGGAGCTGCAGAGGGAAAGACTGTTGCATGGCTGTTTCTGCACACTGTCACAAATACACTGCCCTGAATTTAAACTGGCACAAAGATCCCATCTGCCATCAACAATTTCTTTGGAATTAATTAATAAGACAGAGGTTTGGTGTAGGTAGGGTTTTTTTTGACTTGATATTTAGCATTTGAAGAACTCGTATGCAAAGGGATACTTTTTTAATAATGTGGATGACAGTAACGTGAGTTAATGCTTTGGTCAGTTGGTACCTGTCATGGAAAATGCGTTGCTTATCAGCTTCTCAGATGCGTGAGATGTGCAATTAGCTTAGTAATTTTGTATATTTATTCTCAATTCAAAGCGTTTAGTAAAGCAATTGGTTTCTTGCAGATAAAAAAAATAATTGAAAGCAATTTATTTTCGTACATGAGAAAATTCAATATGCTTTGGTTATCTATGAATTTAGTTTATTTTTGGAATGTAATTAACTGCATAAAGGCCAGTCAGAATGGGATCTGTTTATGCCTATCTATATATCAGTGCGTTCAGAAATGACTATCAAATTGTCTGCATAAAAAAAGGATATTTGGGGCCAGAATGTATTTTGATCAAAAAAATAAAAATCCCTACAAGCAAAGAGCCTCCTTTGTTTTTCAGAAATTGTAGTCATGTAGAGATCTAGTCATATTATCAGGAATTTTGTTTCTAGGGGCCATTGTCTGGGTGTTTCATGTTCTATTTTTCATTTTATTATTGTGTGGTGCAAGCAAATATGTATATTACTGAAATATGTATAAAGATGGAAGAATATTTGAGAATTTTGCTTTCTGTTCACTAGTGATTTTTTTTTTTTTTACACTCAAAGCAGTATAGTGGAATGAATGTGATCTTACTTCTATGCTTTTTGTTCTAAATCAAGAGACTAGAAACCTGGTATTTGCATTTTCCTGATTACGAGCTTTTATTTTGCTTTAATACAGATTGTCTCCTTCAGAGAAATAAGCTAAAAAGCATTCTGACAAGCTTGCAGACTTGCAGCATGGCTGTCTCAGGAAAAGTAAATATAATTTCTAACTTAATCTGTTAGAACTTTTTTAAAAAAATTAATATATTCGCTATTTCCTACCATTATTTAATTAAAGTAATGCACTTTTGAGCCTTTTAATGCATTTTTATATTAGATGTAGTTTAAAGCTAGAGTCAAATTGAATAGACTCCACCTGTATAAACTCATATTGTGGCTTGATTTAAAATAATATGTAAAACATATTTGTTTTCATCCCATATTGCTGAGAGTGTAGCAAGACAGTTCCCTAATATAGCTTAGTAGAGTCTGGTTTTCCCTGCAGACAGTATAGTGTCTAATTTGATGCACAGCATTTTGTTTTGGTTTGTTTTTTTTTTTTTTACAAATAACTACAACAGCTTACCTACCGAATAACATCTGTGTTGCCACAAAATTGTAAATGGTGATGTAGACTTTCTTCCTCAAACAAGCTGACCACTTCTTTCAAAGCTTTCTGTACACCATCATGGTCTCAGGTTTAGTGCTTAGATGAGTTTGAATCTCTACCAGACTTTGTAAGAAGGTCTGGAAATTATGAAATCTCTGATGTCCTGTTTAATGGTATATATTTCTGCTTTTTCTGTCTGATTACACATTCTAGGTAGAAGGTAAGGTTTGTAATTAAAAACCCATGAGACAAGAAAACTGAGAATCGGTAACTTGTGATACTCAGGAGTAGCGTAAAGATTTTTTAGTTCTTTTTTTTAGTTATGCAGAAACATTTCAGAAACCATTCAGTTGTCTTGGACTGATCGCAGCTGCCATAAAATGTAACTACTTCAAGATTTATTAGCTGATTGTTTACATTAATCAGCTGATCCACAGACCATCTGAACCTGCTTCAAGGGCTATGTTATTCTTATTTTTACTCTTTACATAAAAGCAAAAATTTCGACCATTTGCATTATTATTTCCATACTATTCAATTTTTAAATACCTTGGAAAAGGACTAATATTTACATTTCAGACATTAGAGATCAACAAGGGTGTCCTGGTTTGGAGGGGCACAAAAAGTAGGTCTACAAAACAGATATCTCTCTTCTTGTTAAGATTTCATTTATTTTTTCCAGCAGATGCTATTCTTCCATGCTTTTTCATTTATCTTTTTCAGGTGCATTGTTTTGAAAATAAAAATCAAGAAACTTCACCAGTCATCACTAAATTCTTGGACACACAGCAGTTACAACATTAATTTTCTTGTTCTCGTGTTGGGTAGTAGATAGAGCTTTTACATAAACACTTAAGAGTATACAATATTACCTAGCATGCAAATATGTTTGTAACTCAAGTTTACTTGTTGCTATAGCTACGAATAGAATGTCTTTATATGAGGCTAAGTATTATATAAAGTAAGCCATAAACTATATTTTTGGTGTTAAAGGATGCATAAATATGATGGAGATTGGTATTATTCACTGTACTCCTAAATTGAAACATTATGCTCTTCTTGGAATTGTTTTTCTGTTTTGTCGAATTGTTGAATAATGATAAAGCGATAATGAAATTCAAACTGGAGAGCTTTACATCTCTGTCCACTTAAATAGATGGACATAAAAATAGCTCCCAATGCCAGCCTCATTCAAAATCCAATGATTTGGATGGTTACCAAAGGATTCATCTAGCCCAATGTCATGTCTCCTTCAAAAATAACTGATGCCTGTAGAAGAATACAAATATCAATATTTCTGTGACATGCTCCTCAAATCTGAAGAGATATGAAGTCACAGGTCCTCTTCATCCATATGAGATATCACAGGAGTTTTAACAGCCTGTGGCAGGTTGGCCCTGGCTGGAGGCCAGCTGCCCACCAAAGCTGCTCTGTCATTCCCCCTCCCCACTTGGAGAGGGGAGAGAAAATATAACAAACACTTATGGCTCAAGACAGTTGCCCAGGGAGGCCATGGATGCCCCATCCCTGGAAGTGTTCAAGGCCAGGTTGGATGAGGCTTTGAGCAACCTGGTCTAGTGGGAGGTGTCCCTGCCCATGGCGGGGGGGTTGGAACTAGATGATCTTTAAGGTCCCTTCCAGCACAAACCATTCTGTGATTCTATTCTATGATTCTATGAGGACAGGGTGATCACTCAGCAATTACCATCATGGGCAAAACAGGCTTGACTCAGGGAAATTAATTTAATTTATTGCCACTTAGAAGTCAGAGTTAGAGTACTGAGAAATAAAACCCAAATCTTAAAACACCTTCCTCCCGCCCCTCCCTTCTTCCCAGTCTCACCTTCACTCCCAATTTATTTACCTCCTGCTCCTGAGCGGCACAGGGGGACAGGGAATGGGGGTTGTGTCTCTGCTACTCCTTCCTCCTCAGGGGGAGGACTTCTTGCACTCTTCCCCTACTCCCACAGGAGACAGTTCTCCACAAAATTCTCCACCGTGAGTCTTCCCATGGGCTGCAGTTCCTCACAAACTGCTCCAGCCTTGGTCCTTTCCATGGGGTGCAGTCTTTCAGGAACAGACTTCCCCAGCATGGGTCCTGCACAGGGTCACAAAGTCTTTTCAGCAAACCTGCTCCAGCGTGGGCTTCTCTCTCCATGGGTCCACAGGTCCTGCCAGGAGCCTGCTCCAGCACGGGCTTCCCACAGGGTCACAGCCTCCTTCGTGCATCCACCTGCTCCGGTGCGGGGTCCTCCATGGGCTGCAGGTGGATATCTGCTCCACTGTTTCCCTCCATGGGCTGCAAGGGGGCAGCCTGCCTCACCATGGTCTTCACCATGGGCTGCAGGGGAATCTCTGCTCTGGCGCGTGGAGCAACTCCTCCTCCTCCTCCTTCTTCACTGATCTTGGTTTCTACATAGTTGTTGCTCTCACATGTTCTCACCCCTCTCTCCAGCTGAAGTTGCCCTTGTGCAGGTTTTTTTTCCCCCTCCTTAAACATATTGTTACTGAGGAGCTGCCACCATCGCTGATGAGCTCGGCCTTGGCCAGTAGCGGGTCCATCTTGGAGCCAGCTGGCATTGGCTCTCTTGGACATAGGGGAAGCTTCTAGCAGCTTCTCACGGAAGCCACCCCTGTAGCCCCCCTGCTACCAAAAGCTTGCCATGCAAACCCAATACACAGACACAGAAAATGTTTTTTCTTTCATTAATTTCTCCAGTTGCATGCCTTTTAATGTCCATTGAATGTTAACTTCTAACATTGGCCACTTTCTCTGGCAGAGTTCCAGTGTTTAATTACTTGGTTGTGAGAACTACTGCTTGTTGTTACTATTAACAAACTCCCTGGGCTCTTACTTAAATGCATGTTGAAATAAATTATCAAATCTGATACGGATTCTGTAGAAAGATTGCCCTTTATGCTTCCTTCATAGCCCAGATTAAAAAATTGGAAGAGCCTCTAAGGGCCTAGCATGCATTTGCTTTTTCTGAACAATTCTGAGTCTATTTGAGCCAACAAGGAGAGGAGCGCTCCTGGACCTGGTACTGACAAACATAGAGGGACTGGTGGAGGCTATTAATGTTGGGGACACCCTAAGGTTGTAGTGATCATGAAATGATAGAGTTCAGGATCATGGGTACTACGCACAAAACAACAAGAACTAAAATTACAACCTTGTATTTCAGGAGGGCTAACTTTGACCTCTTCAAGAAACTACTTGGAGAGATCCCATGGGATAGGGCTCTGGAAGGCAAAGGGGCTCAAGAGAGCTGGTTGGTATTCAAAGACCACTTCCTTCAAGCTCAGGATCGGTGCATCCCTAAGAGAAAGAAATCGGCCAAGGGACGCAGGAGACCTGCATGGTTGAGCAGGGAGCTTCTGAAAAAGCTCAAGTGGAAGGAGGAAGTTTACAGTAAGTGGAAGAATGGACTGACCCCTTGGGAGGATTACAAGAATGCTGCCAGAGCGTGCAGGGATGAAACAAGGAAAGCCAAGGGCTGCCTTGGAATTAAACCTGGCTAGGGATGTCAAGCTCAACAGGAAGGGCTTCTACAAGTATATTGGAAGCAAAAGGAAGACCAGAGAAGTTGTAGGCCCACTGTTGAATGAGACAGGAGCCATGGTGATGGAGGATGCGGAGAAGGCGGAGTTACTGAATGCCTTCTTTACTTCGGTCTTTACTGCTCGGCCCAGCCCTCAGGAGTCACAGGCTTTGGGGAAAGTAAAGGGGAAAGAAGAAAAATTCCCCTGGGTTGAAGGGGATCGAGTGAGGGATCAATTAGATCAATTAGATATTCACAAGTCCATGGGCCCCGATGGGATGCACCCGAGAGTGCTGAGGGAGCTGGCAGAAGTCATCGCTGGGCCACTCTCCATCATCTTTGAAAGGTCCTGGAGAACAGGCGAGGTGCCTGAGGACTAGAGGAAAGCCAGTGTCACTCCAGTCTTCAAAAAAGGCAAGAAGGAGGAGCCGGGGAACTACAGACTGGTCAGCCTCACCTCCATCCCTGGAAAGACGATGGAACAGCTTGTTCTGGGCATCCTCTCAAGGCGTCTGGAGGAAAAGAAAGCTATCAGAAGTACTCAACATGGATTCACCAAGGGGAAATCATGTCTGACTAATCTGATAGCCTTCTATGATGGCATGACTGGATGAATAGATGAGGGGAGGGCAGTGGATGTGGTCTACTTTGACTTAAGGAAGGCGTTCCACACCGTCTCCCACGGAATCCTCATAGGGAAGCTTAGGAAGAGTGGGTTAGATGAATGGACAGTGGGGTGGATAGAAAACTAGTTGAAAGACAGAGCTCGGAGTGTCATGATTAGGGGCACAGAGTCTAGTTGGAGGTCAGTGACGAGTGGTGTTCCCCAGGGGTCAGTGCTGGGTCCAGTCCTCTTCAATATATTCATCAATGACCTGGACGAGGGGATAGAGTGCACCCTCAGCAAGTTTGCTGATGACACAAAGCTGGGGGGGGTGGCTGACACACTGGAAGGCTGTGCCACCATACAGAGAGACCTGGACAGGTTGGAGATCTGGGCAGAGAGAAACCTTATGAAATTCAACAAGGGCAAGTGTAGGGTGCTGCACCTGGGGAGGAATAACCCCATGCACCAGTAGAGGTTGGGGGCTGACCTGCTGGAGAGCAGCTCTGTGGAAAGAGACCTGGGAGTCCTGGTGGACAACAGGATGACCATGGGGCAGCAATGTGCCCTTGTGGCCAAGAAGGCCAATGGCATCCTGGGGTGCATCAAGCAGAGTGTGGCCAGCAGGTCGAGGGAGGTCATCCTCCCCCTCTACTCTGCCTTGGTGGGGCCACACCTGGAGTACTGTGTCCAGTTCTGGGCTCCCCAGTTCAAAAGGGACAGGGAACTGCTGGAGAGGGTGCAGCAGAGAGCTACAAAGATGATTAGGGGACTGGAACACCTCTCTTATGAAGAAAGGCTGAGGGATTTGGGTCTCTTCAGTCCGGAAGAAAGACGGCTGAGGGGGGATCTTATCAACACTTATAAATACTTAAAGGGTGGGTGTCAGGAGGATGGGGCCAGGCTCTTTTCAGTGGTGCCCAGCGACAGGATAATGGGCTAATTACCCAGAGGTAGTGGGCACAAACTTGAGCATAGGAAGTTCCACCTAAACACAAGGAGGAACTTCTTTACTTTGAGGGTGGCAGAGCACTGGCACAGGCTGCCCAGAGAGGTGGTGGAGTCTCTGTCTCTGGAGACATTCAAAACCCGCCTGGACGCGTTCCTGTGCAACCTGCTCTAGGTGACCCTGCTCTGGCAGGGGGGTTGGACTAGATGATCTCCAGAGGTCCCTTCCAACCCTATGATTCTATGATTCTATTGTGTGAATTTTGCAAAGGAAAAAATCATTAGCACTTATTGATACTATCACCAAGGTTACGCCTTGTCAACCTTTGACAGTCACAATTAAACAAATTAAACTAGGTGCTTTAAAACACCTGTTCTTGTCGGAAGTCTAAAGAATATGAAATACCTTCAAAAGCATATCAAGCAGAGTGCTACTGCTAACTTCAGGTTTCCTGGCAGTGGATTCCCAAATAACCAGAGCAGGAGGAAATCTGTCATCACGTTCATGAGCACTGAGAATTCAGTTGAATGGAAGAGTAGAAGGCAGCGTTAACTGTTCCATTTTGGCAAATTCCACTGTCCTCCACAGTCTTGGTGCTGTGCCTAGTCACTTCAGAAATGAGAGGCAAGGATATCATGATGAGCAATCAGAATGATAATTTGGGATTCCTATCCAGGAAATGTGTGCATTTGGCTTCTCGCTTCTTGTGTCACTTCCAGTATTTTTTGCAAGGGTAGAAAAGAATAGCAGCTTTTCCCGGGCTGCTGACTTGACGGTGGAGGAGTTTGAGGAAGGGACCAAAAGTTCAGTAAAAATGAAAATAAAAATTGCTGACTTTAATATAGATATCAAAAAGGATTTTTTTTTTTAAATGTGTTTGGGGGATGGTTTCAGATTAAAATTTAACCAAGATTTTTTTTTATTGAGGACCCTTAGGCAGAAGGGTTTTTGGAATCAGAGTGGAGTTCTTTGGAGGAGCGGGTTGTTCTTGAATACTGCTTCTTGAAAAGCTTTCTCTGAATAGATGCAGAAAGAAGTTCAGTTCATAATTTTGTATGCAGGTTAGTTCTTTAGGTACTTGGCAGCAGAGTTTCTGTCATCAGGCATAAGCAAAGGTGAAATTAAAAGCTTCATGTTTCTACCTGAAGACAGATCTTCTGTGATTTCCAAATGTGGAGCTATATTTGTATGAAAAGTGTTGCTAAGACTGATGCTCTCTTGTTGTTTCTGTAAAATGAACAGTGCAAAACAATCCTACGTGTTTTAAAAGTAATTGACGTGCCTCACATAACCTGGTTTTAGGATGCCTCTGTATTATATAGCTTTTACAGTGTACTATTGCACGGTACACTTGACTTTTAGTCAAATTTTGATTTTGGTATGGGGCAGAATTTGGCCTGTAATTTATGCAGACCCTCTGTGGTATCTAAGCACTGTAACACTTGCCAGGAATTTGACTTTCTGCTTTAAATCCCAAAGTCTGATCTAAATCTTACCCTCAGTTTCATTTCAAAGTAGTTATTTTTCTGCCTGACATATTTACACGGGAAGTAGTCTTTCATCTGTCTCCATGAATTATGCAGACAGCCAGGTTATCATAGAGAGGTGGAAAAGGCTTTATGTTCAAAGGCTTTACTGGAGTCAAACGCTATCATTGGAAGCTCTCCCACTGGCAAATAATAATTAAAATTTTTGATGCGACTGTAAGGTGATGAAAAGCGGAAAGGGTGGAGATCAAGACGTGCGGCTGTGGAAGAGGAAAGGGGTGAATGCAGGCTGGATGTGAAAGCAGCAGAGCGTATTGTCAGACTAGTCCTGAAGCTGGGACTGCAGGTGACCTGCTTAATTTACACCCTTTAACTTAGTTATCCCTCACTTGGGTGCAGGATGTTTAATTTTTTGTCTAGAAGTGCATAGGCAATGAATATACTGTCACAGGGCAGAGTTTTTGTATGATTCCATATTTTATGTTATTTTTTGTGCCTGGTCTTAATTGTGCCATCATTTATCTTGTATACTTGCATTTAGAAGCATATTTTTTATTTATGCCTTTAATTAGTTGTGCAAATATTTAATTATATGTTTTTGGTAGCTTATAACAGCAGCCTCAGAGCATTTTAAAGTAAGATTTCTAAGTAGGATCATACATCTTTAGAAATGAGATGCTTGGGTTTTGTCGGAGAATCTTCAAGCGTTTTTGAAACATTCAGCCAGTTTTAGAAATAGCTTGGGGCTTTAAATATTAAGAGGAATGTTAAATGTCCTTTTTGCTGTTCTCTGTCACATAGGCATTAGGATATATAAATGCAGCATTTTCAACCAGTAAGCTAGTTAGTAGTTTGCAGTTGTCAATAAATGGTATGGGGATTTATAATTTTTATTATTATAAAATTATTTAATACTTTCTTGTTCTGTTGTATGCATGCTATGCTGGAGTATGTTAAGTTTCATCAGTTCCAAGTTAAAATTTTCAAGGTACTTGTTAACCATAATACTAATTGTATCAGGTATGCAGTAAGATATTAGATTATAAAAAAATATTAATTACAGTAATTTAGTAGTTAGAAAAAAGCCATTGAGTTCCTGTTACATTGCTAAACATCAACATATACTGGGTAGTTTGTGTATACGAAAATGTCAACACTGCAGTAGAAGCAAAGCTAGTTCCAGCTTTGGTAAGATTAAATACCTTCTCTTTAAGGTCAGGCAAGTTAAAAATAACACCATAACCAAACTACTCAGGTGTTTCTTACTTTTCTTTATTATTTCCCTTTTCTAATGCTCAAGTACTTGAAAATAAGCTGAGACAAAAATTTTACATTGCTTCAAACTAATGGGAAATTTACAAGCAAGTCTTTGTGTTCCCAAATTTATTCATAAAAGTAATGAATATTTTTGTGGTATTATACTCTATTTTCTTAAGCTCAGTCAGCACAGGAGTTTGCAGAGTGATTCAAGTACATGGAATTTTTGAAGACGCAAAATGATTTTTTTACAAGAAAAGGTAAACTTACGTTAGCCCGTATTTTAGTGGATCTAAGCATGTTTCCCTAGGGGCTGGGGTATGTGCAGGGTTGCTACTTCCTTTTTTCTTTAACAGACTTCGACTTCCAAATATATCTCACAGTTTTCAGGGCAAACTCCTGTCCCAGGCTTCCGACAATGAGATGGCACAGGACTCATAATAAACGCTGGTGGTAACATTCAGTCGGAGTGTGAGCATATCATCAGGCACTTTCTATTAATTCTTGTATTTCCAGTATTACAATGACTTCATTACAATTACATGGCTATATAGCCATGCCCTCATAGCAGGATTCAATTTACTAGTGAAATAAATGAAACCGAAATGATAGGCAATTCAAATCATTCAAGCTGAGGCTTTACACTGAATGTGTAGATTTGCATTAAAGCTTTTGATGTTGTTACCAAATTGAATGGGAATTTTAGGTGTTATTTTCTCTATTGTAAATCAAGTCTGAATGAAAAACCAGTGGCACCGTTGCACTTGGTTGATAACAGGAGGCAGAATGCCGAGCATAGAGAGGAGATAATACACTGATGTACAAATCTTCACATGTCCTGCATTGCAATCTGCATCATAACAAGCCAGTATCAGCAGGGCCAGTCCCAGTGTTGCAGATGTGCAACCAAGATTCTCTTCAAAAAAAATAAAAAGAAAATATGTTTTCTCCCTGCCTGTTCATTGGTTACTAAAAGAAGACATATGACCAAACCAGAACATGCTCCTTTCAGGCGCTGCCTCTTCTCTTGCAGCCCTGCTGGGCTTCCTTCATTTAGGGAAGACTAAAACATGGTTTTCTTCAAATTTTTACCTTATCGGATGCTGCAGAGTCGTCACGATCTCATGTCAGCAGCGGGTAGTCGCAACCATGAAGGCAGCTGAACTTGATTATTTGTCAGAGACTGTAATTTTGGTATTCTGCTAGGTAAAAGGAGTGCCATGATGCGTAGGCCACTGGGCATGGTTTGATTTGGAAGGTAAAATTACCTTGCTGGTTATATGTTACCTTGCTGTCACAAGTTTGTTGTGTTTCTCACTTCATTTCTGATTTAGATTGTGTGAAACCAAGTTCACACAGAGTTCTGTTTTCTTTTTAATTGGGTATTCATCATTGCACCCAAATCAGTTGAAGAAATCCAGTGCTATATCCTATTACCAAAACTGAATAGAATAAACAGAGAATAAAGTTTAGATATTCACTAGTATCCTAAGATACAATTTTAATAGTATAGCTTGTAACTTAGATATGTTTTATAGTAACATACTAGTGAAATGCATGGTGTTACAAAATCAAAACAGATGTATATTGGTGTTTGGAACACTTTAGAAATTTGAATATAAATGAATCTAAAGTGTTTGGAACACTTTAGAAATTTGAATATAAATGAAATATAAATGAAAGGCAATAAGGTTGTGAAAGTGGTACAGATTTTGGAATAGTTCGTGTTGTCTATAATTTAATGTGAGCTGAACTGACAGTTCTGGAGTCAACTGTCCAGTACAGGAATGCTGCGGGAGGAGAAGAAACCTTTTCCCATGAATAAAACACATCTTTTTATTAATGGATGAATGTTGTCTAGTGAAGTCTCCCATACAGGCTTTTTATTGCCTAGTTTCTCCCATAGGTTGAATTGAAAATAGTGTTCCTTCAAAGTTTTCTAGTAATACTAAGATGTAAATCTCACTACAAGCAATGGGGAGTCAGTCCAGTTTGTCATATTGCCTCAAATGATGGTATTCAAAAATAAGCAGGTGAGACTTTAGTTTATTTTTATACTTTTTATTGTTAACTTCTTAAAGTAAGATTTGAATAACAGAATAAACTGTCACTTTCAAAAGAAGAGGGGAATCAAGGATTAATAGTAGTATAAAATTTTAGTGGAAACATATTGCAAGGTCCAACTGTGTTGTCATAGCTGGGAATAATGATTTGTTGTCATTTTGAATGAAGATATTTATCTGTATAAAACCAGTTTTATTGACGGTTATTCTAAAGAAAACTTGAAAAATTGATATTTATTACAAATACTAGTAATTAGTTTTAAATTTAAAAGAAAAACCCTTTACAAGGCAATAAACATCTGATGCATTTAATTTACACATGCCAACAGTATAATGTAATAAAATCAAATTTGAGAACGTGGTATATATCTCTCTGAATCCTCTCTAGTGGCATATCGTGTTTAGAGACCAGCAGAAGCAACACGTAAGGAGAAGTACAGATATATTTAATTTGCTTTGAAATGGTGTGCACTGGATGAAACTCAAGCAGCAGTATCAAAACAAAAGAAATGCTAAAAGCCAGTGAGCGATCCCTACCTCAGGTAACCAGGGCCCATGTGCTATTTTGGTATAAAATAAGCTTTTATGCTTGGGTGTCACTGACCTTGCCTGGTTTACTACAGCTCCGTGGATCCTTCTGCTGTGGTGCCTGTGATCCTAGGATCGGTGAGATGCCAGGGTTGAGATGCCGTGGTTCTGCACGGCATCTCAGGTGTGCGTCTCTAGCAGGACTCCCATCTGAAAGTATATTGGTAGAAGTTCTGAAAACTAAACATCATTCACATTGAAGACATGTGACTGGTATGATGCTTTTAGATTAGGTTTTTATTTGATGCAAATATCAACTTCTGTGTTGGGAAACATTCCAGAATTTTTGCGTAAATTCTGTACATTCAAATCTTAAAAATTATTTAGTAGGATGTGTAGGAAGGATGGTCACTCTTGGGCATAACCTTAGCAAAAGTAGTTACACTCAGAATTTTCATCGGAGTGAATATTCACAAACACGCTTTTGAAGTTGCAGTATAAGTAAGTAGTAGTAAGTAGTTGCAGTATAAGTAAGGCAAGATGAAAAACTCAAAAATGTATTAGGGAAAGAAAAAGTAACAATGCATGGAAATAGCCTTTAGATAGCAAAGGGAAATGGCAGATTAGATAAGCCCAAATCTTTTCTGTGACTAATAAGGTCCTTGAGTGGTTTTGAAAACATTGAGGAGATATGGAGTCAAGGATTATGCAAATGATGTTTGTTAATTATTTTGTTTCTGTCAAGATAAAGTGGGAAATGAAACTGGCTAACTAAGGGAAGGGATAACTTCTGCTGATACTAAGGGATTATTCAGTCTAAAGAAAGTAATAAATTGTAGAAAAATCAACTATTAATCTCAGGTTTGTTTTAGTACCAGATTTACATCTTGGCTATAGTATGTAATTCTGTATCAAGTTCCTGAAGAATGTTCTTATCAAGATATCTAGTGTTTAAAAATAGGTGGTGGTCTTGCTGAAAACTGAGCTCTTTCTCCCAGTTTAAAAAAGGTGCATCTAAGCTTTTAGTTGAAAATCAAGCTTTTGTGTTTGAAACCTCAAGCCAGGTTTTTAATATTCCTGTTAGTTACTATGACTGCCTTACTCATCCTGTATTTTGCGTGTTACATCTTACAAAATCTTTAATAAGTTGTCTTGATACAAGTAGTCTGAGATCTGAGAAGGCATACTTTATAGAGTTGCTTGGGAGCAGATGGCAATAAAGTGCTTAAGCTGTTTTATGCTTCCTAGGACTTTCAAAACTGAAGCTTGGGAATTTTTCTCATTGGAAGTATTGCTCAGACAATTCATTATTATAGGTATTGGCCAGGTTTGAAACAAAATTTTTCATTTTGTTGGCATTAATACTGAATGAAATTTTAAAAAAACAATCATAGTATCAGTGGAAGGCAGACTGGTTTAAGAGAAATCTTTTTCTTACTAAGCAACAATTTTGGTGAAAATGAGATACTTTCTCTAAGGAAAACTCCAAAACATTATTTTCAAAGTAAAATAGAGGTGACTTTCTCCATCATTGAGTCTGTTATAATTTTCACATTATTCTTTAACTTATTGCCAAACAGTTGTGTTTTTTCTCCTTTTACTGAGAAGTTGTTTTTCTAATAATTTAGTATCTTCTGTGTTGAGCCTAAATTTACTCTGGATATTTTATACCCTTTTATTTTCTGCAAACTGTGGCTTGTCTTAATTTTTCCCTTCCCTTGGTTATCTACTGCAGAAGTATTTATACATAGCAGATAACCTATCTATCTCAGCCATTGTTTTGCTAATCTAAACCGGTCAAACTCTTTAAGCCTCTCTTGGAGAGTATGCTTTCCGTTTCTCTAATGATTCTCCTGGCTTTTCTGCCCCTGTTCTAGTTTCAATTAATCTTTCTTATGTGTCTGTCCTTGTACATGCTGTTCTAGATGTGACCTCATCAGTGCCTAGCACAACAATGATAATATTTTCCTAAGGCTTTGCAGAAAGCATCCATCTTTCTTTTACTGTAATTTAAGAAAAGAGATATAAAGAAACCTGCTCTTGAAGACTGTGGATTAAAAGTTGTGTTATACAAAATACTGTGCTGAAACAAACGTATCATTTAAATAAGAGTAGCAATTACCATTTTTATCTTGAAAAGAAGGAAGGATGCAGGGAAGTAAAGAAGTAAAGTTTTCAGCTAGAAATTAGTTGCTCTGCACAGAAGAGGTTGAAGCTGAAAGTTCAGCAAGGAGCTTCCATGTTATATGATCTAAAAAGTAAAAAGGGTGGTGCAAAGTCCATAAGGGTTTTTGTTTGGTTGTTTTTTTACCATTGAAAATACTGGAATTTAGATATGGTAATTTAAAACAGGTTTTTACAGCATCCAAAATTAACTCTTTCAGAAAAATAGTCAGTGTCCTGTTATGAAATCCTCTGGGGAATCTTCCTCAGGATTCAAAACTATATGCAGTGAAACTAGAAGTGTGAGAATAGATACATCAAATGTGATGGTAACAGTGCAGACACTGTAATGAAACAGTGTAAATCAATAGTAAACGCTAGACAAGACATCTAGAACACTTTGTATATTTTGACCACATTTCAGAAATTATAACTCAAAAGATTTAGATTAAATTTTAAAGCTTTAGCCTAATCTTTAAGGTTTGGGGCGGGGAGAGATAACAACAAAATAGGAAATAACAGCTCAGCTCAAGGAGAGGTAAAGGTATGTCACTTCAGAAGTAGGGGGAGACCATACACATACTGAATGACACAGCAAATTGTTTTGGGAGTATTATAACTTTCTCATAGTGCAGTATTTTCCGTAATGATGTAAAGTATTTTCTGAGTATTCTCTGAGTAATGGTGTAAAGATGATGCTCAGCTGGGAAGGATGGAAACATTTGAGTTCCAGAATGGATGGAAAAAATTAGTTCCAGGAGGGGCAAGTTGACTAACGGGGTTTAATTCAGTTCCCAGAAGGACAAGCGTGATGCTCTGTACAGAGTGTGTGATTTCATATTATGGTTGAGCTGAATTATGAATTTGCCAGTACCAAAACGTGGGGGTCTTTCCCTGACTCATGGTGAGTAAATCTTCTTCCCTTTCCCCCAAACAAAACCAAACATGGGGGCAAGAGACTGGTAAGAGATAATTAATATTTGTCCATATTTTTGATAGTTCCCTTTCTTTCCCCAAAGCCTGTGTGCCTTTCTTTAATTGTTTCCTTTAAAGTCTCTTTTCATTTCAGGGTCCTGTGGGCTATGAATTAAGGCTGTTAAGTCTGTACAACTAATACAGATCAGCTATTTTTTTTTTTGTATTTTTATCTTGTTCTCAGTTTTTTGCATGTTCATCTAGTTCCTTCAAGTTTCCTGTACAATACTCAGTGTAGTGTCTAATGACCTTTTATAGCACTAATCTACTCATCAGGGTTTTCAGAATAATTATTCTCAGGAGTCACAGAACATGAAGCATGCATAGTATAACTCCTTTTCTCTCTCTCTCTCTCTTTTTGATGGCAGCATGTAAAATTATAGTCCCACGTCGCTATTTAGCATCTGGTTTCATTTCTCAAAATGTATCTGGCAGTCTTCTTTACTAGGTTTCTGTTTATCTGTGTTATTATCCTTCATCAAAGGTCTTTGTAAAAGGTTGAAATATTTAAATGAACTTTACTGAAACTTTTGGTAAATGAGTTAAGTGCATCAAGGTTCTTGGAAGAAAGGAGGGAGTTACTGGTATGCTATACACTAGCTTTCTGTATGCGTATATATGACCTGTAAATTAGAATGAGAATGAGAACTGTTTATTCTCAATTATCCTGCCCATTACTAAGCAGCTTCTTAAATGGATACAGTCTGTGATGGTGATTCTCCTTTATCTCATGTAGAAGTGATCTATTGTATCAGAAGTGTCTAAATTCAAGGTAGGTCAGAATACATTGGAGTGGAAAATAAAGTTTTTCAAAGCATACTATAGTGAAAAAAAGCCCTACCTACCCCTGACAGAAACAAAAATAATTCTGCTGGTCAGAATAGGGTGGAACTAGGAGTCTGGGTTCTTTCTTTCTATCTGTCTGCCTCTCCCTCCCTCCCTCCCTTCCCAGCAACAGATTGGTATTATCACGGGAGAGCTAATAGTTTTGTAGGTTTAATCAGACACACAGGGAGTAGCATCCAAGTCTCACAGTCGGGTAAGCTAATTCCACCAACTAACCACTCTTTTTAGGTGAGTAGGAACCCTTTCCAAATGGAATTTTCTTCAAAACCTAATAGGTATGAAATGGTTTTGTCTCAAGGAACACCTACTAAAGAGAAAATTGAAAAAAAATCTCAGCCATCTCTATTAGTAACTGCAGACAGTGTGTATATGTTTGTGTGATGTGTTTATGTATGTGTTTATGCTAGTTTATATTGACTAACTCCTGCATTGTAATCACAGAAATGTTGGAAAAGTTGATTTATTCTTTATATATCTCCCATTAAATAAATGTTATGAAGTCTACTTAAAGATTTAGGTATTCCTTGCTGTTCCTTGAGTGGCCTGTAGAATAAGGCCTGCTGCTGTAAAAATCTTTAGCTACCTGTGCACACTGTGAATTTAGGATAACATCTGGGGATTTAGCTTCTGGTTTTGGTACGTCAGAGCTAAAAAGGTTATTGTCTGCTGCTTTACATACCTGATACTTTTTAGATTGCAATGTAAAGAGCAGGAACACACTGTGTAAAGTGGTACCTTAAGCAGAATATGCAGAGATACTAGCTTTGAAACTTTTGATGAAAATACTATGTGTCATGAGGATGCTCAGATACTGTCATATTTTTCTTGCTACCAGTCTAATGCTGTATGTATGCTGGCATGATACTGTTCATTAAGGACAAATTGGAAAACTAACTTCATTATAAAAATATTATCAAGGATAATCTGAGTTACATTGTGTGGTATTTGTAACCCTTTTATACAGAATATGGAATTTTTGCACAGCTATTATAAACCGTTGAATTTGGTTTCCTTATAAATGGTAATATTTTTTAAAAATGTTTTTCAGCAAAGGTAAGGAGTTACTGTTTAATTTGCTCTGAACTTATTCTGTGAGGAATAAAATGCGGACAAAGCTGTGGACAAACGGCTAAATCTGAAATCCTTTTAAAATTCTTTTTATACACAGGCTCTTTATACTCACCAGTAACTTTCCCAAATACAGATGAATTAGCAATCTTATGATTCACTGCAAGTTTTCACATATACATAAAAAAATATCTCCTCACAATTTTCAGAGCTGTTGAGTTTCCAGGGACTTTGAGTTAGTGGGAGCTGAATCATTTTCTTTACACTTGCAATGATATCTTCCAGGACTGAATTAGTGAAATACTGTCATACGTAATATTGTACAACAGTTTTATTGAGTAGTGTGAAATGTTCTCATTTATCTCCATTTTGGTAATTGAAATGACAAATTTCAGTCTTACAATTATCCAGTGTATGTCTATTAATATAAGAAGATCCAAATGAAGACGAACTAAAAGCCCGTGTAGCCCAGTGTGCCATTTCAGACAATGGCTAATTGTGAACGCTACAGGAAGGGGTAAGATAAGAGCGTGCACTGTTAGTGTGGCTCCCCAGAATATTTTCCCGTCATCCAGTAATTGTAGTTCGGTAATTCTGGCCAAGAAGTAATTTTTTTTGTGTTTCCCTTGAATTAAACTTTCTTCTGCAAGTATGTTCTGTCACTTTTTGACCCTCTGTAAGCTGTTAAAAATTTCTGATGTGCATATTAAACATCAGCCACTGACGGTATTTACTTTGCTCTGAACCTATTGCCAGCTGGTTTGATTTGATGTCCTCTTGTTCTTCTATGGCTACACTGGAAAATAATTTCCTATTTTCCACGTTTCTTGTGATTTTGTGGCCCTTTATCATATTTCAACTCAGTTGCTCCTCTTCTAGTTTGAATGGTTATAGTTTATTTATATTCACTTGTTTCTTGTGCAGAGGCCATTCCATCTATTGACCATACAAATTTTCCATCAGTCTTCTCACTCTTCATGTGTTTGGGGGAAGGAAGAGTATTACTGTGAATGTTTATGCCTTTGGCAAATTGTTGCTCATTGTTGTCTCTTTTTTTTTTTTTTTTTTTGGCCGGTATCCTTTTACATATAACCACACAGAGGGCATATTTCTTCATGTTTTCATGGACACAACTTCAGCTTTTTTGTAGGATTGCTTTACAGCTTTACATTCATTTTTTTCAACACTAAAGGGTTCTGAATGCCATGTGAAAATTCACTTGAGAGTCTTGAATTTTGAAGTCTAGAGCAATATACAGATGTTAAGGCAAGAAAAAACTTTTTGTCTACCTGCTTCTTGGGCCAAGATGCGGAATTTCACCCTGAAGAATTTGGGCTCCAAAGAGGTATAGATGAAACTCAGTCATTTTCGTGGTGACTTATATTACTATTAATTTCTTTGAAGTTTTGAATAGATGTATGCACAGTCTATATTGGTAGTACTTTTTTTTTATGTCTGAATTTGTCTTGACAGTGCTAAACAGAATACGAAGTGCTGCAGAGACACAGTGAGACCTGTGTACGTTGCCCACTGCTCAACAATTATTCTGCCAGCTAAATACAGAGAAAGGCCTCAAAAAAAAGAATTTTTGCTTGCCTGTTTTGGCTTAATTTATAAACAGGAAGCTTAGAGCCGTAATAGGGGAAAAGAAGCCAGGTGGTCAATGTGTTAAAGAAGGCTCCAGGAAGACGCTGCCACCGACTTACGAGGTTCAGAGTGGCCTCCCCCTCGCTTCCCAAACTCTTTCTCAAGGAGGAGTCCAGGTGCGGCTGGATGCAGTCTTAGCCTCCAACTATAAAAAAGACATCAGACCCTAGGTTCTGTCACAGAGTGAGTTTAATACAGCTCGAGCCGTGTGCCTCCAAAGAGGAACCCCCTCTGTTATTTTCCTGTGCTTTTTAAAGCCTCACAATCTATGACATAAGTTGTTCATGCACCTGTTCACGTGACAAGCAGGTGTCTTTTGTCCAATCAAATTGTTCAACAGTTACTTGTCCTCTTTGATGACTGAAGTTTTGGTATAGGCTCTTTAACCTTACACAGTTTCATAACCTTTTTGTCCCCTCTGCACCTGAAATTCATCTGCCTTCTGACTCTGGGTAGAATGGTTCCTTTCGTCATTTCCACGAGTCATACTTCAAGCATACAATCTGCATTAATATTACTTATGCAGTTTCATTGTGTTAGGTAAGTTGCCATTCTTCTTGGACTAAGAAGGAGTTCTGCCAAAGTTCATTATGTTGCCAGGCTACACCTGGAAGGCTTCACCAGTCCAGCTACTTGTGAAGCAAAACTTCAGTTTCCAACACAATGGTTCATAAGAAAATAATCTTTCATGGTGGCCAAGATGAATTTGCAAAGGTTTGGGAGGAAAGTGCTTTGTTTTTTTTTTCCTTTTGGCTACCCTAAGTATACAACATACTGTAGAGTGGATTTTCTATACAGTGGTTGTCACAGCAGAGCTGGCAGTTTAGAATACATTGCAAATGCGTACTTAATAAACTAGCGATTCACCAGCTAGTGTTCATTTGACAGGTATGATTCTTGGCATAATTAATTAATTGAAATAAATAACTCTAAAAAATGCTGCCTTTTTGTCGTGGTTCTGCTTTGTGTCATTTTTATCATGAAAAATATCATGAGCTGTTTATTATATTTCTCATTATTTCCTTTTTATGCTTTTTAAAGTGCCTGAGAGTAAAAGAGCAGAGGAAATTACCCTTAATTTACCAGGGTTTTTTAGTTGCCAAATATCCAAGCTTGTTGCCGTGGAGATCGGTGCACAACTCGGATGCCTGACTCGCTGCTGGTAAAGGGAGCACCTTAATGGATTATCGAGTGAATGTTTGACTATATTAAATAGCTAAATAAACTACAGGGATGAGAACACATTTATTTTAGGATGCAAGGGAAGTTACTGATATCCCCCAACATCTACCCTCCGATTCCATTAAGTACTTGTGGAAGACGCACAGCTTTTCAAACTCTGCTCCTGTTTCATGTCATGTTTTCTTAGTATCAGTTATAGCCCTTGGAGAAGTGCACTGTAAAACTGAACTTGGAAAGTTAATATAAATATGAACTCAAAGCTGCATGCGCTGTGGCACTTAAAGAGCGGGGATTTAGCTTGAAGTGCAACGCAGAAGTGATTTGAAGTGGTGTAAAAGTATCATTTCTTTTTACGTTTAAAGTGGAAGAATCGATTCTTGCTTGTGACTGAGAATCTCAGAGACAGGATGGGGACTTCTTCCTTGCGTGTTTTAAATTCTGTAGCTGATTCTGGGCTCTCAGTAGTGATTTTTACAGTGAGAGAGCTGAGGGACTGATAGCAAGGCTCTTTTAAGGTTTTTTACCTGGAAGTGTCCCTTAATGTTTCTGTAATTATGAGCTAATTTCACTTTCTCTCTCCTTACATTGTGGAGATTCTTACTGAGCAGCTCATATACAGACCTGAGAAGGGAAGAAAATCCAGCTGTGCTACTTCTTCCTTCCAGTTAATTGCAGAGGCCGATTAATTACCATGAAAAAATACCATAGTGAGAGAGCGGCTGTAGGGATATAACGTTGTCTGTTGTACAAGGGAGAGCTGGGACGTTCACACGGCTTCTCTCTCACATGCATCTCCTTATATAAAGAGCTATAATACTTTGCCTTATAGACACTTTACATCACAGAGGCTTAACATATTTTATCTATGTAATCCTTATTCTACTGTCTTTTATCTGGGCCTTCTGAGCGTATTTTAATCCAATTTCCCTGTGAAGCATAATGTAGGGAAGGAAGCGATCTCACTTTTTGTTAACTATGAGTAATGCAGGCTGAGAAAATTTGGATGGCTGAGATGTTCATGTTCACAGGGACTGTAGCTGTGACTGTCTTTTGCATACACTGGGAGGGGGAGGGGACTTTCACTGTGCTTTCCAACTAGACTATGTGTGCACTGGTTTTAAGAGAAATTGTATCAGAGCTGTTGTTTTGGGGGGTTTCATCTTTTATTGCCAGTAAAATTTCTCCATCTAATCACAGTATGAGGTTATATTCCTCATCCTGCTAATTGGCATCTTATTCAGAAGTTCTGTCAAATTTGTCCTTATCTTCCCTCCTCAGTTTGTCTCTAATGTGGATGAGTAAGCTGAGTTATGTGCTGTAGTGCTTGGCTGTATTACAGTTCAGTGGTTTTAGCACATCTATTTTCTTTGAATGCAAAAGGTTAATTTGGTTTCAGTGTAGATTGAATCTGGATACTGACCTTTACAACTGGAAAAACAGATAGAATCATAGCTTAATTAACCTCCCAACCAGGATACGTATTTGAAACATAGTCAAGAAACCATATGTTTTAAGTTCTACTGGGAGCCATGTAGGAATCATCCATATCTGGAAGCATTAGGATTGTCCAGAATTAGATGAAAGGAAAAATTTATTACTGTACTGGTGAAGCATACAGCTGCACTTGGAAAGAACTAAACCAAAATTGAAATATTGACATTTTGCCATCATACTTTGTCTTTATTGTGAAGTGGGAAAAGCAAAGAAGACACTGAATTCGTCAGCTTCTCTATTGACATTTTCCCTAAACTGTCCTGTTTTCCAGCTCTCTGTGATAGTGTTCCATGGCCCTTCCAAGTTAAAACACAAGTTCTGTGGAATTAGATTTTGTGCATGTAAGTTTTAAAGTAAACTAAACTCTGGAAGCAAATAAAGAAAACAAAAAAGATTTTGTCCCTTTGCATTGGTTACTCAGCATTTGTAATCAGTTAAATGCTTAATAAAAAAAAAGATGACTGAAAATTGAATCCTAATCCTTTCTCTGAGGTTCTTCTCTGTAATAATTTTGTCTCTAGTATCTCAGATTGCAAAAGCCCCATTTTGCTTGTTTATAGCAATAATTGGCAAGAATACTGTTTTTGTATGAGGGGAAAAAATTCATTTGGAGCTAAAGATGTTTTTTTGATATAAAAGAGAGTCACCTGAATACCATCTGCATTTTTATAGCTGTATAAGCCAATGTTTGCCAGAGTTGGGAGTCTTCCTTCCCAAAAATCTGAAAGATAATGCGTTGCTGGGGATGTTCTATGAGCATCATACTGCACTGTGGACCACTACCTGAGGTGAATAAGCCAAATCTTCAGTGGACCTGGTTCAAGTTGACACTGTGTAAGTCACCAGTTAAATACCTGCTTCAGATACAAGTGGCAGAATGTTGCTTATTTTCTTATAATGGTTAAACTGTACTTGAAGTCCTTTCCAAATGCACTGAATACTAAATATCTAGAGCATTTATCAGATTGAAGACCTGCTGTAGCGAAATGAGAGAAGGTGTGGTATCTGTTTAGAAATTGACAATAGTGATTCATGTGTAATGTTATTTCACATTACGTGTTGTGACTAAGAAAAGCAGAATTCCTTGGTGAGAAAGCACAGAAAAGAATATAATGGAATCACACATGCTTCATTGTTGCTGCAGTAATGGGAAAATACGCAAAGCATAAGGTATTAACTGATATCTAAGATAGTAATTAAAATGTTTCATGAATAAGAGACTAGATAATTTCAGTGGTGCTTTTAGGCTGGAGCCTTTGAAGACAGGCACACATAAATGCATAGAATATTGTGTGCAAATACTCGAGTCAATTATAGTGTCAGGGTGTTACTCCCAACACATTAGTCTAAATTCTGTGCAGTAATTAACAGATATGGATAAAATAAATAAAGTCTATTCTATATTCTGGTAAGTAGCTATTTATAGCCGCTCTGGGAAAGTTTGAATTATTGTCTGTCCTAATTATGCCAAGGACTTTTTTTATTAGGCATGACGGTCTGACTGGGAGGAATTAACAACTGCCTACAATGTCTTTGCGTTATAGCTAATCAGATAGCTTGGCAGAGCCGCATCTTATATTTTTGGGTTTATTTTTCTGTTCATTCATTTATTAGTCACATCTGGAATCAGAAATTGTGCTCTCAACAGTGAAGTCTTCCCTTGCCTAAGACAGAGTAGCTGTTTCTCTTCCCCAGGAGAGTGTCCCCATTATCTGTTTTCCCCAGGCTTCCTCCTTCTTTCCCCCTCAGTGTTCCCCTTTCTACCCGAGAGATTTCTGTTGTAACACAAAATCTGCTAAGAAGGAGTAATCAGTAAATGGTGTGCTGTACGTGTCCCTCTCTCAGTACATCTTTGAGAATGAATATGTAGGTCATGTCTGTCTGGGAATAAAAGACCTGTAGAAGGCTTCTTGTCATGAATATGTATGACTTGCTGGGCAAGTCTGCTAAGAAATAGGTGTATACTATGTTCCGCACTTCTTTTTACTTGTGTTGTTTTTAGTGGAAAATAGAATCAAGATTTAGCCTTTTAATTAAACATTAGGGTAGCTTTAAAGAAAAAAAAAAACAACAAAAAACCTTTTGTATAACAGTTTCCCTCGATCTCCTGACTGAATAAATGAATATTTAGCAATAGGTACATATGTGAGTTCTAAGAATAAGTCCTATTTGATTGTAATTTCTACAGCTTCCTTCCTCTAATGAATATATTGAATATTTCAGAAGGCAAAGGAAAAAAAAAATGTGGCCTGGATGCTGAACCTTGCAGTCCTAAAATATTCCAGATGTAACTGCAACAAGGATCTAATTTTTGTCATGGAAGCTCTTCAAAGGATTGGAGTAAATGACACATTTCTGGGTTTGTGCAGTAATAAGCTACTATTCATTTCTGATGCTAACTTCTTTATGAGCAGAATCAGTAACTTCAGAGATGCAAATCAGACAAGACTTAGCTGTAAACAATAATGATCATTTCTGTAATAAAGGTCTATGATAGCACATATGGAAACTTCACAGTAGGAAAATTTGTATTACCTTGATGGTGGATCCCATCAGTTATGAAGGATGATGGTCACTGGATCAGCGTACATAGAAATAAGATTTAAATGAACTTCAGTATTAGTTCTGAAGCAGAGATAAGTGGCTGTGGATACATATTCTATCTTGAAGCTGTCTTTGCTCTGAATTTTGTACGCGTTTTAGTGTGAATAAATATTTCACTCCATGAACTTTCATATAGAGCTTGGTTGAGAAGAGATTTGTAAGAATTTTTTCATTCAAGTTCTGAAGTTTATGTTTTGCTTTGATTTTTAAAGAGGGAGGAGTTGCAATGTTCAAATTTATCTTGAAAATCAAGAACTACATAATGGCTAAACTAATGGGTAGATAATTAAATTAAACTATAAGCCCCAAATGGTTTAATTATTTATGAACTTTAGTTAATCTATCATTAAGATGGATTTGGGGATTTCCAGAACAGGTATGAAATATGCTGATGAACATATCTGTGAAACCTATACACATCTCAGATTCAAGTGGCATAAAATTCCTTCACGTTCTTCCATTTGTTATTTTGAGCTCGTGATTTTAGCCCATAGTGCTGAGTTGTGGGAGTTTGAATCTGGGCCTGCTGGTACAGAATTAAATTACTCAGCTGGTAACATTTCTGATTTTTCAGCTGCATCCAGCAGTAGCAGTCACCAGGGTTCAATGGGAATTCTCTTAATCCCACTCTTACCTAATGTCAGTATTTTCTGTGAGCTCTACTATTCTGCCTACAAGCCTATTTCTGTTATGCACATGGAGATCTTTGAGATACACGTTTGCTGCATATCAGAAGCCAGGCGTATACTCAAACAGTGTTCTTTATCCAGTACTGTTTCCATTATTTTTTCTTAGCATTATTACTTAGCATTTAGGATTTATGTTCAAGAACTTGATTATTTATGGTTTTGCTTCTGTTCTTGTTACTGTTGGGAGATTAGCAGATTTGAATGATAATCATAATGAATCAAATCTGCCAATGAAAAGTTGCACCTGTACTTTAAAGGATTTGAATTCTTGGATATCCTTTAAGGGACTGGGAAAAATCCTTTTATTTTCCCTTTTACTTGAATGAGTTTGAGTTCATGGTTTAATGGGACACAGAAGACATAAAACTTGTAATCAGATAAAAGGTTTGAAAATGGCGATGTTTGAATGTACAGCACATAATCAAGTACTGCTTTATAGCTCTGTTGTAATTGAGGCACTTTGACTTTGTGTATTTAATTAATCTTTTGTCCTTTGATAAATATTTGGCTGTTAGACAAGTAGTTGGCCACCCACAGTCTTTCATCTCTGGTACTAATTGACTGGAATCCAGCAGGTCACAATATCTGGCAGACAAAGTGGCCTCTGAATTCCGGCTTCTGAAACAATTTAGTTTGTCTTTTCAATTAAAAAATTTGCATATAGTCATACTTAACAAAGAGGAAACTGAATGCATGTCATTTATGAATTAAAAATTGGATTACATAGTCCACAGACAATTATCTATGTCTACTTTCTTGTCAAAAAGTTCCTATCCATTAATTGTTACAACTGTTTGATGAAATTTGCATACTGACCACCAAGAGCATTCATAAAAGAGAGGATCATTGCAGAGACCAGATGTTTGGGGAAACGTCTGAAGGATGAGGAAAGGATGTCTCTGATAAGAGAAAAATAAGGAGTGTTCG
This sequence comes from Chroicocephalus ridibundus, assembly GCF_963924245.1. Lineage (NCBI taxonomy): Eukaryota > Metazoa > Chordata > Aves > Charadriiformes > Laridae > Chroicocephalus > Chroicocephalus ridibundus. Next base: position 39,561,396 of record NC_086288.1, on the reverse strand, counting down.
GACTGATAATTGAATTAACATTGATTGGAGATGGTGATGAGAAGACCACATCGTCTCTTCGGGCTCACTGAGAAGCTTAAGGAATAGCAAAGTGTCATGATGTACTGGGAGCTTTGGAAAGTGGCTGCTGTACTAAAGTTGGCAAAAATACATGATAGAATGAAAAACAGATCTTTATTGATCCAGGGTGGAAATACTTAAATACTAAATTATAGTAACATGTAAATTATAGTACCATTTGATTTAAGAAATGCTGCAGTGAGATTTATTGTGTTGTGTTTCTGCTCATCATAGAAGAGAGACAAAATGATAATTTGATGTCATAGTGAGGAGGATTCTATTTCACTTTCTTGCTCCGTGTGTCAAACCCATTTAAGGAGAGTAACACAGTGTGAAAGTAAGTGATAATTAAATAGTTGGTTTATTTCATATTTGAAACAGAGACGTACAGTGACATATATGCATCACATCTCTGTAGAATTAATAAAACAAAGCTGAACTGATTGTCATACATTAGCAAAACAGATTGACAATGTAAAGCCTGCAGACTGCTGCATTTGTAGTTTATAGAAACAAAAGTAGAAATTGTTGCTTGTCTTCATTTTCTATAGCTGAGTAATGCCAAGAAAAAAAGGTATAAAAATAGGATTTGCAATTTTCCAAGGTAAGGTATCTTTATCAACAACACCCAAGCACAAAATCTCCCATAGCATGTCTCCAGTAATAAATGAATGTAAATCAAGTGTTAGTGCAATCAGGCAGGTTGTTTATAATTGCCAGGTAATTTAGACATTAGCAACCAAGTAGCAGAAGGTGGTTTTGACATGTGGAAATCTATCACAAATTCCACTGCTACCTGTTATAACTAAAGTGCTCTGATTAATGTAGTGAGATGGCAGAAATTAAACAGGCTGTAGTTTAGACATTGATACATTAATAATAAAAAGCTCCCTATTTTTGCTGAAGAGAAGTATCTTGGCAAACAGCAGTGGAAAACAAAAACATTAGTGAGATGTCTGTAGGGCAAGATTTGTTTCTAAAGGTGACAAGTAAATCTCTATAGACACTAGGTGTCAGAGAAGTTAGAGCTTTGTATTGGCTGTCAATATGTGCACAGTTCTCCAGTAAAAAACTAACAGCAATGAATTCATGCGATTACTCTCCCTCCCTGGAGGTTTTTCTTTTGACTCTAAAGAACTAGCTCTTTTAAATGCCCATATACATAGGGAAACATTTTATGTGGTTCTATATTTTGACGCAGTGAGGAAAACATTTTCAAATGGTTATTTTCCATTCCATCACTTTTCCTGTCTATTTGCCTTTTCTGGTTTTATTTATTTATTTCTGTAATCTTTTCTTCAGTTGTAATTAATATTATCCCTCTTTGCATTTTTTCGTTTAATTCCATTTGCAAATAGTATTCCATCTGTCTTGACTGTACCAAGGTATATCATTAGAGTACAGACTTTTGATTTTTAGATTACAGTCTTCCTCTGCTTTTTTCCTGTGACGTTTTAATAAGAAGGTAATGGAAAGTTTCACTTGTGCAATATCTATCTTTGCAGCTTTTAATTTTTAACTATGTGGTCAGCTTTGGATAAAGAAAGGAATTACTTGTATCTTGTTAGAAAAGTGCTAGTAGGAACTATCATTTTGTCAGCCTTTTTTTTCTTTCTTTTCCCCAAGGTATAAACTGAATAGCAAAGGCAGCAAATTACAGTAGGTTTTTCATGCAGTGATTGATGCCTGGTGTTCACCAAATAGTTCATGAGTCAACAAGGACAGATACTATTTTATACGTGTATTTTTGCATACTAAGAGTGATTTAGAATACCTAATGATAGACAACAACCTTGGATAGAATGCCTGTGATTTTTATTCAGGTTAAAGTAAGCAAAAGAGTAAATGAAACCTGGTTAGTTTGAAGAAAACTCCTGACATTGTTAGTCAGATGATGAATTCAGTGGGTGGAACTAGGAGTGTATGGAAATTATACATCTACTTAAAAAATGAAAACAGTCACGTGAAATTATGTTTTGTAAGCGTATGTTAACCTATAGACTAGTTAAGATATTTGTGTCCATAGTTTGTGATGGATAGTGTCATTTGGAAATGAACTGGGTGATACAACACTGATTTCTTTTCAAAAAAGAGGAGCACCATGAACCTCCCTGACAGTAGGTGCCATTCGCTGTGTTGCCCTCGATCGGAGGAGGCAGAAAGATCCACTGGCACCAGGCAGTTGCCACACAACAGGGTATTACTTATTGCCCAAGCCGATCCTGAGCAACATATATGTTTCGCTTCCTAGTAGAGACATTTATCAAAAATGTGATGCATTGTATCGAACGATGCAAAATACATGTACTTCTTATTCAGATCTGTTTCGATAAATCCCCTCAATTCTCTTTAGTATTTTAATAATTTGATGCTTTGGACATAGAAACATATCATACTTCAAGTCAGGGTGTTATAGCAGCTTATCTGCTTCAAATATACTTTCTGAAAGATGTTCTGCTGCTGAAGGATACGTAGGCAATTTGTGATATGTTTTTATATGCTGGAACTTCATAAAATAGCTCATGTTGGAAACATCACCTGTGGTAACTTGTTCAAGTGCTCAGACCTGGAACTGTGTGGGGCTCGGGCTGGATTGTTGCACTGCATTTTATTGACTCGCACAAAGTATGTAATCTGCAGCAGAAACATGTGGAAGATGATTCTTCGATCAGCTTAAGATTTATTCTTTTCTTGCATTCAATAAGGGAAAGGACGTGATCTCCTTCAGCCTCTGAACCGAATCAAATGGCTGTCTTGCTCTGTAGGTGCAGAAAGAAATTAGACCCACTTCCAGCCCTCAGTTCCTGGTTATCTTAATTGCAGTAGGAACAAGTTCACTTTGCTCCTAGAAAGCAGGAGGTACTAATGAGCAAGACCTTTTGCTGTGTATGTTTTCTTTGTTGTAAGACTCTCACTCACCCTTATATTTTGGTCTTCTGAAATCCTGGCCTTTTTTATTTTCAGTTTTGTTCCTTTAACCTCATTCTCATTAGTATTAGTCATTACCAGAAATAATTTTCCAATAAAAGCTTCTGGCTAGCTTCTTATCTCATGATCAGTCAAGGGCAGCTACGTGACACACATTCTCTGTTTACTGAATTGTGTTGAACTTATTTTCAACTTCATAATTGCTTCATTTGTCATTTTGGCAAGGATTTCTAGGAACTTTTCACTTTTGCTAAGTATGGTACAACAAAGTCAAATCTGGCTCTTTATGTGAGCTATTAAAGGAATTGCACTTATGTCAGGTGGGTGTTTAGTATGTGCTGTTTTCTGACTGTATTCTGTGCATGCCTGTCCTGTGCTTCAAGGTCGATTCAATGCTGGATTATTTTTTTTTTTAAATTTAGTGGTGTATTTATTCCCAGTTTTAAACCAGTTATGACCTTGTACATCTATGCAATATAGAGAAAGTAACCTAATATTGTAACATGGATGTTGTCCGTGTAATTGCAGGTAGAAGCATCACTGTGAAACACTTAACGTTGTAACAACAAGCGTGCCATTGACTCGTCTTGGCCTGTGATGGAAATTGCTCTGAGCCTCATTAAATTATAATTAGCATTTTCAACACAAAAGGGCGGTGGATCAGATTCTGATACATTTATCATGCTTATTAGCAGCTTACGCTAAAAAAAACCCTGCTACACTGAGTCCAGTGAGACTGATGTGGAGTAAGCTGGTATAAGATATGAGAAGAAAGGAATCTAGTCCACTAGAGATACTGGCCATAAGTAATGCAGTGACATGTCTGTGCCGTGCAGTTAGTGGCATTGTAGAATTCTGTTCAGAGAAAAAATAACTTCCTAAAATGTTTAACTCCAAATCTTATTTCAGTGAAAGTACCCGTGTGTGGTTTTTATAGTCTTACGTGATGCAAATCTGGCCACAAAGATCTCTTAGTTGCAAAATAAGTAACAGGATGCATGACAACTAAAGCACCTGTACATTATTCTTATGTAAGGTTACCCAACAGCCCATTAATAGTGAGGTTGCTTGATCATTGCTGTGTACTCTTCTACCCACATACAAATATGGAAAATATGCAACTTGTAGGGTAATAAAACTAACTTCTTTGTGTCACACTGGATTACGTAGTCTGTCTCCACAGATGACAGTCAGAATGTCATGCTTGAAATGCTTCAGCATCCTCAGAAGCTTAGTTTGAGATAATCAACTGGTTTTGTACAGCTGTGATTTACAATATAGACCTTCACTCTGTTTAGATTTACCTTGTCCACAGGCTTTGTGCCTAGTGACCTTGTTGGTGATTTGATATGAATGTTGAACTTCTTAATGAAGTTAAAATTTATTAGAATGGCAAGCTCAAAGCCCCATCCAGCACCTGGCCTTGAACACTTCCAGGGATGGGGCATCCATAGCTTCTCTGGGCAACCTGTTCCAGCATCTCACTATCCTCAGAGTAAAGAATTTCTTCCTAATATCTAATCTAAATCTCCCCTCTTTCAGCTTAAAACTGTTACTCCTTGTCCTGTGGCTACGCTCCCTGGTAAAGAGTCCCTCCCCATCTTCCCTGTAGGCCCCCTTTAAGTACTGAAAAGCCGCTATAAGATCTCCCCAGAGTCTTCTCTTTTGCGATCTGAACAACCCCAACTCTCTCAGCCTGTCTTCATAGCAGAAGTGTTCCAGACCTCTGATCATCTTCATGGCTCTTCTCTGGACCTGCTCCAACAGGTCCATGTCCTTATGTTGGGGGCCCCAGAGCTGAACACAGCACACCGGGTGGGGTCTCATCAGAGCAGGGTAGAGGGGCAGAACCAACTCCCTTGACCTGCTGGCCACCCTTCTTCTGATGCAGCCCAGGATGCGGTTGGCTTTCTGGGCTGCGACTGTACATTGCTGGCTCATGTTGAGCTTCTCATCCACCAATACCCTGAAGTCCTCCTCAGGGCTGCTCTCAATCCATTTTTCCACCCAGCCTGTATTTGTGCTTGGGATCGCCCTGACCCATGTGCAGGACCTTGCACTTGGCCTTGTTGAATGAGGTTTGCACGGGCCCACCTCTCAAGCCTGTCCAGGTCCCTGTGTATGGCATTATATGTGTATACTTGTATTTATTTTAATAATTTAAACCCCAAAAAGAGAAACTGTGAAATAGTTCTTGAATAATGTAACAATAGCTGTACTGTGGGAGAGTGTTATCTTGGCTCTGGCCATGCCCAGCAGCACATAACTAGGAAAAGAATGGATACTTTTACATATCTATACATATAAATACATTCATAGATAGATAGATAGATGTTATACGCATTTAGATGTTTTATTTATTTATATCTATAGATGTGATATAGTATATATGAATAATATAAACAATACATATGACACTATATGTATTTTGTTGATTATTTATTTATTTATATTTTATTTCTTTACTATTCCTAGCAGACTTTTCTTCTGTGAGTTGGCACTTTGAACCCAGCCGTTCTTTGATATTGAAAATGTTCTGGGTTCCACCTCAAAATTACGAATGATGCCCAGTAATTACACAGTGTGTTTATGTCTTAGTTAATTATGGGCGTGCTCTGTAGATATCCGGTGACCGGCACTGTTAGTTGAGATCATCTACATATCTGGTAGCTCAGGCCGTATAGTGAAAGCAGTTTCTGCTCCAGTTCAAAATTCCAGAAGTGAAAAGGTGCTGAAAGGAGGCTCCTTTGTGGATGCGATGAGGGGGTACTAGGTGGAAAGGAACTTTAGGCAGGCAAAACCACTTTTGTTTGGCTTGTGTTGTGCTTACATTAAGGAGACATTTATTTTTGTGATACCTTCTGATATGACTTCTAGAAGAAAATCTGCCGTACAACCATGTATAGAACTCTAAGGCTGAGGACTGTGTGCAGATGTGTGAAACAGCATGTTGCACCACTGGGATGCAAAGGTTAGAGCCCACAGAAAAGAAAACAAAGGCAAAATATTTTGTACAAAAGGGGTGGGGTGTGCTTTGGGTGTATGTGTGTGACAGAAGTTGTTGCTTAAGATTCTCCTGTGAGTTGAGATATTGCGATTAGTTCTTGATGCTCTTGTGCTCTCTTCAGAGAGGTGACGTGCGATCTGTTAGCAAGCTGCCTGGTCAGCTCAAGTGATGCCCAGAATCAGAGCAGAGCAAGGGGCAGCTAAAGGAAAGAAACCAGACAAACAGATTAGTTCGTTTAAGATGTGCTTTGCTACCCAGCAAGACTTCAAATTGTTAACTGTGCATAGGAAAATTTAGCGTGTGTCAGAAAGCAACCACCTGTTGTACCACTTTCCTCCCTAGAATGAGAGCCTGAAATTTTTGCAGCAGTATTTTAGGCATTTGTTACTACTGCCCTGCTTATTCTCTTGCTTTAATAAAAATACTGTTGTTTAGCAGTGTAAGTCACATTTGCAAGTTGGGAAAAACTGTATCTTTAAGCATCAGAAAGTTTAATGAACTTGAATTTTAGCTCGTTGCCGCAAAAAAAAAAATCAGTTCAGGAACCCAGTCATGTGCTGAAATGAGATTTTAGGAGGTGGTTTACTGACAAAAAAAAAAGAGAGATTTAACTATTATTTTATTTTTAATTATTTTAATTCCTTATTACAATCGGAGTCGGTTTCTTGGTACGATATGGTGGGACAGGTGCATATAACATTCCTCCCAAAGCAGTTTCACGAGCATGTCATAATCTGAAATTTTGTGGCATTATTTCTCTTTTGTCTTCCTCACAGAATTTATATTGAAGGTTGAATTTCAACAATAGCCTTGTAAATGGTCTTGATAAAACTGAATTGTTAAGAAATTTACAGACACAGACTGATTTTTCTTGATATTGCAGTGGAATTGTTACAGGAACTTGTTTCTGTGCTATTACAGTTTTGAAGAGGTACCCGATGGGTGTTTGCAGGATGTAACACCAGACAGAAGAGATAGATATTTGTGGTACAGAATGTCTGGAAATAAGGAGAGGCATTCTGGTGTGTGTTTTTTGGACTGCGTAATACAAGCTGCAAGCCGAAAAGCTCATACCTGTCATGGCCAGGAGGAGCCTTGGAGGGAGGTGTTTTGCTGTTTTGTTCACTGGAGAAAAAGACAGTTTCAGAATTTCAGCAAGAGATCTCTCTGAATATTTTGTTTTCACTTTGCTTAAGGGCCAGACCTCTGCATGTGTAAATTTAGAAAACTCAGTCAGGGAGATAAAGAGCCCTAGTTATAGGCAGTAAGTAATTCCTGCTGAGATGTGTGAATTCTAAAAGGCAGATGCTACTTTCTTTGAAATAATCGGATTGGAACGACATGATAAGACATTTCCCTGATGTACAAAAATATGTATGTATAGATGTTTGAACATATATTTCTTTGGATATAAACTTTCAAATGTAAATTAATATTGAATGTGTGGGAGAAAAAGATCTTTTTATTATTGTTTAGCAAGCTTGTAGGAAAAATGTTCTTCAATAAAGATAGCTCCTCTTCACTTACAATAAGAAAAGGAATCAATTATTCTTAACAATGTGAGTACTTTGTAAAGATAAACCATTAAAGTAGAAGCGCACAGATATTCTTTAAGGACACATTTCAAAAGAGATTTTGCCGTAACTTTTCTATTCTGTTCTTTCTTTGTATGAACAGTCATGCGAGTTCAATGTGAACTTGAACGAAGAATTCTGTCTTCGATTTATGTATGGTTATTTAGTGCAGCATTTTGTGTTTTATTTATATGCTTTTCAGGATAAATCACCATGAAATACCTGAGCTTGGAAATGATGATTAAATTTATTTATCTATTTATTTATTTTACCAAAAAACTGTACAGACAGCACTCTTTCTTTCAACTGAGACTATTCAGTGTATGATCTAGTACTTTGCAGGGTTTGGACGCTAAGAGTTTTCAGTTAGAGGGTCAAGAGCTTGTTGTAACTAAAGTGAAGGAGATATGTGCCATAGTGAAGAATGGATCATATAAAAAGCCTAGAGAGCTGTAGCCAGGAAACAGATTTTGAAAATGAATCTCTGATGACAGTTTATTAAAAGAAAGGAAGTTAGAGTTCGAGAGTTCACTGCACTGTCAGAAAATACAAAATATTTCTTTAATCCAAGTGATGGAGAATAAATGTTGCATGCTTTTAGCAGGGAGTTTCTCAACTATGATCCCCATTCATAATTTTTAACCACAAAGGGGGAATTAATTTCATGGGTCCGTACCTTCTATTATTTTGAGGTCAAAGCAGAGCTCCTCTGAATGCTGACCCAGAATATCCAAAGTATATTTTCAGTAGGTATAAATGAAGACATTCAAAACAGTATATATTTAATGTTGTATAGAAAGTATAAGCAATTATTAATTTATTGCCAAAGCTAGAGTAGATAATATATCACAGAAGTAATATTTGAATCATAGAGTGCTTTCGGTCAGAAGGAATTGTCTAGTTCATTTCCCTGTTCAAAGCAGGGACAACCTCAAGGACAAGATGTAATAAACGAGTGCATAACTTGAACAATCTTACGTTTAATTCTTCCTAAAAAAGAGAAAATTCTGGCACCCAAACCTGAAGGTGGTTAAGTCCTGAGAATTAGCCGGTATGGTAAAATAAAATGGAGAATGATGTATGGTCAGGTAGTTCAGCAGCGCTGGAGTACGTTGTGCTACTTAATGCTAGTGAAGACAAAGTAAAAAGAGAGATAGTGCAGTATATTAGTATTTGCAGTGCAAAAGACTGATGGTGCTGAGGGATGGAGCAAAAACATAAGCTCATAAGCTACCTGCCGGCTGACGGAAGAGAGGTACCGTAGGTTTATGAAACAACGAAGTAGGTTTGAAACTTTCTGTAGAAACTGATAAATTAATATGTAATTGTGTTTTTTCATTTAGGTGTGCTTGCTGGGGTTGAGATCAAAGCTGTTTTGATATAAAAATGGTGGTGCGTTTTTTTCCAAAATGTTTGCTGACAAATAGCCTAAGGTTGGGGTTTTTTTTGTCATTTTTGCCATTACAAAATTGTTCTGTGCTACAAATTATTGGGGAAATTCTAATTTCTAGCCTAGACATGTGCATTAATGGAGTAGGAAGTTTAGCTTTTTTAACTGGTAGCTTCTGTATTTTTCTGTAGTCGTTTAATGAAGGATGAGGAGAGAAGGGTTGGAGTCAAGTTGAAAGCCTTTTATGGACATGTACGCATCAAATTGTTAATGTATGCGTCTGCCTGCCACAGCGATGCATGCGTTGCAAATTTAGCTGCATAGGTGAAAAGTCTGCTTTGGGTTTTGTCCCCATGTTCCCCTCTGCCCCCTGCCCTGAGTAAATAATTTAACAATCTTGCACAAATGCTATCTAGTTCAACCCCTTCCAGGTAAAAATCAGTCTCGTTTATATGAATAGTTCACCTTAGTGTTTGAGCCCCCATTCTCAATGCTGAGAAAAACATTTCTATGACCTCCCTAAGGTATGTGCATTTGCCGAGGGGGATGAACATTGTTTCTGAAATATCATTTACCTTTTCAGTGTAAATGAAGCTGAATCTAGTGCTGGGGAAGTGCTGGGTTGAGCCACTGCTTCACTCCTTTAAATTGCCAGCAAAAAAAGTTGTGCCATAGACATGTAGCTATTCAACGCATACTTCATTAGTGGATTTCAACCTTTGGTGTTGGTTTGGGTGTGTATGTGGGTGGGAGGGGATGGAGGGGCAGGTGTTAAATTCAACTAGATCTATGATGCCTTACTATTTGTTGCTCTCAGACAATGTCTGGCCAGGAAGTCGTGTAGCGCTGGTTTAATCTTCCCGAAAGGATGAATTCAACTTTTTGGATGTGTCCAGTCTAACTATGTGGATTTTATTATTTGTCATGAAACATTCCTGTCATACAAGAGTACACATTTGCATGAGAAAACGACATGATACATTAATCTTTCACTGAAAATGTTGGGTTTTTTTTTTAAATAAAATTAACGGTAATTAAGTGCTAACATTAATTTCTTACAGAAATTTTTACTGATTTTAATTTGCATGAATATTGTAATGATTTATTCATCGAGCTGTCTTCCATTGTACAGTCAGTAGCCAAACTGAAGAGAAATAGAGGAAGAGAAAGTCTGTGCATTCAAAATACCACTTCTTTGGTAGAATTTGAATTACATAACTTTCTTTATCTTTTAATTTTGTTTTTCAGAATGACAAATCCCCAGGGCGTTCCACGAGTCGATCAAGTAACATTTCAAAGGTATGTGAAATCTATTTCCTTTGTATCGAACTTAAAGAAAACTGCATACAGTACTTTACTGCATTTAACCATATATGCATCTTCTGATGTTTTCTTTATAAACGTCAGATTAAGTTTTTTACTGCCCAACATTATGTTTTCCATGTAAAGTCCATCTTAAAGTATAAATATTCAATTAGCTATTACTGTAATATGTGTGATAATGAGAAGGAAATAACAGTTGCAGTTTTTTCACCTGGTTTCCACAACTGCTTAACGTTACATTAACACTTTGTCTTAAGATAGAATTACTGCTTGATTTTGCTCCCCCTGCCCTACCCAAATACTAACAGCTGTAACATGTAAAGCTATGAATGTGTCATCATTTTGGATTGAATTCTGAATTCCTTTTACAGCGATTTATGGTTCACTGCAGCCAGGACTTTATATCTAGATGCTTTTTAGTTTCTAGGAAACAGAGAGGGAAAACTAGGGGAAAGCAAAATGTGATTTGTACTGGGGTTCTTTGGTTTTAACCCCCCTTTTTCTGTATTTTTGGTTCAGAGGTGGCTGAAATTTATTCCAAAAAGCCAAGATATACAGGAGGTAAAAGCTAAAAACTCAATAATTGTTTTAATCCCAGCCTAAACATCTGCCATGTATTTATTATGTTTGTATCTAAAGATTTAATATTTTGCATCCAGTGCAAGCGCAGTATTCATAGGCCCCTTTCCCACAACATTATTGTCTGTAGTGTACCCGCTGTAAAACTGTTTTCTTTTCAGAGCTTTAAAAAAAAATATTGTGATTTCTTAATTAAAGAAACTTGGTATATGTTAGGTTCTGCTCTTTCAAGAAGGAAAAAAAAAAAGGCAAGGCAAAACGTGCACAATATATACAGCCTGTTGTAGAATATGGCTGAATCTCTTCCTGACTTGTTGCCTATTTTTAAAAAGTATATAGTTGTATACTCACAAGATTGATCACAGTGAATTGTATGTATTATTTTTGCTAAGAGTTTAAAGTGCACATATGTAGTTACAATTACCATAAATCTATGCTGATTTGATATTATTTTTTCTGCTTTTTAAAGTCAGTTGTGTGGGTTACATTGTGACAAAGCATAAATATATTCACCGACACGAGACACGTGGCAGTGACTAACATTTATTTTGAAATAATTTCTGTAGAAATCAGTATAGGTGCATATTAGAAAGGGGTGCTTGCATCTGTTGAAGTAGTACATTAATAAGCAAGGTTTGCAGGCATGCATTTAATCTATTTCTGATGTATAGCATCATTCGTTCTTTGGCATCATTTTTTTTCTGTGACGCTACCTGCCAGTGAAGCTTTTCAGATGCTGAAAGACACGAAATTGGAAAGCCAGTTTCCAGTTTATTGTTCGTTTCAAAATGCTTTTTTTGGTAAAATGGCAGGGTGTATGTGTGTGTGTACATAGAAAAGCAAACACCTAACTTCTCAGGTTAATATCGCATGGCACAAAGTATAGTAACAAATACTGCACCTCAAAAAAAGATTGGGAGCTTCTAGGGCATGTAAACTGTATACCAAAGGCAAGAGTTGAGTTCTGTGCAGGAGCAGATCTTGCAGATAACAAAAATTTCAGTTGACAGAAAAATTAGAAAGTCTTTGTCTAGAAATATAAATTACACTAATCAAAACACACTGTTTTGATTTTGTATCTTTTACAGCTTTCATTTGCCTGTATGAACAAGCAAAAAAGGGTAAAATAGAGAGTTATATTTTAATAGTTACTGTGTATTGTGTATGCCACCCTTGGTTGTATAAGGGGCTCCTGGTCCAGAGCAGAGTAGATGTTCCCTGATAAAGCTGGATTTTGTACCACCTTGTTTGTGAAATGGAATATAGCAAAGATTCTGCAAATACAGATTCGTATTTCATAATGCTCTTAAGTTGTTTGTTCAGAGAGGACACCTGAGGTTTGCAGTGTATGCTTGGGCAATTTTGTGTACTAGGTACATTAACTCTGAATTACCTGGTATTACGGATTAAACTGAATTGTTGAATATTGAATATGTCTTATCTAGACATAATGAGAAGGAATGGCTTTGGGTTTTTTGTTATTTACCGAATACTAGTTACTATATACTTATTCAATCTATACATTTTAAAATCAAACATTCCCTAGAGGGGTGGGGGGAAATCAACACTTCAGTTTTACCACTCACTTTTGCTGTCCATGGAAAGCACAGAAATTTAGCATGTTGCAAAGACTTTTCTTTTCTTGCATATAAGTTTCTGGTAAGAGTTTCAGTAATAAACTATTTTAGGCAAATGAAAGAACAAAACCTAAAATATTTAGATACTATTTCAATACAAAATTATTTGTAAAGTCTATTGTAATACATGTTACTAAGTAAAAACAGTGGCTGGCCAATATGTTTCTGTACATGTACTATTATAAGATTAAGCCAACTGGAATATTCACAAACGATTTTCATGTAACTATAAAATTATGTAGCTCTACCTCTGAAAGTATTTTTTTTTTTTTACTTGTAAGTCATTTTTTTTTTCACTTGTGTAATGGAGTATTTGATCAAAATGGCAGGAGTAAGGCAAAATCCTGCGCTTCCATTCCGTTAACCTGACTCAGCGCTGAATCAAGTACTGTTTTATTTGTGGGCGAGAGTACATGAGCAGCGATACTGAGTGTAGCAGGGCTATAGCTCCCACTGCCCCTTGTCCCCCTAAGACCCTGTGCTGTACCCCTTCTGCCCATGGCCCTCCCCTGCCAGGCCAGCACCGGTTTGCTCGGCAGGTAGGAGAGGGAAGCGAGCATTTGCTCAAACTAATTTGCTGATCCATCTCTGTGTTCTTTTCCACCTCATTACTGTGACCTTAAATATCCTGCTGGTGGGGTAACTACTGAGTTAATTGCAGGTTTTTGAAAGTAATCTCATATCATTTTGTACTCTATCACTCTTCCGTACTCTGCCCAATTCTGTCTGCCTGTTTCTGGGTACTCCTGACTGACGGTCAGCTCTGGCCGTCTTCAGCGAATATCCACCTGGGACATTCGTTCATTCGCTTCAGCCTATACATCAACAAAACCGTCCTGGGACTCCAAGAGCAACTGCTTCAGTTGGTTTTCCAAGCAGAGACAATTAGGAAAATGTATCAGTGTCCGATTTCTGCTGCACTTCTGGTAATAACCTAGATTTTCCCTGTAGAATCAATAAATCAATAAACAGGTCTTCTTGCCTTCTGCCCTGCTGGCATTGGGAGTAATAGATCATATTTGGGACTGAGCTGTATTTTGTGTTATCTCGCAGTGACGAAGTAGAGCCCTAGTTTCTAACTATGGCTTTCAAAACCTATCTACTGCAATACATATAAATAAAAACATAGAAGTATTGGAAATGTAAGCTAAGAACCAGCCTTGCTGGTTTTAAATTATTGTTATTATTTTTTTTAACTGTTAGACTTTCTCTCCCACCCATTTCCCATGGTGCTGGTAGCAGAGGCAACTTTATTATTCTTTGTAAAAGATAAGCCTTGTGCAGCGTTCTGGATTTCAGAATTAGAATTATCTTATCTGGATGTGTTTAAAATCTAAATAAATTAAAACCTTGAGCTTGTTCATTACATATTTGCCACTGCTTAGTTCTGTGCACTGTAGATTTTTTCAGTAAGCTTGTTATGTCTTCCTAAATATGTGTATAATTTAAGAGGAAAGCTAGTCTGAGAAGGATCTGGTGGATTCGTTTCTTTCCGTTGTGGTTAACCAGTGGAACAAATCTGGTGTTTGAATTACAGTCTGTAGAGGTTATGCTTATATGTGTTTCTGAGGCTGTCTGGTTATATTAAAATGCTTTCTAGAAGAATTGTTTCTAACACATCGTAATTATCTTTCTGCATGTTAATTATGATTCAAGAGCTCCTTAGAGAAGGATGCTCTCTCAGCAGTAAGATTAGAAATTCTCTGATGGGATCTTTGGGCTTACTTTGCAGTGCAGAGAAGTTCAGGCTTGGAGCAAATTGCCTGATTTTTGCTTTGGCTCAATTGCTTCTCAAAAGCCATGAGCAGGTGTTAGAAGACTTTTTATTTACAGGTCTCTGAAGCATCTATCTAACAAAACTCTGTTGAGTTACATCAGGAAGAAGAGAGGAGATAGGTTTAGAATATTCAGTGTGATAATAGTCATCGGTCTAATTCAGAATCTGAAAAACAACAGAGGAGGGAAAGAAAGAACTGGTTTTACAATATGTTTATGCAATTTCTAAACGGATTTCTTATGTCAGGTAGGGCTCCCCTCAGTAAGACACAAATGAAAACCAAAAGGCACCAGCTTGTCAAAGTAGTACCCACTAAAGTTTTAGATGAAAAATGTATTGTTGCCAATTTATTGATTGTGGATTTGAGCTACTCGGTTTGTGATTTTTGAAATGTGTTTCACAAACTGAATATCAATTTATGTAATATGTAGTATAATATTTTATCCTTTTGAATTACAAATTTCCATTTAATTTCTTCCATTAAAATTTAAATGTTCTTTCGTGTGGGTTTTGATATTCTTTATTTTTCGTGTTCTCTCACACAAGGTGAATGTGTGAGGAGTCCTGTATCACAGTTCAGGTGTTTTATGCAACTTGAAGCAAAACTCACTATGCATTTTTTTAAATGGGTAAACATACCACCACGTCTTTGGCAGTGTTGTCATAGTATCTTCTGGCTGAATTATTGCAAGCACAAATGATCAGGTTTATGGTGAAAAAAGCATAAGGGAACTTAAATGTTCATCGTAGAATCACAGAGTACCAGATTGGAAGGGACCCCAAGGATCATCTGGTACAACCTTGCTTGACAAAAGCACAGTCTAGGCAAGATGGCCCAACAGCCTGCCCAGCTGAATCTAAAAGAGTGTCCGGTGTTGGGGAATCCACCGCTTCCCTGTGGAGATTATTCCAATGGCTGATTGTTCTTATTGTGAAATTTTTTTGTATCGTGGACTTAGCCTGAGAGAGGATTGCAGCGTCTCCAAGATACCTGTTGCATGACTGAATTCTAAGATTCAGTCATGCATATTCACACATAAATGACAATTCTCTTCCAGATTGCCATGGTGTTTTTTTTTCAAGGAAGCCTGTAGCTCCATCCTTTCCAAACGTAGCTTCTAGATTACTGTGATAAGCCACTGAGGGAAAACTTAGAGCTTTCAAAAAATAAAATAAACCAAGAAAAAAACAAGTCCTTGCTCTTGTAAAGTGTAAAATGTCAGCCTTCAAAAGTGCTGTTACAGTGAATAATATCGTGTATACAAAACCAGCATTAAAATATGAGTGTAAATGTTATGTTAGTCATCTAAATGATTCTTCTTGCTCATAAACAGAATCATTAATATCAAAGGTGAAGGCTAACTTGGCACTTAACTCTCATTATGATTCTGTTACTGTAAAAAACAAGAGCACAAAGTAAACAAGTTAGTGAAAAGTATTTTGTTCATCAAAAAGCAGAAAAAGGCAAAAAACTAGAACTAGAGACAATGGCAAAATAACTATTCCTGCACTTTTTTTTTCCCCATTAGATGTAAATGTTTGATTTCTTTGTCTAGAGAATACTTTGTGGCTTGTCCATAAAATTTATTGTTTATTTACAATAACCTTAACAAAAGGCATGACTGCAGAATTTACCTAAGTCTGCCTGAAATTTGAACTTCTGAATAAAATTGCATAAAATACATCTCAGTTCCAGCAGACACCCGGTAGAAAACAATACAATTTCAATTTATTCTTAAATACACTTGACCTGTATATACTTGACAAAAATACGATTGTATGTATACAATCTATATGGATTCTATTTTATTAAATCACAATTCTTACCAACAGCTTGTTCTGAGTATACCTAAATGTGCCACATCAGCACATCCAGGCAGAATTGCAGATGCGTTTGAAATGTGTTAAGTACCACAAACTTAATGTGTTTATACAAGCTTACCTTGTGTGTAATGCCTATATGTAATTTCCACTTCTGTAAAGACATTGTCTTATCACTGATTTCAGTCCTATACTATGATATGCAATACCATACAGGTGAAATAGTTTTGCTTTGTTTTCAGTAAACATGGTATGCAAGTTATAACAAATGCTTATTGTTTAGTTTTCAATAAGAATTATCATCTGTAACATACCTACTCCATATGTATGTACTCCTGGAAATTTTTATATGGCATTTATTTCTTCACCATGGCACTCAGAAACACATTTCAGGTCTTTGTCCTAAAAATAATACAATTAAGCAAACTTTATTTCTACAGTGATACAAAATTATTTTCTTGATGCAGTCTGAGGTTCCTCGCACTTCATAAAAATATGGTGTCTCCTATTTTTCGTAAGGGTGTGTTGTCAGGGTTTCACTGTCTTTTGGCTTAGGTATTTCAATATTCTTCCTATGGCTCTTTTGCTCCGGTGCATTTAGGTTTCTCTCTCCCTAAGGGATGGAATAAACAGATACCCAATACACACCAGAGTAGAGTTGTTCAAATATAACAATGGTTCAAATATAATAATAATCCCTCACAGATGGGAATTCATCCAGTCCGTGTCCTTCGTAGCCCAGATGATCAAATGAAGAACGGGAAGAATGTGTGCACTCACATACATATGCACTGGTGGGAGAACGGCAGGAATGTCATATGTTTGAAAGCTGTTTAGTACACGGAAATATTTTTAGGGTTTTAAGTCTTGCAGATAGGGGGATATGTAGAAACAGATGCCTTCTTTGGAAGAGAAACTCTAAATGATGTTGTCTGAATACCGATACTGACTACCTTTATAACTAAAATACTACAAAAAAGAAGATGCGTGTTTTGTGCTTCACCTTTTCTACAGGCTAAGTTTGCATTTAGCTCCTTCCAGACAGTCAGAAGCTGCTGGTCTCAGGGCTTTGCACCTTTTATGTAAAGACCAGCACATCCCTTGTTTCAATTGCCTACACCTGTGTATTTTTCCCTAAGAGCTACAAAGCATTTTTATTAAGAAAGTGATAATGCCTAGAAAGATGCATTCTTGACGAGAATCATGAATCAAAAATATTGCATTGCTGCAGTACAAAGACTTTTGCAAACTATAATCCCTCAGATAATTCAAAGCTTAGCTAGCTGTGCTACATCTGGAGAAAGAGTGGATTTTTGAGTAGAACCTCTACCTTTAAAATAAAGGTTAGCAAAGATCAGTAAGACAGGGGAAAGGAAATTAAAAAGCTTATTGAATCTACAAGTCAAAGTTGTAATTGCTTTTGTTGGTGTCATTTTTAAATAGTAGGATAGATTTGCCACTTGCAATTTTACTTTGATGGGAAGTAAACCTACTTTAGTGATTTAGATTTCAAACCATTTTATCATACTGACTTTCAAAGGTGCTGAATGGTATTGCTCAGCAGAATTGTAAGGATATTTCTTCTCCTTCCTTCTGTGTTACTTTTCCCTTTATTCCTTCTCTTCAGAGGCAGGTGGAAGGAGGGGGGTGGAGGACAGCAGAGAAAGAAAAGAATCGGGGAGGAAACGTGCAAGGAATAATTTAAAAAAAAAAATCTGTGAAAGAAAATGAAACAGAAATTGAGTTACCAATTAATTTAACAGTTGCTGTAAAGCCATCAATCAGACTATAGTAACTCTGAGTACAAAGCAGGAACTCCATCATAAAGGACCAAAAAAAGAAAAGAAAGAAACCCCCTTCTCCCAAACCGATGTGCTTAAGTTTCAGTTGCCATCAAGACACTCTTTGTAAGATGCACCTGGCTTGGGTCATTTCCACCACGTTTTTGATCTTTTTAGACCTGAGAAATTATCCAAAGAAAAGTTTATAAAGACAGACGTTTTCCATAAAAAGTTGCGTTGTTTACAAAGCAGAAATTTTCAGATGAAAATACACAGACTGGATCTCCTGCTGAGCTAATTGCCATGCAAACTGCCATAATCTTCTAAGGTATCCATTCC
This sequence comes from Chroicocephalus ridibundus, assembly GCF_963924245.1. NCBI lineage: Eukaryota > Metazoa > Chordata > Aves > Charadriiformes > Laridae > Chroicocephalus > Chroicocephalus ridibundus. Next base: position 39,543,180 of record NC_086288.1, on the reverse strand, counting down.
TTGGTGTGCCATTATTTTAATCGGATAGAGTTTCAGCTTTTTAACTATAATGGCTGGTGGGATCTGGAGGATTCTGTGATGCGTCGCTGCTATAAAGCATAATTAGTAAGAGAATCATAGAATCAGAATACCAGGTTGGAAGGGACCTCAAGGATCATCTGGTCCAACCTTAATAAAAGCAGAATAAAAGAGCAGTATAAAAGAACAGATTAAAAGCATTAGTCATGTTCCCTGTCTGCCCTGCCTTCCCTCAATTTTCTGTGACTTTGTACTTAAGCAGTGTTGTAAGCAGAGCAGCTTTTGGAAGTGCCTTCCTTATTCAGAATAGAGGGATTAGAGGATTCATTAGCCTTTCTGGTGGTATCTGTGAGGCCATTTTGTAGCAGCTGTCTGTTACGTCTGGTTTGTTATTTTAAAGCTTAACTCCATTCAAATATGAATGCTTTGCACTTGTGGAACGTGTTTTTACTCAGCTTTTCTGTTAGGTCAAAGAAGAGCCCTTCTCTCTTCTGAAGAAGAGCACAACTTGACTCATGTTCTCGGACTAGTTTCAACATGCAGTGTTAAGCAATAGATGATCAGTGAGGACTCTCATTTTTCATCACTATCTGGAAAATTCTATCAGATCCTGAACACCAAAGTAAAGGCAGTCTTTATTTGAAATTCTTACTGTTTTCATCGGTTTAACTTCATTCTGTCTCCCATTTCTGCCTTTGCTGAAGTCTTTTAACAGACGTGTATGTGTAATATTAAAGTCCTCATGTGTCAGATAAATGATTATCGTCTCGCTTGTCCTGAAAACTCTATATTTAACAGTATTCTCTTTGAAAAGCATAGTACCACATCCTGTTGAACATATCAAAAATAATTACGGATAAGTGCTCTGTCAATTTTGTTCATTGAATTGCGTATCCTTGACAAGAAAGTTCATCCAAACTGGCCAAGACAGCAGAAGGTGGTGACTGGGGAATCTCTCTACTAACAACATTTGTGAAATGCCAAACTTAATCAGCTGGAGTTGGCATTATCCCTCAAGCATCTTCCTTGTGTTGATGGCATAGAGAAATGAGCTGCCTTGTTTATAAATGAATTGTTGGACTACTTTATTTTGAATTACTGCATTTAATTATGCTGCTGATACAATTTGCTACGATAAAATTAGTACAGTGCTTGTTTAGTTTTCCTCTTCCAAGGAGCTGTACAATATAGCTGTCTGAAGTAGACATCCACTCAAGGAATACTGTTCTTAAAAAATATCGTTATTCTACCTGCCAAGTGGAATTGGAGTGCACAACATCAATCTCATCCCTCTATTCAACAAATACAGTATCTCAAAATATTCATTGTGCTAAACAGCAATATAGCAATGGGATAGCAATTATAGCAAAAAGATCTGTGTGCTTGAGACTGTTTCCAACATCTGTTGTATATACAATCCCATAAGAGCTGGATTGATATGATATGAGCAGAATATATTCAAATGATCGTGTTTTGGTTTGTCATATATGCAACTGAAAGGATTTTGTATTTTTTTGCTAAAACTAGCAGTAAAGATGAATAAAAATAAAAGAAGGCTTATATTATGAGCAGGGATAGTGGACTTGTTCGGTGCTGTGTTTTGTGGCAGCACAGTTTTGAATGTGGAACTTGTGCAGGGCAGTGCTCGGTTGGGTTCATCAGCCACTCTGCTGCTCAGAGGAAGCAAAACGCTCTGCTGATACAGCTGTCTCCCTAGGATCTAACCTGGAACTTCCGTATGGCTGTATGCTGTGCTCTGTAAACACACCAACTGACTAAATTTCAGGACAAGAGGTAACGGGCACAAACTTGAGCATAGGAAGTTCCACTTAAACATGAGGAGGAACTTCTTTACTTTGAGGGTGGCAGAGCACTGGCACAGGCTGCCCAGAGAGGTGGTGGAGTCTCTGTCTCTGGAGACATTCAAAACCCGCCTGGATGCGTTCCTGTGCAACCTGCTCCAGGTGACCCTGCTCTGGCAGGGGGGTTGGACTAGATGATCTCCAGAGGTCCCTTCCAACCCTACCATTCTGTGACTATGTGACTAAATGCTACTTTAGGTATCTTCACTGTGAGGCTGGACTTAAGAGAATGTACATTTTTTTAAAAAAAAAAAAAGCTTGTAAAGGAGACGGCTAAGAGGGAATATTACCAAAAGAAATGAGGTAAGCCCAGAGGCAGCGTTGGCAGCAGAGAGCACATGCAGTTTATGCTGTCAGAACGTGGGTAGGGTGAAAAAGCAAAGGGGCCTGGAATAGGCTTCCAGCTGAGTTGGAATTTACAAGTTTTTAAAAACAACTTGACTAGCTGTGAATGATTATATTCATATGACATGTGGTAGCAGGGACAGGCCAGATATTAGCAGGTCCTTCCACTCCTGTTTAATTTATAGAGATAAAACTGGAATTATGTACAAAATAAGGCCCTCTATTACCTGTGAGGTCCATAAGCAAACATCTGGTAATGAATATCAGAAACATTAACTTTCTTGGTTTTAGAAATCACTCCATCAGTTCATTTTACCATTAAAAGCTATTTTAAAGTAGATAAAAACCAAAATTTGCATTTAAAGGTTGTAGAAACCCATTGAATGAAACTTGCTCACAGATAAGAATCTGAATTATCTTGTGCATAGCTTGGCATGTTGGAGTTTTCTTGTTTTGTTTTTGAAGAGTTAAGTGATGCATGGGCTTTTTGACTGTCCAGATGTCAGGTTTGCTCCAGCAGGGATTAGACAAACACAAAAAAAAGCATTCATTTTTTAAAAAGATTTTGATGTAAATTATTTTAGAAGGACATAAACCTTCCTCTGAGTTATGTTAACTAAACATAACATCATTATGCCAGTGCAGGGGAACTAGAAAGTAAATTTGACTGAGCAGGGCTGAAACAGTCCAGACCTCTTAACAGCTGAGAGTGAAATGTAAGATTTAAGCAATCAAACTGGTAATGTAATTTTTGTCTTAAAATAACTAGATTTCCACCTGTCTCCAGTCCCAAATAGTAAGTGTAAAAGCTTTTCAAGGAGTTTGTTTTAATTTTTGGCTTGATTCCAGCCCTCTTAAGAAGTGTCTAGCTGACTTCCTGCTTTAATAGCTGCTGAAAGTTTCTTGAACTCGTGCAGACCTACCGTACAGTTACTGGGCCAGCTTAGCTCTTCCCCTTATCCCTTCAAAGGGTAATGCTTGTGGCAAGGTGATACAAATCTTGCATTTTGGCATGGGGGTGGCCTGACCACTGCTTAAAGTCCAGCCAAACCCCTGTAGTACACGGATCCTGAAAGAAGCAATGGGAACAGCCCTGCAGCTATGAGGGGGAAAAAGAAATGGGAGTCAGTCACGAGGGATGAATTCAGAAGTCCACAGTCGACTCCAGGGCTGCATTTCTTCAGCAGTTCTTTGCCTGAGGTTTAGCCTGGAGGGATGTTTTTTCACACAGCAGCAACATGTAGCCCAGTAATGTGGCTCTGGTGCTGATATCTACATCTTTCCTCATTAAGTAGCTTAAGGTATGCCTAATCACGTAAAACTAATCACAAAGGCTGAGGTGGAAAAAGATTATATACCCAACCGTACCTATACCATCTGTTTCTAATGTGTATGTAAAAACAATTCATATTCCTTAACAGTATGTGTAATTGAAATGTTCCTTTTGTAGAAAAAAAAGATATGAAATCCAGTCTCTCACTGATACTTGTCCTTTCTTCTGTCATTAGACTGTAGGCACTCTAATGTTTCTCCTTTACCTGGTGGGCCCAGGCATTGAAAAAACCATATGAACATAAGGATTGTGCCCAAATGCTGTATCAACTTAATTTCTTATGTTGGCTTAGTTTTCATACCTCTGAGTTTCATTTCTTGGAACCTAGTAGTAAAGAATTAGTAATATTTTTTGTGTTGTGATATTAACACATCAAGTGGTAAAAAGAATTGCTTGAATTACGAAAGCTAGAAGATTATTTTAATGCAAAAGCACCGTTCCTAGGTCTCAGCTGGTATCCCATTAAAAGCAAACATGCACATAGTGGTGACTGACGTTTCCAAAAGATCTAGTCATGAAATATAATGGATATTAAGAACCTTGGATCAAAGTGAAGTGTCAGCAGGTACTTGCTGTATTTATTTATTTTCGCTTGTACTATTAATTTTCAAACTGACACCACAAAAATGTCTGTGAAAGGTGAGCTAGAAATAATTTTAATTATGGACTCTACATGTGACTGAATTTGATTTGCTAGTACAAAAGCTTGGGATGACAGCCTTTACGTCTTTGTATTATTTGTACTTTGTACTCAATAATCATTCTTCCCCTGCATCTGGTGCGGGATCTTGTGGAGCCCTTAAGGCTTCTAGTATTTTGTCTCCATTTGGTAGCGGTGCTCACACCGGGATAGGGTTGCTTACTCAAAGCTAATGCCCTTATCAGCTAAAGGAAGGTCATAGCATTAAGAATGATTCATATTGAACCCTCTCCCCACAGTACTGTACCCCGTGAGTGCTCCCGAAGAATCAGAGAGCCTTGGATTTAGATTTGGGTTCTGTACAGCTATGCTGCCAGTAGATTGTGAGGCAGATTGAAATGGTTTGCTGTAAACACCATCAAAATATGTTTTCAGTGGAAGTATTGAGCAACTGAGACTGCAATTTGTAGCAACAACCTTATGAGCAAAATGTCACATACTAAACATATTTTATATCTCTCCTGCTGTTTGAGAATGTGATCAGCTCTTCTAGAGATGCAGTCTGCACTTTGGTCTTCCCAGGCTCATCAGTTTAACGTACTTGAGCTCTTCTAGAAGATCTGATTGCCTTGAAAACCTTTTAAAACATACTTTAATTTTCTCCCCGTTCCCTCAGTCCACTCAACATGGGTTAGCTTTGTGCTCTTCATTACTCAGCATAATGTAAACGTACTTCACTCCATTTTGAAAGGAATCATCATGGTTGTTTGATTGCATGAAATAAAAACAACATCCTTTCCCATCAGACATTTACAGTAGATCAAAACCAAAATGAAAATTCAAATGTTGAAAGCTGCTTCCTCAAACAGCGACAAAAAGTAGTCATGAGCAAATGAGAGCTGAAACATTTCAGTCATATTTAGTTCCACAAATAGGTTTTGCTTTTGGTCAGGCTTCCTGTATTTTGTGAGCTTTCATGTGTTCAACAGTGCGCTATGAACAGCAGCATCAGTTACTTTAATTTTGTAATCATGTGGCAAAGCAGTAAAATATCTGCAATGTATTTCATAGATAAAGATTCCAAATTATCTAACTTATTTCAACAGGCAAGCAGTCCTACAACAGGAACAGCTCCCAGGAGTCAGTCACGGTTGTCTGTCTGCCCTTCCACTCAGGACATTTGTAGGTATGTGCTGAGAAAAGTATACTCTAATCTGGCTGATGTTTGTTAGCTGTTGTCTTTATCAAATAATATGTAGCTCTTGCTTCTGCTTAACACTATTCATAATTTACACAGACTTTAGTTTTCTTTTGATCTGTCTTTGTTTTAGTTCTGGTTTTGCTTTTCAGTCTCATGTTTTCCTATTAAAATTCATGTTCTCATTTTCATCCTTTTTTTTGTGATTTCTCTCTTTCCACCCACCCTTACCATTTCCATCCCTTTCCTTTGCTTACTGCTTTGACCAGATCTACTACCTTGCATGATTTGTCAGAAGATGAGCTTGAACATACAACTCCTGTCATGGTGCTGACCCCTTCTAATAGGGAGTCTGGTAAGAAACAAGTAAAACGAAGGTTTAGGCGGAAAAGAGAGACTGGAAACAATGGTGAGCATACAGAAAAGCAAGGAAAGGGGAGAGACTGTAAATTGCATCCTGAGCCTGCGAGATCGAGCTGGAATGCATCCGATTCGTCATCATCTTCGGATGAGAGTCAGTGGGCTCAGGCTAGGAGGAGAGCAAGAGAAAAGGCAAGAATGCCCAGGAGGGGAAAAAGGAGCAATAGATCATGCAGTAACCAGGATGGGCCCTCAAACAATAATGCTGTTGAACTTGTCTCCTTGGGGACAATGGGGGAAAAGAAGCAAGAGTTATCTGACCCTGAGAATCCCACTTTAAATCACCGCCGAAGAAGGGTTCCAAGGCTTAAGGAATCGCAGTCTTCAGCATCATCTCAGGAAGCACGGATTTCCGCAAGAAAATGTGGGAAAAGCAAAGGGAAAAGCTACTACAGAGATCGGCAGCCTGCGTCTTTCCTTAGACACAATAAAGATACGAAGGACTGCTTTGCAGAGGCAGGCTCCGGCAGTGATGCTCTGGCAGTCCCAGATAACGGAGCTCCTGCTGGGGCAGGGCCCAGTGTGACTGATGCTGTTCAGAAGCCTCCAGTGTTGTATGATGACTGGTCTGATGATTTAGAAGTATGCAGGTTAGTCCCTAATAAGAAAGATTTAGCGTGCTTAAAAGGAATTTCTCGCCGCCGTGGGCTGGGTGCCCTTCTCTTGTCTGCTTTCTGTCACTGTTTCTCAGTAATAAACTGCTAGGCAGGCTGTAAGAAATAGCACTAAGACCTTTGCTACAGAGAAGTTAGCATATCTCAATCTGAAGACATAGTTCTCTGGTTTAAAAACAGTAATCCTACAAGAGAACTAAATGTTTCTATTTTCTTCATTTGCCCTCATGAAGGTGGACACACTGTGTCCTCTGGCAGAGTATTACTGTGTTTTAAAGCTCGAGCCAGAGGCAGGGCATGAGGCAGAGTGCCAGAGAGCTCAACACAATGGGATATGGAGCTTTTCCTTCCTAGGTGATCAGTTCAAATACAGCTTTGGTCCCTCTTTGTCATTTTTCATTGACTTATATGAAATACAGTTATGGTCTTGATTCAGTGTCCTCTAGAGCTACCATTACCATGGCAATCTGATGGGCGGTGCCTGAAAAACACGCTTTCCAGTTGGGCATGAGTTGTACGGGACTGTGAACTGCTGGACACCTCTACACTGTGAAAGTGTAGGGGCTGTTAGTTTCCTACCCATCACAAGTACCGGAAGAATACAAAGGGTGACTGGGCAGAATAAGCATTAAAATAAGCTTTGGGAAAGAAAAATCAACACTGGCAGTTCTCTCTAGTGCAGAAGTTCAGGCTTCTGACAGTCTGATACCCTTGGTGTGAAGCACACAATGAGAAGGTGAGCATTTTCCCCTGGAAATGAGAGCAATGGGCTAATGTCTGAATCTGGAGTAGACAGCTGGGTGGACTTGAGTTACTTAATTGAGTGGTAAATGAAAATGCACCATCCCGTAAGTTTAACAGAACTGAAACAAGTTTGGTGGTTTTTTTTTTTTTTTTTTGTTCTCCCCAAACTTGTGAGCCAGCATTGACTCTCATCTACAAAGTGTAAATGAGGATCAGGCTTAGTTTCTTGATCTGGTAACCCAACACTTCTCACTTTTCTTTGCTGGGAAGAAATTTGCATGGAAATGTAAACACAGTCAGAATGAGGAAGTTCATGATGCCACATCATGCAGTTTCACAGTCTACTTCAACCTAGTAACACGTTACAAAGATCCTAGTTTTAAAAAGAAAAAAGATAACACGCAGGCATTGTGTTTTTTTTCATAGCGGGAGATATAAGCCATTACTAATGCATGTAGTGCTATGCACTCCTTGTTACGCTTACCAAGTAAGAATGGACGTTTCCGTTGTCTGACCGTTGTCTATCGTGGTAGTTTAAGATTCTTCGGAGTAAAGTCCAGCTGTGTTTGTACATCAGCTCGTACATCGGGACCACACCCCTGGCTTGGGACCTCTTCCCCTTAGAGAAATGCAAAGGAACAGCAGCGGTGGTAAATATGTTATACATTTTTGAAGCACTTGAAGTATGTCTACATGGTATGATGCAGAGCTGTGCACAGATAACTGCCTTAACATCATCAGAGTTGTCTTAAATTTCTGAAACAACAAGCCTGCCTGTATTTAAGATTCAGTGTAGTAGGCACAGTAAATATACAATAGGGCTATTCAGTCATTATTAACTGAATATGAGCTACCCAAAAACTGAAATAAATTATTTCAGTATGGAACTTCATATAGGCTTAACTACACCTTGTTAAGACAAAATAAAAAAAAAAAAAAAGAAAAGAGAAAATAAAGTCAAAGTTTTGCAATAATCTCAGGTAAATTAATCCTAGCTGTTGCCTAAGTCTCCAAACTTAGACTTTGCTTTCAGATGGAAAGCGGACTGCAGCTTATTATCTGTCTTCTCAACCCATTCAATTTTATTATAATTATTCGGGCTCTTTTTGCAAGACTTGGAGATTGGTTCAAGGCTGGACTTTTTGGATGCGCATGCAAACTTTTCAGCTGGGCTCTTGTTTAGTAGAGAAAGGTTGAAATCTTTTGATAGGTGTGTGTTCCTGGGCTCACTGTCAGCAGAAGTGATCTTTGAGCAACCGGACTTAAACTCAACACGGTAGATAACTTGGCCTGCTGTGCAAAATTTGTCAAGACAGTGATAATTGCATTTATCTTCATGTCAGGGGTAATGATGTATGTTTTGTTGTCATTACTAGGTGTATCGTACTGATGATAATACATCTAGGAGAAACATTGCAAAATCAAAAGCATGTTAATTTTTCATAGCTAGTAAGCTGTCTTAATCAATTTGCAGACAGCTGAAGAAAAAGGAAGATGGTTTTACTACTGATTCAGTATAGACTGTAGTTTCTGTTTTTCAGGGCAGGTCCAGGCACTTAAATGACTTATGATCTGTGGCATGTTTTTCTTCACAATCACAATCTTGCTTCTGAAACAAAAAAAAGAATGACATTTCGATGCAGTTGTGCACATAGACAGTAACCATTTTTCTGCATGAGAAATGGTAAAAGGGTTTTTTGTGATGTTTACTCTAAAACTGGGATTAACATAGCTGGTTGTGGTGTGGAAAATTTATTTTCTTGAGATTTTTTTTTCAAGCTTTTCATCCTAGGTATTCACGTCGTCTAGTTGATGTGACAAAACTGGCTGAGAGGCTCTCACCTAGATGGGATTGTGTGGAAATAGCAGAGGAACAGGGACCTCGAACACCTCCTGGTGCCAGTTATTTTGTCTTTAAGTGTTTGGATAGGCGTTTTTTTTTCCCCTTACTTCCTCATGAATTACTGGCAGTGAAACACATTTGTAGACGCACATAAGGCAGTGAATGGTTTCCTCAATATGCATTTCCCACATGAGCGGGAATGTGACAGGACACACCTTGTTCCAGCATAAGCACAATAGTCATGCAGATAAAGTGTAGTACCATGGCACAATACGTACTTCTGCCAGTCTAACACAGGCCTCTTGGTCACTTCATGTGGGACATTTCTCCTTCTAGTGTCACTGTTTCTCTATTTCCAAGACGAAACAATGACATGACACCAATGATGATCTTTACAATCTCTTCCCTGAACCTATTTCTTTCGTCTGGAGTCCATTAGAAGGCAAGGTTTCTGCTTCTGGGATTAGGGACAACTATATAAGTTAGTTCTGACCATGCTGAGTTGTTTTGTCACCTATTTTTTTTTATGTTTTATTTAGATTTACAGGGTAGGCTTTCTAAATCACACAGTTGGGTCCCCTTTTTCCTAAATTGCCCTGTGTCTGAGATTTTCTTCATATGTACTGTGTTCTGCAATTTGCCATGTGGCTTGAGGCACAGCCTCAGAAACAGGTTTCTTTGGTCTGCACTGAAGGCAAAGGCTCTGTGTGGGACACAGTAAAGTGAATGGATTGTGAGGATCAGGCCCCATGGATTTTCATGTAGGAACCACAAAGGAAAGAAAAAGGCTTAGTTGATATTATGATAGTGTTTCATAAGTGGGTTGTGTATCGACTCTGAATTAATGTTATGGTATTTTTATTATTTATGATGGGAGAATTGAAAGATATTTTCTGTTTGACTAGTCAGGCTTTTGGTGTAAGATCCTTTTGTAGGACTGGTGCAGTCATTTCAGCAATAACACTGAACTGTAATTCTGTACGCTGAAAGAAAGCACACACACTTAAATAAGATGGAGTTTCTCACTATGAAAAAAAGGCATATCGGAAGTAGAATTTTGATTTTGTTGAACTCCATGAATGACTCTATATGAGGTCAGGTAAAGGAAGGCCCTCATTTGAGGAGTAAACAGAAGAGTAGAGCATGCCAGAAGGCTGGTAAGAATGGAGAAAAGTAAGGGAGAAGTTGATCATGAAATCTGCAGAATTTACTTCAAGAATAATTTTTTAAATCAGCTTAAAAAGCTAGTGTATTAATTAAAAACCCATTATAAACTTAGGAAAAGACTAGGATGAGTATTTCTATGTGTTAACATAGGTGGAAAGAAATAGCGTACGTTGTACTTGACAAGAAGCAATATGATTATGTAGTTTCTCTCTGGGAAATCAAGTTTTGTAACAGGGTTTTTTCTTCATAATATTATTTAGCAGGACCTGAAAAAGTAGTATTTTGCATGAAAATACTTACATCCTGAAATATTCTTGTAGCAGACTGCTCAGAAAATCAGCAGACCGAAAGCCTCTTAGGAGTAAACAAGTCTTGAGGAAAAAAGAGAAAGGTGAACACAAGATAGATACATAGGCTCAAATATTACCATTGAAATTTAACACTCATTTGAAATACTTATACCGAAGCCATGAAGTTTGATCCATGAACTGCCAGACTGTAGTGTTTGGCTGAAGAGGTTTCTAAACTGTTTCTCCCTGGAATGTTAGTGCCTTCCTTGGGGTCTCAGGATGATACGTTCCTTCATTAGGAGCCAGATCTCTGAATCTTGTCCTGCAAGTTGGCTCCTCGCCCCTTCCTTTTAAAGAATTGTGACCGCTGCTTACTTTCCTGTTCAAAGCCTTCTTTCTGCAAGGTGACTTTCTCATAGGAATCTCCTGCTCTTCAAGGTATCTCCTCCTCTGTGTGATGGTCTAGTGGTTCATCAGTCTTTGAAGCAGCACGAAATCCTGGTTAATTCTATTCTCCGCCTGATGGTTCAACGCCCCATCTGTCACCTCTTTAGCCATCTGGTTATGCAGTCTCTTTTGGAAGCTCTCCATGATTCAGAAGGATGCAAGGAGAGCCGAAACAAGGCAAGCATGTCTTTGTTAGGGTCACTTAACCGGGGGAGAACTGACTCCTGGTTTCTGCTTCTTTCTCTCAAAACCTATCAGTGAAATGACACTACTTTCTGCTATAAAGTTTGGGTGAAGGGAGACCCTTGGTTTTAAGGGTCCTGTTATTAAATACTTAAAGTGTGCCTATGCTCTGTAGGGAGTTTAGTTACTTAAAGCTTTGACTGTCACTAGGCAGGTGGGAGGAAATCTAAATCCGTTTTTAAGTTGCAGTCCCTAGTTCTTTGAACTGTGTTCAGTGCAGTAAATCTTGTCTGACATGTGCCTTGAGTTGCACTGACAGTGAATCTGAGGCAGGAATTACATGTAAATCTTTGGATGGTTAGATATCCTGTTTATCACCTATAATGGAAGATTAATAGGAGGACAAGAAATGCTGACAAAATAAAAGATTTAGTATGCTTTTGCTAATGTTGTGTGCTCTTGGGTCTCTTACAAATTCTGATCACGTTTGCAGAAATCAAGAGAAAGCTTTACCTAGACCATTACGAAATTCCACTGGTGTGGTGCAACATTTAGAAAATGTTTTTTCCTCTAGTCAGATAAAGGCAGCTGACTCTATAACATAATGGAAGGGCAGAAGTGACAGGGAAGAGGTATACGAATTGATTACATTCGGTATGGAGAATTAATGTGCTTCATTCACACTGTGTTTAAACGGAGAGGAAGACCAATTTGTCATTTAGATTACTTTATGATTTAACAGTGGAAAGAATGGAAATGAGATTAAAAAAAAAAAAAGCTGCAAAATGAAAGCAAGGGAAACATGGCATATTGTAGCCTATTGCAGGGTGAACATATTTAGTGAATTTAAATTTTTTTTCCCCAAGTGATAAATTATGCAGGAGCAGAGTTTGTTATTTTTTTTGTTTCTGTTTATGAATGAGTTAATTATTTGATGTGAGATGTTCATAAAGTTGTTTGGTTTAATTTTAAGTTCTAACTAAAAGCAGTGTAAGCACTTTATAAATTGGCGAAATGAGAAAATGACCTTTTCTGGACAGGAGAATAGTTTTCTTAAGATTATCAGACAGTAACGACAGCAATTTTGTGCATCCTGTTGCAAATGTGGAATTGGTTCCTTTTGGTCCAATTAAGATAACCTTGGAGCTCATGGTATTTCATGCTGGCAGCTAATAATCCTCTGTCAAAAATCAAAGCCAGGGATTCGCTTGGCCCAACATCTTCCAACTTTGCTGTTTCTCCCTGACTAAGCTCCCTTTAGTAATAGTGAGATATAGCAATGAGATGTAGCCGCTAAACAGGGTATGAATTTATCTTTGCATAATCATTATAAGTCCAGGTGTGCTTTCCAGAGAAGGTCAAGATTTTAACTGCCTTTTCAATCATTTCTCACCAAAACTAATATTTTTTGGATTAGGCATTATCTTCCTTGGGCATATTTGTACGGAGAAGATATTTCCCCCTTTTATTAGGCGGATTAGTAAAAAGTTCGAAAGCATTTCTATTCTACTGGTACACTTCCATCCACAGGAAAATGACAGTACGGGGATTGGGCTTCTGCAGTAGTTTATTACCATGCTGTAGTTCACAATGCATAGAAATGGCATCACAGGGGCAGTAAACATGTCACAGCCACAACGCAGTAGCTCCTCCTAATTTTGTCAGTGAAGAGGTGTCCATTAGTGCTTTAGTTCAGAGAAGGAGACTGTGTTTGAAGCACATCTGATCACCTTTACTTTTACCATGATCTAGATCACACTGAGGATCGGTCTCAGGGTTCTCCAACTATGTTCCTTTTGAGTGAAAGCAAACGGAAAGATGTATTCCTGGTCCAACCCCAAATCAGAATCAAAACAAAGCAACCCCTGCCAAGATGACCCTGATGTGGATACCAGGTTTTTAGCACCAGCTGTTTTTTTTTTCAACAGATTTGCTACACTTTCACTGCAGTACTTCTTAGCACAGACACAGCTGTATAGCACCTAGGAATATTAGAGAACAATACATTTTTTACATAATTATGCCATTTATAGGCCTTAAACATTACCATACGTCATTAGCAGGATGCCCATGCCCCCACATACATTTCTATTTTTGAAAGCCTCAGAGGCACTCCTCTAGGTTGTACAATTTGTTAATGAGGGTAAAACTTGAGGTGATATATTTTTAAGGAAGTCTGTAAAAGCTCTCTGCACTATGTTACTGTAGCTAAACCCTTTGTCTATATGTAATGGCCAAGAATCCTTGAAAATTTTATTAGCTACTGAACTGCAGCGCCAATCTCAAATACAGGATCCACTGAAAGAGTTCTGGTGGTGCAGAATTACTGCAAACTCTTTTCCACCAGCGCCGCTCGTAATGACAAGGCTCTTCCGTAGCTCGAAGCACAAGCAGGGAGATGCTAATTCATTCTTAGCCTTAATCACCTTCCTTTGGCGATAGCCGTCTATGCAACCCGGCTGCACAGATACTGTCAGAGAGGAGCGCTTGCCAGCTGGGTAAGGGTACAGCACTAAGTTTCACGATGCACACCTGACTCCTGCACAATAACTGCATTTTATACTTCACTGCAGTGGCATAGAAATTGGCCTATTTCCTTAATTACCGAAGAGTAAAGTGGATTAGTGAAAGACAGGTTAGGATAACTGCTGTTTTTCCAATGAGAGCTGAGATTAGGAGCTATTCTCTTTAATGAGAGTAAAATTGTTATCTTGCATGTGAAGGAAAAGCAACAAACTAGCTGGAATCTATCTGTATCTCTTGCAATAAGCAGTTGAGATGGTGACTAAGCATCTAGATTGTAATTTTTGGTTGCTATGGTTTTGCCAAACTAAACCATTGTTGGGAAAACCTGAAAAATGTCCGTGTGAACTCTTGCTTCACACTGATTTTAGTTGACCTTTTAAACTGAGATTAAGTTAGAAATGTTTGTCTATATGTAAAAAAAAATAAAATTTAATTTGATGAGAAGTGAAGAACAGTCATCCACGATAGCTCTTGCTGTTTTTCTGAAAATCAGCCTAATCCCAATCAGCACGTGACTGTCTACAAGCTGTAGCCAGCTTGTTTCATCCTTCCCTTCCTGCCTTCTACCTTTTGCAATGAACCAGACCAGGGGAAACAAGGGAAAACAGTTCACGGTCATGGAAATAAAGACAGCGCGCCAATACCACGTTCTGGAGATGCCTCACTTCTGGGAGTTTAGTTTAGTAACATCACATTATTTTAACCCAATAAGAAATTTCTCTCATTTATGAAGAAAATATGAAGAAATTATGAAGAAACGTATGGTGTCAGTATAGCCTTCAGTGAGGGAGGTGGTATTCCTTAAACTACTGGCAACTTTACGTACTCATTTTGCATAGTCATTATGGTACGAAGCTTCGTATGTCACATACCATTTCTCAATCAAGCATTGCGTTATCAGTGAGTTTTTCAGCATCCTTTCAGTGTGCCTTACATTTGATGAATATTTTGAACAAATAGAAATACTGTAAAATAATTTAAAATGCTCCCAGCACACTTCTCTAACTCTTCTTTTTTACATACATCGTTCTCTACAATTTGCTAAATTGAACTATTCTGTTTCTATTTGAGAATTGTTTTTTGTGTAGGGAACATACAAGAAATCTGAAACAGTTTTATATGAATTATGCAAAATCTTTCACAGAAACAAATTTTGTTTTCAATTTAGCATTTTTTATTTTTTTTCCTTCAAAATATTTTTTTTTGCCCATTTATTGCATTATAAGTGGACCTGGTATTTAAGAACATCCTTTTAAATGCACAGTGTTGGCATAGATTTCTCTGTTTGGCACATCTATGCACTGAAGGTTGTAGAAACAATTCTGTACTAGAGAAGTATGTGCCGGTTAATTAAAATACTGGCATGTAAAGTAAAAACTTAAGTATAAGAATCACTGCACTGTTAGAGTGTTATTTCATAAAGTTTCACAGTGAGCTTTCTTTAAAGAAAAATAAATATTCTGTGATCTCAATGTGTAGGGATATGTCTGTAGGTGTATATTATACACACACACACAAAATAATTTTTATATCTGAATCAGAAGTTCATCTAATAGCTCATATATGCTGTGTTGTCTGGTGTATGGATGATTTATAATGCAAAAGCTCCTTTGAAGCCTTGTACTCATCTTTTTCCCTAGCCAAGCAAGGTCCTGTTCCTAGGCAGGAATCTTTAAAGCACGAATCTGACAAACATACCAAAAAAAAAAAAAAAAAAAAAAGCCAGCTCAATTTGTGACTATAAGGGGATTCTAACTAAAAGGATTTGGTCAAATAGCTGACTTCCCTCCCCTCCACTTCCAGACAGTCAAAAGTATTGCTCTATAATGAAGGCCATTTATCTACTAAAGGACTAGAAAGTTTGAGAAAAGCTGAGTATGTAAATTCTGTAGGCGTGCCTGAGCAGCTGGAACTGCAGCTATTAACCATGATCAGTGCTGTACTACAACTTGTAAATAAATCAGTATGGATTTAGCAATTTATATATATTTTTTTTTCTTTTCTTTATAGTGGAGAGCAGGGGGATTTCATTCAACTCATTTCTAAAGTATGTAAGCAAATTTTACTCTCAGCCCTGTAAATGGTCAGTCTGATGGGTCAAAATTTTGAACAGTTGTGATCGTGCGAAAATAGGAAACTAGAATGAAAGTTCTCTGCCTCTGACCTGGTTTAGATACAGTTTAGGTAAGTCTGTGCTTTGTATCCCTACTTCAGTTCTGTTTGCACAACATATTTTTCAAAACCATTATTCACAATTTATTTTCTATGATTTGGGGTAATTATGATGTACGTGATACATAAATACAGCAAAGGGCGAAGAGGAACAAAATTCTGATTCAGTATTCATGACTGAGCAAGATAATACAAGTTATCTGGCCCAAGTCTTTAAAAGATATTTAAGCAATTAGCCCACAGCTTGTTTCAATAGCTGTCAGGCACCCACGTATCTTTAAAGACTGTGATTGTGAGTTTAGGTAGCGTAAATTTCTTTTAAGGTAATTTCTTCTGGCTAAACAAATAACGAAGTGCTAAATTGCACCAAAGAGCATACAAGCTAATGAAAACCGTGCCTTTGGTTATTTTCTTTGGACTTTAATTCCATTTGAAGTTTGGTTTTATACTCATTACATATTTCATGGTTATAAAGCTAGAAGAGGCCATTAGATTATTTAGTTCGAGGTTCTGTATAATGTAAGTTCTTAATGTCACCCTGTTATTTATATGTTTAGCTTGTAAGTTCTGTACAACGAAGGCACAAATAGAACATATAATTCATATAGTGTTTTTCTGCAAAAGCATTTCTACTAAAGAATACTTCTATTCATTTCACATTCGCAGTGTCACTTTATTTGAAGATCCCACTGGAGTTTTAGGCTTGTATTTTAGCTCTTAACATAATTTTAAACAATCCTGGCAGTAGTGGAAAAAAGGCTCTTGGGTACATAGCTTAGTTGTCTAATTTCTAAATAGTTTAAATGCTAAGCCTGTAAAAAAAATTGTGTATAGCTTGAACTTAAATGAACAAAGAATACTAGTTTTCCTTTGGGAAACAGCTTTAATTTAAAAAGAAAATGATGTTTTTTATGCACCTCTCAGCTGGGAATGCATTTGTTAGCAAAATAGCTGTTCAGTGTTTTGAAAATTTAGTTCTGCTTAAGCTACAGGCTCAATAAGAAGTCAGCTCACAGACAATTTCCATGTAAGAACTAAGCTGCTGATGCACCTAGCTTGGCTGGGTGAGTAAAGACAAGACTGTAAACTGAGTTCTTGTAAAATGTGTCTCACAAAAAATGAATGTGTGCAAGATAGGAGTTGTGGGTATTTTCTTCTCCCCTCTACTCCCATGGGGTATGAGATGCTGATTAGCGTATGGGCACCACTGTAGACACTGAAAACCTGACTTTTGTGTACCATGTTCCCAGAGCTTCATTTTTTTGGCTGTTTTTTTTGGTTTGTTTTGGTTTGGTGGGGTTTTTTTGTTTGGCTGATAGGTTGTTTGGTTGTCATGTCTCATACTGTATTTCTAGCAAAACAGCTTTGTTCTGCTTTCCCATTATTGTAGATTCGTTTTCTCATGGCTCTAGGCTACACCGTGGAAGAACAGTGAAGCTGCTGGGTTTGATCCCTAGATCTTTCACATAGACATTGAAATCTGCTCCTCCCCCTGCTTGTGGACTTGGCAGCCTCAGTGCTGTGCCGTAGCCGGTCTCCCCCGGGTGTCTTTGCCAGGCTGCTTCCTGACCTACGCCAGGCGCTCCTGTGCTATGAGGAAGGTCACCCTTCTTCCCTAACCTGGCTGGTAGGAAGAGAACCTCAACGCGGGGCCCTCCCCAGCCTTTTTCATACCCCAGGAAGCAGTGTGGCCACATTTTTCTGCAGAAAGGGGTGAGTTATTCCTCAGACATGTTTGGCCTCCTCTGCACGCGTGTATCTGAGGGTGCCTTTCCTAAGTACCAAGTTTCTAAGCAATAAGTTTTGTTTGCGTGACACCAGGATCTGAGCTGTTGTTGCTACTTCTCTATTTTGAAATAACATTTCTCAGGCTTCAGCTCTTTTTGCCCTTACGTGCTAATTTGACTCTTAGGACATTCATGAGGGTTTGGGTGCTTTGCTGTGCGTTTCTGGGGTGGGGTTGGGAGGAAGTTACTCTTCGTTGAGGTGAACCTCCTTCACTTCAGGTGTTTGGTTAAGTCTTCTGCTCACAGTAGAGCTTTCTCTGCCCTCACAGAGATACTTGCCAATAACGCTGGTTTCGATGGGTGAATGTTTTCTTGATATAATCAGGAGTCTGTTTGGAAGAGGGGAAAATCACCAAGACGTTTGGACATGTGTCACAGAAGAAAACCATCAGATTGTGATGTTAGGACACTGAGCATTTTATGCAAAACCGCAACGTGAAAAGCTCTGTATCCCATTACAAGGTAACAACAATTCTGGGATCAACCTTGGGGTCTGCTAACAGCTGTAGCTTTTGTTTTCCCAGATAACACAGCTATCTGCTTCAAAGGGACGTTGAATAATGAAAAAGAGGAAGGACCATGACTTTTTAACACCTGCCTCCTAAAAAGTGTGTGCATGTGTGCGTACTCTGTGCCATACACATTACTCTAAAGCGCTCAAAACTGTTCTCTTATCCTTTTAACCGTGTAACTCCAAAGAGATATCCTAGGAACTTCTTGTACTTTTCTTATTGGATATTTCCAGTTTTGGTTTCAATTCTGTTAACTTTGTGTATTTTATTGGCATTACTTACAGACCAAGGACTGTTCAGCTCTAAGAAAGACCACTGATATTTGTCTTAAAGGTTTTGCTATGCATAAAAGGGAGAAACAGTGTTATTTCTATTGATTCGCCTTCAGACTACGTAGCAAATTCAAAGAGAAATAGCTAAGCGATATTACTAAGTGGCAGAAGGGAACAAAGAATATGTTCCTGGGCCTCAATCCGAAAGGTCATACAGCTTGTGTCTTATGAATGTCAAGCCTGAAAACGAAAAAGCAGTGTAAATAAACCAGTGCCTTTGCCTTGCTGGTTGGCAAGTTCCCTCACTAGCTCTTGCTGTCCTTCCTGTCAGGATCTGTCACTGTGAGGGAGATGATGAAAGTCCCCTCATCACACCGTGTCGCTGCACAGGGACCCTGCGCTTTGTTCACCAGGCCTGTCTGCACCAGTGGATTAAGAGCTCAGACACACGCTGCTGTGAACTCTGCAAGTACGACTTTATAATGGAGACCAAGCTCAAACCTCTTCGGAAGGTACGGTGCTTTTGAATTTAATTATCCTCAAGCGTCAAATGGCCGGAACGGCTGCGCGAAGTACTGGCACAATTAAAGAAACATCTGCCTGTCCAAAATGGCTTTGTATTCGCTGTAGTTAAATCAGTCCCAGTGATTTTTTTTCTGCGTTGAAGTTAGGTAATTTGCAGTAGCAGGGGATTTTGACTGAAGATTTCATTTCAGCACCCACGCAATATAAATGCACAAGTAATAGTTTATTGTATTTAGAACTTTTAACTTCAGCTTTTTGTTATTGTCTGATCTGCTTATTTTTAATCCGGAAAGAAATCTTACTCATCGTGGTTTGCTGCTGAATGACACACACCAGTTCACCCAGTGTTTTTTACACTGAGCCCATAACTTCTGGTGGAGAATGATGCTTACACCAATGTGGAGACAGAAATTACAAAGTAATACAGTCAATCAATTTAGCTGCATCTGTTCTAACGGTTACACTTGTGAGCAAATTAATCACTCGTACATTAAGATTAGTTAATGGAATCTAAACTACAGAGCAACCTTGCATCCTGAAAGTCAAATGTATATTATCATCTGTTTTCCAGGATAAATCAATTTAATGGCACACAGGCTGTCAGTATAGGGAAGGTGAAGAGCTTGTTAAACATACGTGGGTTTGGTTTTCTTTGGAGCAAATAATTTCTCCTCTAGTTTTTCTCTAAAAATGCTCTCATCCTTTTAGGGTTTTGTTGCACCTTTGAAGTTTAAGTCAATCTAGAACATGGCAAGTTTTGATTTAAAATAAATTTCAGTGTGAGAGCCCTTGAAAAACATGTAGCGACTATTAGCTTACAACTAGCGTATGCATATGTAGTAGCGTTTTGATGGCAAAAGACATTTTGGTTTTGTCAGCTTTGCCACAGGTAGCAGTTCAGGGAAAGAAGAGCAAATGAAATTCCTTCTCATTTCCCATCCAGAGAAATTGTCTAGTAAGTCCCTGATGATAAATCACTTTTGAAGAACTCGGATTGATTTGACAAGCAAAGCTGGTGATAGAAAAGGACACAGTTCTCAAGTGCCAGGTAGATCTTGTAAATAATGTAAATAAAAAACTGATAGCTAAAAACTTAATTATATTGACTTAGTTTTTTAGCAATTGCAGATAAATTTTAGCTAATGTGACAGGAAAGAGATAATTGTATAAAATCCCCTGCCTGTAGCATATCTTTTGGGTTTTTTTCCCTGTACGTGTGTTTCTATTTTGAACACAAATTGCTTTAACCTTCCATCTAACAAATACACTTGGCACCAGCCACGTTCCCCAAGAGAATATACAGGTATCAGTATTTTTAGGAAAAGCCTTTTCCTGATTGTGTTAGATAATAGAGTGCCTTTAAAAAACTTGAAATAAAATTTTTAGCATCCAAGGTGAAAAGGAGTGAAATATGTGAATAACTGTTGATATCAGAAGTAGACACTTTTAACTGTGTGTGTCTCATCATTGCCGTCCCCCCTCCCATTTTTTCTTGTAATTGAAAAAAATTAATGGAATACTGTCTGATTTAGACTGGTAATGTAATTCCTGTAAGTCTGTCTTTTCTTAATTGAATGATTAACACCTTATTTATCTTACCATTGGTTCTCAGGTGAGTTTTTTCTTTCTGACTTATCAAAAATGAGCCTATTCTTTCAGACAGGGTATTTTTGTTTCTGCTCAAAGCAGTACTCAAATGTAGTTTATCTGCCTGACAGTAAATGCTGGCAGCATTCCCCCCTTCAAATGCAGTGCAAAAAAAATTTGCCTGTATGGTACGGACCCAGCATCTAATTACAGATCCATTTTTATAATTTACACCCATTTCAGAAACCAAACCCAAAGTTTCGAATTAGTTATCCTTTTTGCAAAAATAGTTATCCTTTTTGCAAAATTAGTTATCCTTTTTGCAATTATAACATGCAATTGTGACACCTTTCATATGTTATATTAAACTAAATATATCGTCCCTAATAAGTGTATGCACTATCATTGCCATCATTCACAAATCTATGAAACACTAAAGGGTTTATGAGAAGCTGTTTTATAAACCAAGTATTTTGACAGCTGTAGCAAAGACAAGGTAAGGGAGGAAAGAGTGATCACAGAGAGACCTGCTGGGTGACCACAGCTCACTGGTAACTTTCCACCCAAACAATCTTTAATAAAAAAATCACTGAAAATTGCTGTTTTGGTAAAAACGATGTATTTTGCCAAAGTGGAAAATTCCAAGGAAACACTATCAAATTTCTTGCAAGCTTTTACGGAGCCCAGGACCTCAGCGGTGGGGCATTCCCTAGGAGTCCAGGTTTTCAGAAGATGGCGTGAAGACTGATTACCAGAGAGCAAAGTGCTGTGGGACAGGCAGCTCCTAAAGCTGATGCTCACCACAGTCCTGTCTCCTTGTTGCAGGATCTGAAAGTCCCTGTAGAGACTGTAGGACTTAAAGACCTTCTTGAGAGCTTTAGGTTTCGCTAAGGCTTGGCTCTGTACTAGATCCCGAGAGCCTTCAGTCTCCAGCACTAAGTCCAGCCTGGCAGCAGTGAATTAAAACTTCCCAGATCTCCTAAGGATGGAAAATGAGGAATTCTCTGGTCGTAATGGCAGGGACATTATGAGCAATGGCAGTTATATCTGAAAAGGATGCCAAGTGAAAACAGCGATATTGACAAAAAAAAAATTTATTTGTTTTGATAATAAACTTTGAGGAACTCTGAAACCAGATTTCATATCAGTGTTTCCTAAAGAAAAGACCACAAATTTATTTTAGAAGAGTGCCTGTTCTTTTCCATAAGAAACTTATTTTATGAAAAAAAAAAACCCTGAAATTTCCCCTAAAGTGAAAGTTTCTGGCCAGCTCCAGAAAATGCCATTTCCATGGCCATTAGACCTGGATTTGAAGGGGCATTCTACAAGTGAAAGGGTCACATCTCTCAATCAGTTTTGATTTTTAATCTCTATTTTATCTGTGATGTGAGATTCTATAGCTTGGTTCTTGACTGTGCATTGCTTCGTTATGATGAATTTTATCATAATACCATTGTAACATGCCAACTGCTGGTCTCCTGAAGGGAAAAATTACAGACCACAGAACTTAATTACAGGTGTCTATACTTTTGTTTTTGCAGTATCACAAAAGCAGAATTTAAATATAAAACAATTTGATTCAACTGGTGAATTAGCAACTTTATTCATGCCTCAGCCTTTCATGCACTCACAATGTGTCCTAACAGTTTTTTTATCAAAATCTAGGGGTTTATAGCAAAATCATGTTTGATATCATGTCATACAGCTATTAGCACCCATAAGTGCCAATGTGCAGCATCCTAAGTTAACATAAATAAAGATACCTCTATTAAATCAATAGGCTTGTGAAATGTGCAGCAGTTATTTAATTACAGAATCCCTGAAAGCACCAGACATCAAATAAAACTTAGCTTAATCATTTTAGTAAGTCTTTGCATTGAAGTAATCCTTTTAAGCATTGATCAACAGGGATTGCAAGTGTTTCATATATTTGAGCACGTCTAATTACCTTGCTGAATATAAATTTAGAGATTAAACTAAGCATTGCTTGATGTGTCTGTTTTATTTCTCATGGTCTCTGTTATGTGTATCTATGGTTATAAATAATACAAATGTATTTGTAGCTTTACCTTTCAACGTTTGCAATCCATAATGCAGAATTTCTCATTTATAAAGTGACTTTATTTATCATGGAAGGAATTTGAAAGTGGCAAGAAGCTTGTGTGGGTTCCTTATTGAGCTCTCTCAGGTAATAGCTTCATCCTGAGAAAATCACTGCTTCTTTAAAAAGGATATAATCCTGGTAAAGTAGCACCTGCATTGCATATCTCTTGAATTTGCTGTTTGAAGCATAGTAGAAACAGGAACTGAATGAAAATACTGTAAGTATGAAATGGATTAAAATATCAAATTAAAAGGCACTTAAAATGCAGAATTGTTTTCAAATGGAGATTTCTCCACAGTGTCTATACTTCAAGATACTTTTAATATTTAAATTGTGCGATAATTGTAAGATGTCTGGTATCTGATGAGATGTTTTACTTTGATGCATTATCCCAACAGATTATTCTGTGGTCTTGGATATGTCTGTTTTCTTCCCTGATTTTGTTTTATCTTCGAAACGATTTACAGACAATGTCTTATTTATGTGAGGCATAAGCAATATTGCACATTGTTACCATGCAGTTACTCTTGGTCCTTAAGGAACAGTAAGGCAATTTTTTGTTCAGAGAAGCATTATGTACCAGTTGAGGTTGATTTTCTTTATGATAGAAAGGGTATCTGAATTCATCCCTTTTAAAAATAGAGGATTGAGTGTGTTCTTTTAGAACGGGGTGGTAAGATTCTGTGAAATTAAACAGAAGCAAAGCCAGTCTTAAAATACTGGTAATGAAAGAAACTTGATCTTCTTGTTTATTTTGAATGTGTACATATATCTTCTAAGCGTTTACTCCTCTTCTATTCTGTATTTGCTTATATACGGACAAATAGCACTTCTAAATGTGATACGAGGTGCCTCTCTTTGGGTTTTACACCATTGAACTCTGTAGAACTTCTCGTGTATGCAGCTGCTGTCATTAGAGGAGAAGGAAGGAATGCTGTCTCCCCACTTGGTATCATTTATTTTATAAATAACTAGGTTGTAATAAGAGTGACAAAATGTCCGTGCCAGCTTTAACTCCCATACAGGATTCAAAGGTTTAAGTCCCAGTTGGAGATATGTGGTTCACAGCTGCGCAGAGCAGGGTATTTAGGTCCTGGAGAGGTTACGGAACTGGGTAACTCAGATTTCTGTACAAAGCAAAACCCAGTCCAAGCATAAGAAGTGACCCATTGTGGTCAGTTTAGTGATTAACTGGTTAAATCAGTTTGGAAAAGATTTCAGCTGTTTGGTGTGATGCTGATTTAATAATTGGATCAAAAGCAAATATTTAGTTATACTATAGTACGTTAAAGATACTCTATTTGCAACAAGACCATCGGATTGGTAGCAGCTGTATAGCCAATTAAGATGTAGGGTTTGAGCCAACAGACGTCAGTGCACTCAATGTGGGGTAATGCCCAGCTGGAAGGTAGAGAAATCCGCAATTCACAGGCCCATTAAAAAAAAAAAAAAGGTGAATCGCCTATGGAAGCAGCAGAAGAAAATCAGAATGCTGCTTTGAGAGCTATGATGAGCTAAGGAAAGTCTAAAGTGAATCTTTAAGTCCCATTTCTCTCGCGGACTTAATGTTTCACTCTGGAGCAGGAACACATCTGCTTCTGCTCCCCTTGTTGGAGCTCGAACTGCATAGGGTGCCTTATTCTACAAACCAGTCGTCATCTGCACTACTCTAAATCCAGTTGTTAGAGCTCTTGGCTGATGTGTGAGCGTGCCAGATTCAGCTCCCTTCTCTGTGCTTAACGTAGTCCTATAAAAGGAGTAAATCTTAAAAAATATGACTGCCTGGAGGAATTCATTCATAACCGGGTGCTTTGTGGATAAATCCTTTTTTGATAAAATCTGGTAGGATGCATGATAAATTCAGTGACGGCAAAATATGTTAAGGGTCTGGATGTATTTTTGATCCAGTGCTAGCTGACTAATTCGTATTTACATTTTTTATTTAAGAGTATGGTGATCACTGCTGAAAGTGATACAGCCTGCAGAGACATCTTTGTGAAATCCTGCTATGAAATCAAAAGCGGTCGCCATTAGAAACCACTTCTCCCACCAGAGTAGACTCTCAGAACCAGAAGTGACCTGCAGAGTCTCCCAGGAAAAAAAAAGGAAACTTTGAGCACTCATTACTATATCGCTTGCTGTTTACTTCTTATTGCCCTGTGCTATGAAGTATGAACCATCTGGCTTTTTCATCAGTTTTCTAATAAGGCTCATGATAGGACGTGATAGCTAATACTGCATAGGTCAGGTAACACTGACTTGCTGTGGGATTAGTTCTCTTTTAACCCAGTTTGGTGAATACTTTGCAATCCTTAACATAGCAGAAGAGCCGACATTTCCTTTTGATTTCTGGTGCAGCGGCACAGTGTCGTCAAGGCAACCTGCTCCCGTGTTTTCTTTCTTCCAGTAAACTGCCTCAAAACATCACTAGCCTCAAATCATTTCTTGTAATATGTGGGGTCAGACACTTCACCGGCATGCACAAAGGCACAAAGCTATTACTTCCTTATTGGCTATCATGTCATTATAGTGAATAACTTTGTGCTCAAGGGAGAAAGCGTATATTAAAGCTTTTAAAGTAAAAATAATTCTATAGCATTTGTATCCTATTGTGATGCCTCGAGGATGCAAGGGACTACTTTGTTCAGACAGTTGTATTCCTAATTTTGAGAGAGAGTAATAGAGCATTGCTGCTAATTTATCTGTACATAGATAACATGCTGTAGTTCGCAGAGTAATGTTGTCTTGCATTTTGTGCCAAAACAAGAATAACAGATCTTACCTTTCTCATAGTGGTAGAATTTGGGTTAGCTTTCTATCTTATATTTCTTTCTCTTCCATTCAACACAGCTTTTATTCACCCAACTGTTCCAGTTCCCATGGACCACTGACTAGCGATGCTGACCTTCTGTGCCTCATACCTTGAAATCATCATAACATACCCTTAGGCTCTCAAAAAGCCATCTCATTATGATACTTTGCCGGTACACCCTTATGTGCAGCATCCTTCCTGGAGGGGGAACAAGATGTCTGTATTGTCGTTGCTTTGAACTTGCATTGTTTTAAGAAGCAAACAAAAAATCTTATACCAGAAAATGAAATGAAGACTACTTCCTCTTTTAATTAGCTGCTAGTAACCAAATTTGCTACTTCTGCTGCCTGGTAGAATTTACAAAAGCAAAGGGAATTCAGGAGATTGTCCATCCCTGGGTATTAGCGGTGTTATCCACTGTTGCACAGAACCATAAACATGAGCTCTGGGAGGTACAAATCCTTCTGTGCTTCCTGAGCCTGAAATGAACAGTTGGTCTGAGCTGTTTTACAGATGCAACTTGCATCACGAGGTTTCATCTTCCTTTTACTTAAAGGGTCCTACCCTATCCTTCGTCAGCCTCTCAGTTATTTTTTACGTATTTGGGGTCTCCTTTTCATTGTTTTAATTCCAGCTCTTTCAGTGTTCCGTTTTTAAAGCTTGGCCTCATCAATAGTTATAAGAGAAGAGGGGCTGGGTAGCTGAAGCATTGGAAATAATTAAGAGGATCTCTTGATACTGGCGTAAAGAAAATGTAAGCGGAATGGTGCCCTGACACAAAATGTATAGCTAGTAATATAAAACGTAAAGAGCATAATCAACCCAAGCAGTGACCTAAACCACTCATTGTTATTCACGGACGTTTGTAAAAATGCCATTTTTACTGTTTAATTTTGAAGCTAGGGATTTTACCAGCTCTAATGGGAGTGGGCTGCTATTCATGATCTGATTAATGCATGTATTAATCTCTCACATAACTAATTAACACATGCGATTTTACAGTGGTTATTTGCCTCAAATTTATTTTGCCTGGGACCTATTGATGTGAGAATGACCTGAACTGAGTTTTAGTTCACAGGCTGATGCTTGCTTGTTGGTGGAATGCATGCAAAAAATGGTTTCTCTTGAACATAGTGATGTTCTCTTGAACGTAGCAATACTGTACTTGATCTAAATTATGATCAAATAATCATAAACTGATAATTATCAGTTTATTCAGTATATTTTATAATTTTTAGGGTTAATTTAATTTTATTCCTATAGCATTTTATTTAAATTATTTGGAAAAAAAGAAAATTTTCCTCCAGGAATTATTCAGATCGCCGATTTGTATGCGGCAAAATTGGAATGTATGGCATTTGTTGGAAGTCTTTCAGAATTCCCTCAGTTCTCTGCCAGAACACTAGGCTGTAGTTTTGTGTTAATTACTCTAGCCTTTCCTCAGCCCAAATTTCCTCTATTTCATTTTTATTTAATTGGATCAAAAGAGTCTCTCTTGTGGGAAAATTAAAAGACAGAGAAGGTAACTGTAGCTGTTCGTTGGGAAATCAGTATTCTTGCTAAAGTCGTGTTTATAGATAACGAAGCACATCAGCTCCTTTTTTTAAATCTTGGTTATGTGGCAATTCAGACATATGTACATATACTGTATATATAGTTCCAAAAATAAGATACGTCTAGATATATTTAAGCAGCAATGTATTTAAAAATACCAGGGTTTTGGTATACAAGAACATTTAAACCAAGCCACATATTTGTAACTTTTCAGACTGATTTGGTTAAGGGAAGCTCAGAAGCTGAGTTACATTTCCTATATGTAGGTCAGTTGCTCTTATGACTTCAGGAAGAAAATAATGACCACATAAAGAGAATTAGTGTTCAGGTTCACTTGTACTATTAATTTAGTGGGTGTTGGGGGGGAAGAATTGGTAAGAGCATCTCTGATCTATAAACATGAAGGACAGAAAATGAGATAAAAGGACACGCAAGATGATCTTGAGGTTCATCCAACAGTACCAAATGGCTACTCTTTGTTCAGTGACTTTCAGAGATAGCTGCTTTCTATTTCCAGTCAACTGTACTCCTTTTCTTCCAAGAGTCCTTAGCATGCAAAGGTACCTCTGTACCCTTCCTTCCCCTCCTTGCTGCTGGGCTTCATTCCTCTTACGACACGTGATGCTGAAGGGCCTTGGGCTGTAGCGATGTAATACATGCTCCTGTAGGCCAGCTTGCACAGCAAGTTCTCCAGGTAAATGGCTATAGGTTTTTCATTCTGTAAGATCCAAATTAGAACTCTAAGGAATTTTACATATTGGAAAGAGTGTTTAAATTGCTAATGTATCAAATGGGAGAACCTAGGACATGAACAGCAAACAAAAAAGACCAAGCACATTTAGTATAAGGCAGTTATGAGAATTTTCATGCTTGCACTGCTCTAAGAGAAGGCAAACTTAGGTGGAAAATATTTTCAAGGTGGAATAACTAATATTCTGTTGTAACTCCTAGAGTTACATCATTTATAACGACAGCTAAATAAACAGAAACTATATTTGTTGATTTAGCTTTTCAGGTGCCACCAATTTTATTTCATCATCTCTAATTTCAAAACGCATGCTTCAAGATACTTATCAGCAGGCTAGACAATTTGATATCGAGGAAATTAAGCAGTGTGATGAATACTAAAGAGAAGGTGATTCAAGTAAAGGCTCTCTAACAAAATTGTGATCATATATTTTAACAATGTCTTAGGTGCCTAAGGGAACAGGTCTTCAGAGAAATTTCACTTTAATTGGGCACGACTAAAGAAAGTGGAGAGGCGTACAAGACTATGTAATGGGATGTTGATCTCCAGCATGTTGCTATATCCACCTTTCTGTCTAATTTCTCTCCTTTTCCTATTTCTACCACGCTATCCCAGCCTTCTGTCCACATCCCTCGCGCTATTTAAGACCAAAATACACTCAGATGTGCAAAGGCAGTTAAGAGACTCTGGCACAGACTGTTGGGAGATGGTTTGTTATGGCTGCTCTAGTGGAGGAAGGATTCACGTGTGCTTTGTCGCCGGCACAACCCATCTCAAATCCAGCGCTGAGCATGTGTCACGGCTGCTCTTGTATTGCCCTTAGAGCGCATATCGCAAAATGCAGCACCCCCACCTGCTTTGGTTGGAAAATGAAATCTCAGCTTAACTGGCCTTGCAGGAAAATTATGACCTGTGCTTTGTGGTATGATAGTTAGATTGATTGATTTTTTTTTTTTAATGTTGGGGGGTTTTTTTGTGTCTAATGTTGTTTGAGAGCTGGACTGTGATTTAAAGGCATTTGCTACTTAGTGACTGGAGGAAAATGTCACGCCTTCAATTAGGTGTGCTGCTCTTTTGGAAAGAGAAAGGAGACAGAGGCAGGAGACAACTAGCTGCAAAGAGAACAAAAGTGACACACAAACTAGATCCATTTGATAGAATGGTTGTAAAAATACTGTAGGGAGAGCGGGTAACAGTAGCATCTGCTTGCAGTTTGGACTGACTGTAATAAAGGTTAATGGAGACATAGATTCTACCCCTTTTCCTTACTTCTTTATGGGTTGCCCACATGTAGCTTGTTTGTTTGTTTAATTTTTGAGTAATAAACTGATATGTCCAGGCACCTAAAGTCTTTTCTAGAGTTCAAGATGTGTACCAGACATTCCCCATAGTTTTTATGAGCTTTGCATTATAGTGATGGTTCACTTCTGAACAGTGGCTCAATGTTTTGCCTGCAGTTTATCCATCATTATAGATTATCTTATCTATAAGGTAGCTGAAGCGTGCTATGCCAGGAGATGATGGTCCTTTTCTTAAATAGCTTACACACAAGGCAAGAGAAACAGCAACTGTGAAAGAGAAGCTCATGATACCAAAGTTCCAAAGTAGTTCATGAAGTACCAAAGGCTGTTCATGTAGACCTCGGTTGAACGAAGAATTAGTTAATGCATTGTTTCAGCATTCAAAAAGGATGCTTGAAATTAAACACTTTGTAGAGTACTTTTACATTCCATATATTGATGTAAAATAATTTCTAGCAGATGGGAGCTAGGAAGAAGCTCCCAATATGGAAAGATTATGCTATAATTACTTGCCATGGGGTTTCTTGCATTTTTCTCTGAAACATCTGGTGTTGGCCTCTGTCGGAGACAGAGCATTGGATGAGAGGGACATGAGGTCTGGCAATTCCTGTATTTCCAAAGTGTAGCATTTTTGTGGTTACTTTGTGTTGGGGTGATTAGGATGCAGATACTGAAGTTCTTCTAGTTGGTAAATGACAAGTATTCTCAATAGTACTTCCAGATTGCAAAACCAGCTACTTCATTTTAGAAATTATCTTCTTAAATTACTTAACACCTCTATTTTACATTATTTAAGGGTCTGCTAATTGATGACATACACAGCTAAAAAGTGCTTAAGTTTGTGAAGAGTGCATACTGATTATATCTCTCAAGTCCAGCTCTTTTAACTGTCACTTAAAAAGAAATATACCACTGTCTTGATTTTGATAAAACTGAATTATGATTCTTTGCAGCCTATAATCTTAGGTGTGTTTATCAAAGTGAGATTTTTCATTATGTAGGTCTTTACTTACTCTAGGCATGCATATCACACATAAAAGTGAATCAAAGTGTGTTTGTCTTTAGAAATGCACTCATTTCTAGTTCAGGTTTATCCTTTTAATAGGTGTTTTAAATACACCACAGGCCTTAATTTCAATTCCATCCAGGTTTGTTTAGTGTCACCTAGGGACAGAAATAGATTTTATGTAAACATCAGGAGGGTTTGCCAGAGAGGGATTTGTACCAGCTCATCTAATGAACTAACCAGATCAAGGTAAGGTTGCGCATAGATATGGCCGTACGATGCACCATACGACATGGGATTTTTAAAATTTATTTTTCTCTTCAGTGGCTAATTTAGCAGGGGCCTGACTCTGGCTTTCTATTCTTGATCCTTACAAGAGTTCCTTCTCTGGCCTGTATCTTTTGACAAAAGGCAATGACAAGTATGTTTTCTGGGAACCTGCTCAGTTCTTCCTCTCTGAATGTGCTCTGGACGCGTTTGGGGAAAAGAACACGGAGGAGGTGTTTTCATGGCCCAAACCCTTCTCTTTTCAGCCATCAGACCTGCCACATTCTGTTTGACCATATGAGGGGCACTTCTCGTCTTGGTGCACGATGCAGCATGGCATGCCTTGTCCTTCTCTGAGATGCAGTCCCTGGGGCACAGGCTGTAACCACCTGTTGTTTAGATGGCGCAGAGCAGCCCGAAATGCTTTTATTCAAATTACAAGGAGTGAAGTCTCATCTCCCATCAACGCTTCAAATCTGCACAAGGCTATTTTGTTCTCCCAACATGTGTGGAGCCCTGTTGTCCTTTATTACTGTCATTCCTTCCTCTTCCACCCACTGCACAAATTCCATTCCTGCAAACTACCGTTGCAGCTGCTTTCCTCCAGCTGGTAGGTTGATAGTAATGAACAGTTTTCTTTGGAGCCTGGGCCAATTAGTGCTGGAACAAGTGACCAAAAAAACCCTCCCTAAACCACAGAAAATAAATGACTCTGAGCTACATGTTCAGACTTCTGACATATCTTCCCTGCCTGGCTCACTTCATCATTCATTGCTCCAGTTCTTAAGAGCTTTTTTTCAAAAGTGCTGGCTAGGTCCTTCAGGCCTGGTTTGAGATAAGAAAGATGTTTTTCTGTGTATTCCTGGACTGTGTGCAGAGAGCATTTCCTACAGCAGCTCCTAGTAAATAACTTCAGCCTTCATTTTGCAGGCATGAGTATTTAAAGACAGAGGTTGCCCCAAAATCTTTCTTTAGACTGTAGAAAGAATTCAGAGAATGACGCATGATGCCTTTAGCTCTAGGTGAGATCCTCCCAGCTGTGGGTGCAGTTCAAATTACATTTGTTGTCATTTCTTTACTAAATGTCATAACAGGAAAAACATTTAATATTAGCAATGCCATGCCCGTACCAGATTGCCCTGTCAGGCCTCTTTACATACGATTTTTAAAAATAGGGTTCCTGAAAATACCTAGGAGTTAAAAGTCCAAGCATTCATTGCAAAGCAGCTTGTTAACTTCACCTTCACTTTGGCATCCTCGGTGACGAGCCCCTGCAGCAGAGAGACCTTTGATTGTAAAGGTTTGGATCTGCAAACCTGCAGTAGGTATGGAGTTGGTTCAGGAAATCCGTGTAGACAAAATTTTGTGTCCAAAGTGACAGAAAATTACCACTAGTGGGAGGCAACATGCGGACACAAAATGGGGACGGGGCAAATAGACAGTAAACCTACAGCCTGAAGGTGGGGAAAAGGAATACAAGCAGCAAAGTTTGCAGAGTCCAGTTCTGTGGTATGGCAAGAGCTTTTGTGCGAGCAATGTGAAACTTTTCGTTCTGCATTTGGCCGTGACGAAACCACTTTGCAGAAAGCTTAACGTATGGGAGGGAATTAAAATTGCAGATTCACTTCTGTCTATAAGAAGAGAGGCAGTATTGGGATCTCTAGGATGTGAAGCAGCATCCCCAGATCCACTAACAATCCATTTTCAGAGGATATTGAAAAATATCCGTATTTATTTGTTGCATATTGACTAAACAAGCTTTTATTAGAAGGGACGTGCAGGGAGACAATTTTGGACCTTTAAAATAAATATCAGGGATTTTCTCAGACTACGATACAGGAAAGGGAAGTGGTTGGCTACATATCATTTAGACGTCCCCTGTGAGCAAGGCTATTAATTTTTTTTTTTTTCCCCAGAAGCCTCATGACTACATTTTGTAATTGCAAGAGTGGGTTATGAAATCAGTAACCGTTCCCTTTAAGTTCCAGAGTGAGACGGTCTTAAAGAAACAAAACCAAAACACGAGATAGAAACCTAGAACAGGGTATAGTTTTACAGCTGCCGCTTTCAAGGTTATCACACGCTTCTCTGGCAGCAAAGCACAGGAATTCAGGCTGAGGTGCACCTCGTGTTTTAGAAGTAGCTGTAAGTCGTAGTTGGGGTGGGAGGAGTGTTTCTGATCATATTTACAATTCGGCTTCTTTCCTTTGATAGCTCATTCTGGCTTCTTGGTAGGAACCTCCGAAGCAGGTAGACGGTCTCCTATCACCCTCCAGTGGTTTGCAGAGCACAGTACAAATGTAACGTTCAGAAAAAGCTTATTCAGAAAATAAAAAGAGGGTTGAGGATATTTCAGGCTTTCTTCTTGGGATACTTATTGTTGCATTGCACATTTGTTTGGTGACTTGTGTAAAAGGTTTTGTGGTTGTTAGATGTTACGAAGTGGTTTAGCACGCCTGTTCTGTGGAGCATAGTGATATTCATGCGGTCGCTTGCTTTTGCAGGACATCAAACCATCAGCATTGGTGATGATTTCCAGTCTGTGTTTGTATGGCTGCCAGGATTAAGGGATCTGTGGGTGGTGACAATCAGACGTACGACAGTGAAGGGGTGCTTCAGAGGAGGCTGGGCAAAAACTACAGTGTTTGTCTGTCAATTTAGTGACTCAATAATTTGCAAGTCATTATAAATGTCTCCTCTGCCTGTTACAGTCTCCCATTTCTTTCTCTGCTTCCAGTCTCTAGAGCACCTTAGGAGTATTAAACATATAAGGTTCCAAGGGAAATTGCATCTGGGCACTTAGTTTTGTGCTATTTTTCTGTTCTTAGTGGCATCTGATATTCTGTCCGTGGCACGTCACAGTGTCATCAGCCTGATGGTTGTACATTTTTCCAGATCACTGGTAATAAAACGTGATGCAGTTTATTTTTATCTTGCCATCATGTACTGAATGTAGAGAGCCATGAGAACCGCAGAAGCTTCACAGGACAGCAAAGGTCAATCTATCAGTGGTTAAGGAGGCATTCATGTGCTGTGTGACATGGTAGCAGCTGCCAAACTTACCTACCCCTCTTTAGGCTATTTCAAGTCCTGGACTACAAAGCACAAGTAGAAGGGGCTGATGCTTTCACTGCTCAGTATGTTGTTGTCTCATAGACTTTGCTATGGACTCTCAAGCTTTTTTTTACTGCACATAACTGTCATTTTATCCAAGCAAGTCTGTACTAACATTAACAGTTAAATTTTAGATTTAAGCCTATTGGAAAAATCCTGAAATAGTGAATTGCACTTTTCTGCTCCAGGGCAACTGAAATTGCTGGCTTATCTACTAACATCACCCATTTAGTAGAGAGTGACAGTAGTCATACAGTACTCTCTATTCAGCCAAGCTAAAATATGTGAATAGGACAAGAAAATTAACTCAGCTGCCACAGGGATCACCAGGAGTAGAGCACAAAGTTTAATTGAATTTCCCCTTATGAGCTCAGCCCATCATGACTGGAGAACTGGGACCGCAGTTAGGGCAGAACACCACAGAAGCACGTCCTTGAGAGACACAGAGAGTTTTAAAATGCTCCGAAGTGCTCTGATCGCATCTGTCCACGTGAGCAGGAGTCTCTGCTTGGTCCTTGTTTCTTTCTTGCATCCCAACTGGAATTACAAGGTGCTCTGCAGAGTATTCCAGTTCCATAATCACCTGGTGGCCTCTCCCGGTCTCCTGCCAGCCAGCTTGTTTCTGCTGTGGTGACGCACATGTGGATAGAACAGACGCATAGGGATGCTGTCTTGTGGGAGAAGAAGAGGGGCCAGAGAGCGGAAGGAGAGGCTTTAGCCCACTTTCCGGCTGGATTTGATCACAGGATGTTAGCAAAAAGGGTCTGCTTTAGCCTGTTCCCACTAGCTCCCTCGCATGGTACACACCCTTCTTGTAAATCTCAGCAACAGTTTGTGAGGTTGTTCTTTACTTACCTATCCTGCCAGTTGGCCGTTTGGTTTTGTCTTTTTTTTTTAGCCACCTACAAAATGTTTACATTTAGCGTAATGGGACCAGCATTTTTCTTCTTTGACTTTAAAATTCCATACGAAAAAGCTTTATTTGACCGGGCATTCAAATCAACACTCTAAGGCTTTTGTGTGTTACAGAGCCTAAAATGGCTATAATGAGACTACGTGACAATGAAAATTTAGCACAGTATTTTCTCTCCAGTAGATTCTGCTCAGTGTAGCATCCGTGTTGAGATGACAGAAAACTTCTGTTTGAGAACACAATTCGTTCTGCTTTATGTCCAGCATTGATCTCCCACAAAGCATGCAAAGCTAAGTGAAGGGTTAAGGTAAAATCCTTTCTTCCATCTGGACAAAGAAAACTTTTTCTTTGGAAAGGAAGCCTGTTGCAAGGCTTGAATTGAATTTTCACTACAAAAAGGATGAAAGTCTCCAGGTCAAATGCTGTGTAACCTGGTGTAATGATATGATAAGACTGTGATGACAATGCCGCAGTCTGGTCTGACCCCTGAATACTACCTACACGAACATAAGGTTCTGTTTTTTTGTTTTATTACTTTTTTTTAATGCCTCCCATTTTCCGGACTGCTATATAAAATCCTGCGGGCTTACTTTTCACTCATAAGTGCATGTCTCAGAAATTGAAATCATGTATCAGCTGGTAAATAAACTGCTAGCTCTGTTTCTTTTTATATTTCTCAGGAAATGTTTCAATTCTTCTAAACGGTTATTTAAGCCCTGTGTTTGTAAAATTCTGGCAAGGGCTAGAAAATGCTCCAGAGATTGTGTTTTGAGGCAACAGCTCTGAAACGTGCAAGCTTTAACTGCCATAAAAGAATGAAATTTATTTGGCCTAGTGTGTATTGCTCTAAAAGTAATGGCTGGAAGAAGCATTTCTGAGAGTCAGCCCTCTTGGTGACATAGTCCTCAGCTTTTACTGCAGTTGTGCTCCGTGGAAATGTGACTAAACAGCAAATAGTGCCCAGACTAGAGGAACGGCCGAGTTGGTTCAGGGTAAAGTTTAAGCATCTACCTTAGATCCATCTCCAACACTAGCCATAAACAATTCAGGGAAATTTGTTATTTGCCAAAACCAAACCAAACCAAAATGATAAAAACAGCAGTGACCAAACCCTGGGTGTACCAAGGGTCCGTGCAGGCAGAGGAGCAGCTGTGCTGTCCCGTGTTGCGGCGGCTTGGATGCTTCAGCTTTCTTCCCTGAGCGCGACTGCAGAGAGATGGCACTGTTGTATTGTGGTTTGTACTCGGCTTCATTCATCGCATGCTGGCGACCGACTCCCAGATTGTTCATCAGAATCGAGGCATTTTGCTTTTAAATGTCATATTCCTTCATCTGTTTTCAAAGGCAAGCATTTTAGTAGAGAAGGGTTTTATTTTAAAGAAGTGCTGAAAAAAATATCTTCGCGAGCGAGATTTAAAAAATCGCCTCAAGAGTTGCATTGTTCAAATGCAGAGAATCGCCTATTTCATCTTAAAATAGCCTTAACTTAAGCTAGGATTTAATGCCATAATTCACAAACATCTGCCTGGAAGAGCCTTCTTGCGTTACTGAGGCTGTTTGCCTGCTATCATGTACGATCATTTCCACATAATCATCTTTTCAAGTTTATTGAATTTAATCCTCAATGCAGTAGCATTTCTTATGCTTCTATTCTATGGGAAGGCTGTTCCACAACCGCATTCCTCTAATTTTAAGCAATTGAGAATAGTTTAAGTATTACAAGCTAAGGTTTAGGTTTTTTCTTCTCTCATCGCCAGAAATGTGCATCAACTAAAGTTAAAATAAATATTCAGGTTTTTACCTGTCTATTAACATGTTATGGCTGTACTGCAACGAAATGACTTTAGATGTCGTGCGCAAGCAGACAGCAACAGAACAGAACTCTTCATTCCTCTGAACCTGTGAAAATGAGATCATTATGAATCTTACAGTGACAATGCACATACTACTGTAATGCATATTATCAAAATAAAAGGACTTGTTCCTTTTATTTCTGCTTGCTTTTTTGGTAGAAGGAGCCATAATGGGCTAATCAGTTTATTGTATAGTCTGATTATTTTTTTTTAATTACTTTTTCTTTTTAAATTACAGTGGGAGAAATTACAGATGACAACAAGTGAGAGGAGGAAAATAGTTTGTTCGGTCACATTCCACGTAATTGCAATTACCTGTGTCGTTTGGTCATTGTACGTTTTAATCGACAGAACCGCTGAGGAAATTAAACAAGGCAATGACAATGGTAAGTGTCTTTCTTTTACCTTCTTCAATCTCGCACCAAAGCAATGGATGGATGTGAGATGCAGATACGTAACCACTCACATTCTGTTCTTAAGTAACAGCTCACCGATACGTGGCTACATCAAATGCTTTAATGCAGAAGTAATGAATGCATCAGTGTTAAAAGCTTATGCTATGCCCCTGCAGGGAGACCTCTACTTAGAGTAATCATTACAACAGCTTAACTAGCCTGCTGGTTCTTCTTAGGTTAATCTCCCATTATCTAGGTATTTCTAAAGCTCAGACAAAAAGATGAGTCAAATTCAAACAGCTCAGTGGAAGTTCAGGTCATAAAATAGCAATTCGTTTATATTACCCACTTGAACCTCGATGTCCTGGAAAACACAATAGAGCCCTTTCATCAACAAGCTTCCTAATCCCAACTTCCAAAGGATCATGTTCCAGTTGTGTTAGTCCTTCATGTGAGACTTGAGTAGCACAGAAAGCCATTCCTGCATCCTTTCGAATAGAATTTCACTGTCAATGTCCTCATTCCAGTTGTGTTTATTGTGAGGGAGGTCAAACCCAGGAACAGAGAGGTCGTGGAGTCTCCATCCGTGGAGATACTGAAAACCCAACTGGACATGTGTAACAAAACGCATGTTTAACATAAGTGGGGTTTTTCTTGGACTATACTTACCGTATGTGGAAACCATATTCCAAACTGAACTACCGTTTTCCATTTCAAATCTAAAATTATTTGGTCTTAAGTTTAGTCTTAAATATGATTGTGATGATAAAGAGGATAAAAAGCTTTTGAGTTTTGATCTGACTTGACTGCAAGCACAGTAGAGGGACAAAGGTCTCTAGCTTTGTGCTATATTCTGAAGTTAACGTGGAAAACAAAACAGGCGGAGCTTTGTGCCTTGCTGGTTAAATAAATATTTGATGGTACTCCTGATGCTTGCCTTTCTTGCCTATGAGAGGAAAATATGTAACAAGCCTCAGTAAGTCACGGACGAATGTATATTACAAAGTCTTGTTCTGCTTTCTTTCTAAATGGGTAACCCTCTTTTTCATCTCAAAAAGCCGGCCCTGAGGATAGGACTAGGAACGGCTTTGAACTTCTGAGTACAACCACATCACCCTACTCATTAAAAAGGGGAAAGGTATTTCTGTGGCTTAGCTGAATTTATACAACAAAACAGCTAACATGAATTTTTGTTGTTATATAGAATGCGTAAGAATCACATAAATTAATCCCGCTGGGCTCAAAAAGTATTTATAATTTGTACAGAATTGTGTTTACCAAATGTAATGGGTGATTCTCCACACTAAAACATGGATAAAGAGATGCCTTGGAGCTACTTAAAACGTGTGAAAAGAAGTGTTTGTGAAGAGAAGTCTTTTGCCGCAAAATTTGCTTGTTGGGGGGGTGTACTTT
This sequence comes from Chroicocephalus ridibundus, assembly GCF_963924245.1. Lineage (NCBI taxonomy): Eukaryota > Metazoa > Chordata > Aves > Charadriiformes > Laridae > Chroicocephalus > Chroicocephalus ridibundus. Next base: position 39,505,215 of record NC_086288.1, on the reverse strand, counting down.
TACAAAATCAACTGTATTTGGGGGGTGTGTGGGAAGAGCTGTATATGTAGTTTGCTTTTCTCTCATTATCTCTGTTTAAATGGGAAATGCTGGGGAAAAGACAGTGAGCACTGGAGGAAAAACACTTTATAAACATATTTTGAGGAGAAAAACTGAAAGCCCTGAATAATACTAGTACTCTTTGTTAATATTGCGTAAGTTTAAAAATCCCTTTTCTAAATATATCTCTGAAAATATTTAAAGGGCTTTTTTTTTCTCCTTACAAAGGCATATGATGCAAATAAACTAAAAGTGTAAACTTCTGAATCGGTAAACCTGTCACTGGTCTATAGAAAGGACAATTTAAAATATATTTAAAATATTCTAGAATTTATATGGCACCAGTGGTAGGGAATCAAGTTTCAAACAAATTTGCTCCGTTTGAAGGAGGAGGTCTAGGCTAAGCTGAGCTTTGTCTCTCCTAATAAAGCTCGAGGCTGTGACAATACGGCAATCCTGGAATATGCTGAAAAGTACAAAATTCACTGTGCCTTACCAGTTAAGCAAAAAACGATGCTTCCTGTATTACCGTGGAAGAAGCAGCAGCAGCACATCTTTACTGCCACGGGGTGGGAGAAACTCTGAAGGCAAGCTGAGCCGTTTATTCAGCCGCCTCTTCTGAACTCAGCTCTCCAGCTGTGACTTGCTGGTTCTAAGTGTCCTCACCCACTGATGGGGCTTAGTCAGATGCAAACCATACTGCTTTCGTAATTACAATCAAGACAGTGATTTTTAAAAACAGTTATTAAAGGGGAAAAAAAAAGAAAAAGCACATCACTGGCTACGACACCTTAGCAAAGTGTTCCTTGTTACTTCCTCCTGTCCCAGGTACTTCCTTCACTTGCAGGAAGAGGGAACTGAAGAAAGTCACGACAAATGTTTTGTGAACAAATTTAGCAAATATAAAAGGATTTGTGCCTGGCAAGTTCAGTTAACCAGAGTAAGAGCGGTTAGGGAGAAACGTGATTTTACATGGTCTTTGTATGCTTTCCTTTTGCTGCAAATTAAAAAAAAATTAATTGGCTAGTACCATCCCGTAATACCTTGTTACCATTTCTAAGTACTAGTAAACAGTTACCGTGACAGGGAAAACTGCAGCTACTTCAAACATTTTGTGTGCTTTTGCGATAATTAATATTCTTTTGGTCTCTATTTGTTTATCTAATTAAAACCCCAGCTCCTATGTGTTTAACAGTAAAGGGGATACTTAGATTCATGAGACTCGCACAGCTGGCTAAAAGCAAAGACTTGTTTTTGAGGAGTCCAGGTTACCAGGTCTGGGAGTGGAGCCTGGCTCCTCACTGAAGCTCTTCTGCCGAGTCCCAAAGGAACACAGATTACTTTCCTGCCTGTGCCAAACGTTTTTTCCCTGGATAAAACTTGGGTAAAACTCACAAATCTCACCAAGTTGTTGCGCCGTATCACCAGTGGTCAAACAAAGCATTCAAAGACCTTCCATGTAGGACCAACAAACCTATTTGGATTGTTCGGGCTGAGAGGGTAAGCGCTGATACAGAGGGCTCACTCTTGTGTACAGCATTTAATCTTTAAATGTGATGAGGCAATGGGTAACGGGAAGGCTGGTAGCTGGTCCTTTATGTTAGGCTGCTGAATGGTTGAAAAAAGCAGATGCAATGGTGTGAGTTAATGAGGAGAAGGCTATTCTTAATACAACATTAATTTATTCTGTTAAAATCTTAAAGACACATTTAGGCCAAAGCAAATAATTTTAACATTATTTATGTCACGAGCAAGTTGAAGTGCTCTCATGTCTAGCTTTCGTGTGTTAGCAGCTATATATTTTTCTGTAACTATCAATGTGATTGATCAACGCAATGACAGAAGTAAGAAGAGATACACCAATACCTTTAAGTTACTTTTTTAGTACATAGGAATATAAAAGTTCTGCTTTTTGATTTAGGCGAGTTCCGTGGGGTTGCACAGACAGCAGGAAAAAGAGGCCAACGAAGGCAGGTGATGCAGGAGATAACAGCCCTTTCCAGTAGCTTTTTTTACTATACCCTGGCTTCAAAATGAAGCCAGGACCAGGTAATGATGTTGTAAATGTTGGTGTTCCACGTACCCTAAACAGTGTCATGCTTCTAGGCACGATTTTGAAAAGCAGTTGTTGTTGAAGATATGCATAGTATTTCTAAGTATCCATTTATCTTGGTATTTTTGTATTTTTGCTTAAGCAAGCTATTGACTATGGGGATATTATTGAAGAACAGTAAAATGTTTTGGTTTTTGACTGCATCAAGCATTGTATTTCCTTTGTGAGAGCGGCCTTGCATTTCTTATTTGACCAAATTCCAGTGAAGTCCGTTAAAAGTGGGAGGCAGACGTAGTTTCTTGGCTGGCCTATAGGATAGGAAACTGCTGTTGTCTTCTGTTCAAGCCCCAACAGCGTGTACAAACCTGGGAATTCTTGGGAATTCTTAGGAATTCTTAGCAAGTGGCTTCTTTTCAAAATATTTTACTGACACTCAGTACTTGATACTCAATGTATGACAATGGTAATAAATATAAACATTTTATTTCAAAGGTGTCCTTGAGTGGCCATTTTGGACCAAACTCGTTGTGGTGGCCATTGGATTCACGGGGGGCCTGGTCTTCATGTACGTGCAGTGTAAGGTTTATGTTCAGCTGTGGCGCCGGTTGAAAGCCTACAACAGAGTGATCTTTGTTCAGAACTGCCCAGACACCGCCAAAAAACTGGAGGAGAGGAACTCTTCGTGCACTCAGACCTCGGACGTCAAGGACGCGGTGGTGGTGCCAGTAGCACAGACAGGTACAAACTCTCAGCCGGCAGCTGAAGAAACGACGCCTGAGGTGATGCCAGTTTGACAGAGACCGCGTCATTTCTTCCTTGCAGAGTAAGGCGTAGTGTTTTCTACACTACAAATGCTAAAAGAGAGTTGAAATGACTGTGCATTTTTTTTTTCAGTTAAAAAAAAAAAAAAACAACAAAAAAACCCACACAAAAAACAAATCCCTGTAAGGAAAACGGATCCGGCAAAGCAACTTGTTACTGTATGGAATGTGACCGTTCGTGAAGTAGTTTCGCAACTAGTCAGCAAGTGTAGTGAAAGTGGAAGTGTAGAAAGTGCAATAGAGAACAGGTTTAACAGACAATGCCAAACCCATGGGACAAGACTATTCTTTTTTTTTCTTTTTTAAATTGAATGGCTGGGAAAGTAGAAACAGACCTGATGATATAATCATTTGGTTTACAGAAAACGAAAACCTTTCATCTGTTTACTACTAAAAGTTGTATTTGCTATTTATCTCCTTGAAGATACGCTTCAAAAGGGTACCAATGAAGTTATATGCATTAACTGAATTGAGGTACAAAGAGCCGTACCACAGCACTCCCCCTCCAAGCCTCATACGGTCGCACGCGTTCATGGGACTGCAGTGGAGCCCGAATGTCTGGGCAGCTGTGGCAGCTAAGGATATTTGAAACATCCGAAAGGTAGCATTGTTTTTAAATATGCCTGAATTTTTGAACCGTAAGCAATTCCAACCAGTAGAAACTCATGTCTCCATAAGCTACAGCTATTTTTTTTTTAAGTATACCTGTCAGCAAAGTAAATACAGGAAGGAGAGAATGTGTAGATACATATTTAGCAGAGCAGCTCAGCTGTTTGTTTTACTTTGTAAAAGTGGATTGGTCGTAAATTGGAGACACAAAATTTTGAAGTAAGAACAATAAATGAAAAAATGCAGTTTACCGCAGAATCACACAACAGTAAATTGCGTATTATCAAAGGTCTGAAAAAGGATGTCACATAGGGAAGATGGAAGCCATTTTTGGTTTTATTTTTTTAGTCATGATACAGAAAGGTAGACATAAGAGAATATACCTACATCTCTTAAGAAAACATTAGTTTTTCTCTCCTCATTCCGAAAAGTTAGTTTCTATCTTCCTGATTGGAAAAATAAATCAAGTTTCCCTTTGTATAGGTAAACTTGAGGTGTTAGAGATTCGACAGTTCAGTTGTTAACTTCGTGTTTTGAGCATTCTCATATAAAAATGAAGTGTGAATAGCATTAAAGGGTGCAATAGATAAATGAATGTAGATATAATACTGTGTCCAACAGGGTGAATTTATATATAAAGAACCAGTTTTGTGATTCACTTCTCATACCTGTGACGTTTACCATCAGGACACAACAGCAAGTATTGACTTCGAGTAGTTATGTACTGGCGGGGGACAAGTTTGGCGCCTGAGTGTAATGTATATTTAAAAAAAAACAACTTAAAAGTTCTTTTTTGATCTTGTATTTAGGTAAAGGAGGAAAAGCAAACAAGCAAAGAACCAGAGCAAAGAGGATAGGAGAGCAGAGGTTGATTCAAAGGGGGAAATCTGCCACAGTTACAGGTGAACTACACTTCTACAGAAGCCTTGCAGTTTCTAGTGGTAAATTTCCTCTTTACACGCTCAAATATCTACAATTAAATAACAGGATCGTCCCATTCTTGCAAACATCCAGGGTGCTGGGCCTAAGATGTATTGGAGTTTATATAATAGGCATTCCTTTGTGAATGTTTCTACTGGCTTAAGGCTCAGGGCATACTGGAAGTAGCAGTATTAGCAAGAAATGTGTCTTTTATCAGACCATTATGTTCTTTTGTATTGGAATTGCTCATGTAATTTGGCTGTGACTAAGTGACTGTCATCTGGCCAGACAGGACGCAAAATCTTGGTGCTTGAACAGGCCCTAAATACATATTAATATTTGCTCTAAGTTACTCCAGGTTAGTTGAATTGATGTTTTAAGTTTTTTCACATAATGACATGCACTTTTCATATAAAATAGATTTCCAATTATACAATTGCAAATTGGAACTGTAGCAACCTGTCATTTGAAATGACATACAAGAGTAACCAAATAATTTCTGTTTGTAATTGTGGAAGAGACTTCAGAAGGACTTCAGAAGGTCTTCAGAAAACGATGCCAGTACTAAGGAACGCCTTGCAACTGCACTCGTTTAAGATAGTCTGCAAAGGCGTGGTTTTCAAAAAGTGTAAATCTACTTGATAAAAAGTAAATCTCATGAAATCTGAAGTTAAGACACTTAAAATTACTAGCAGCATCTAAATGTTTGGGATGATGTTTACAGTAAAACCTGATGAATCAGAGCAAAATTCACTGACATTCCATTGTTGTGGAAGATAATGAAGAGCTTTCTGAAATAATCAGGAAGTTTCTTACCAAGTGACAGTAACCCTGCTTCTTTAGCCAGCTTGTTCTTCGACCTGCTGTAGCATCGTGACCCCAGTGAGAAGACTTAATCCCCAGTTTACTGGAGACTAATTCACATCATTTTTTTCTTGAATAAGTATAAAATTCAACTCAAATTAAAAAATACCTGAGGCTTCTGAAAGCAGATTTCTAGCATCCAACAAGATTACTGTACATTTTTAAAAATACACCGAGGAGTCAGCAACAGAACAGACAACTTGCAAAATTTTATACTAAGAACTTCAAAACACTATTTTGGCACTCAACTACGTGTGCAACTGAGCTTACAGCTAGTTAAATGCAAGAATGGAGAAAGGCTTCAGTTGAAATTCCTCCTCTCCATTTGAAATATAAATTTGGACAGCAAAAAAAAAAAAAGGAGCAAAATGGGACACTGTCTGCTGAGACAGACAATGAGGAAGCCAGCAGCAAGGGAGACTACAGCAGGCTTGAAGCAGTCTTTAAAGCATTACAGTATTAGGCCGTGCATCCCTGTCTTTTCTTAGGGGCGCTGGATATTCCAGAGCTTTCAGGGATTTCATGCAGGATTGGTATTTGTTTCTGAAGCAGGGCGCAACCTCTTCAAGAGGGCACAGAGCTATTCACACCAACATGCCTCGGGTACAGGTCTTCACGAATAAGGAAGGTGCACGAATACAGGCGCTAGACAGCTATGACTTACTTACCAACCAGTGGTTTTTCCTTTCCACACAAAGCACAGTTTTCTGTATCAATTTAATAACCACGGGATTCTATCCTGCAAAAACAGCGTACTGAAAGTTTTGAGATACATTTTAAGACTTTTTTAATGAAAACGATATATCAAATAAAGCTCCGTATCAAGCTGCCTGGGTAGCCACAGTGCATCTTGGGCAAACGTGCTGACAGTGGCCTTCAGCCTGGCGACACCCACAAGGGCAGAACCTTGCTCTGTGCTGCCGTTACCAAGAAGAGCTTAATCTGCATTCGTGTTTAAGCGAAGTTTAAATTAAGGTAGAAGACAGAAGTAATCTGGTGTCAGATCAGAGCTGGAATTTTAAACAACATCCTCCTAACCTATGAACATGCAGGGTTTTTTTCCTGTTTTATGTTACAAGCATTATAATTTGGACAAACTGACATAAACATACCACTTTTGACTATCATTAGCATTACGAAGATTCTCAACGAGTCCAACAGTGCCATTCACACACTGCTCTACCTGAAAGCAGTGGTTTTGTTATGTAGAAAAAAAAGTAGTAATTCCCCATCACCAGAACAAACAGTTTATAATTTCTAATAATGCAATGAAACTTACTCTATGATGAAAATATTTGACTGTGTATAATATTTGGAACTACAAGTTTGTGTTACTTGTTTAACTCCCTCTCTTTTGCAAAAGAAAAACTGTATGTTTTTTGTGGGTGAATGTGTACTGAAAGACAGAAGGTAAGGGAAACAAAAGTAATATATCTGCTTATTGTTGTGAAAAAAATGTATTTGTATTAAACAAATGACCCAAATTACTGTGGTATTCTACATTTGTCCCTGTCATATAGAGCATCACATGCTGAACATGAATTGCAAAACCACACTCTTGCAAGACAGGTGAAAAATATACTCAGCAGCATACTTTTATATTGATAAACCTGCTGGCTTGAAGGGGCTAGTTTTGGGTACACACCTTGGCAGAATGCTCAGGAAAATACCTCACAGAAGAAAAACACTTGAAAAGAACTACGGTTGTTTAACTTGCAGAAAGGAAGACTGTGAACAGGTTTCAGCTCCATAAAGGACTCCCAGAAAGCAACTGGTTTTACATCCATAGCAAAACAGACAACTAGTACTGGGTTTCAAATGCAGGAGGTTAAGAGGAAGAAAATTTCCTAAGGAGAGCAGTGCTTTGGACTGAACTCTTTGTTATATGTGATTGTGGAATAGTCAACACTAAAAAGTTTTAAAGATGGGTTGGACAAACAGTTAAATGGTTTAAAGCTAATCTCACCTTAGATTGTCAGAAGGGATCACATTCCCTTTTAAATTATTTCAGACTTCTACTTGGTGAAATTTTCTCCTTTTCCAAAAACCCTAAAGATAAATGCTTTTTTTAATGAAAAGAAATATCACATGTTTGCGTTATAAAAGAATCTGTGCACTTCAAGTCAGGTGTAAAACCAAAGAAAGTATCCTATCTTGATAAATATGCAGTGTTCCAACCAAACTACAAATTTAGTTTTCTAAAGAGGATTGTAACCATCTACCCTGTATCTTTCTCCTAGATTTGTCAGCTGGGGAGAGAGTGGGCTAAGTTTCAGAACCTCACGGTTCTAGCTGGAATAAGTCATCATAAAGGCGGCGACTGCTAAGAATATACACTCAAAACACAGAAGTGTTCCAACAAATTACATTCCCTTCATCCAAGGCCGACAGATTGTTCATTTTGTTAAAGCTGCCCTAACTAGCTCACCCGTGTAATTCAAAGATGGATTCACAAATCCCTACAAGATATAATACAGAAGAAACAGCATAACCGAAGAAATTCTAGTAATGAAGATATAATCATTTCCATTCAATAGCGTATGAAAAAACAGAGCCAAATTTGGTTTTAGAGTTAAGACGATAGAGGTATAGGTCACTATGCCTTTTTGCTTTGCACACAGGAGTTCGAATCTCTTGATGGAGGGTACCATTAGAACACAAACACGCATTCCTGCTCAGTTTGCTCTCTGTATAAACATAAAAAAAGAAACATGCTAGATGGTATTTACTCACACCTTCCCCCCAATAAAATATTGAGGATGTTCTGCATGAGATTGAACTAAAAGTAAAAAAAATTGTCAGTTAATGAAGAACTCACCAAAAATACTTCGAATGGTGTACCACATTTCCACTGCCTATGATACAATGCTCAGAAAATAACCTCGGATAAATTTTACACCACGGTTGAGAACAGAACGATTCCAGTCTGCTGGAGAGTGCAGGCCCTAGGACAAACTTGCCCTTCTATTACTTGCAAATACTTACGACTGATACAAAATGAATTACAGAACCTTTTTTTTAAAAAAAAAAAAAAACCAGCTCAACAGTAATATATATGAAAATACAATAATCAGCACTATTCCATATAAAATCCAAAGACAGGTCATAGTAATTTTTAAGTGTGTTAACTAAATAACTAAAAAAAAAAATAAAAAAAATCAAACTGTCAATTACAGAGAATTATAAGAGGATTTAACATTAACACTTAACATTAACATTGTAATCCTTAATTACAAATCAACAGAGTTTCAAGGTATTCCCTACAGCAAGTTTGTAAGAAGAGAGAACATCACATAGATATTTCCCATTCCCACTATTAACGGCAGCTGCCTTCTAGATTTTAATTTTAAAGAAACAGAATAACAATTCAGAACTCCTGAGAGCATTCATCCTTTTTTTCCACCATAGGGAAAAAAACTCATCAACATACAAAACCCTAATAGCTGGCTTTAAAGCACAGGCATGACTGGATCATGAAACCCATAGACGAGATTCCACTATCTTGACTCAGTAACACGTGAGGCAAAAGACTTCCTTAGATTACTTTTCAATTCAAATATGAATACTTGACAGCTACATGTGATTTTTTGCTGATAATTCAATGTAAAAAGTTCACACACAGAAACTGTTCTTTTTTCATTACTTATGCAGTCGATCAACAAAACAGTTTAAAAGCCAGCTAACCAAGCAGTGAATACGTGGCCTTCAAGGGCAAAAAGCCACAAACTCAACAAAGTTCAAACTGCAAATGTGTTCTTGAAGTGTGAATAAGAAATGTTAAAAAAGAAATCACTTCAAATATTTGATTATCACATCAACCACACAAGTAATAGTTACTTTTTTATAATGTCTTATTGCTGATTTGTTTGAAGGAATATAGAACATCTCGTTCTTCGTAACTTTGCGCAACAATCTTTTTTAAACCATTCACCAGGATGTCAGCCTAATATATTGTCATTACTGTGACACCTTCTAGTTGCTTTAATGCTCATTTTCCTTCTGTATTTTAATGACTATGATGAGAAAGTGACTTTTTCTGCACTGTTTCTACTTAAAATTTCAAAGCACATCAGACGCTGTATACACGCAAAAATTTAAGATGAATCTTCTGAAAGGCAAAATCTGTCAAAGCACTGAAAAAGCACATACATGGCTTTAGTTCAGACCAATTACCCTGGCTCAGCTTCCACCAGAGTTTAACACCTCAAGTTTTATAAATCAAAACAAGCTGAATTCCACAACACAGCTCAATTTAACAAAGTTAAAAAAATACCAAAGACTTGCCCTGAACTTCAGCACGCTTATTTCTAAAACACAAAGCAGTGATTTGACAGCCTCGAGATATGACTGGTGTCAGAGGATAAGACTTGTAGCCAGGATTAAGACATGCAGTCTTAAAGCTGCATTACATCACGCACACATCCTTCAGGTCTCTTAATCAGGTTTCTTCTTTAGTTTAATTTAAGGAGGACAATGGTTAATTCTATATTACCTAAACAGATTGGTTTCCTAAAACATGAAAGGATAGCACAAGACTATTTTGTAAAGAGGTAAAAACTTAATATAGATCTTAACAGAATAATACTCATCAGAAACACATACTGCACAGCTAAGAAAATACAAACCTGGATAGCTGAAAAAGAAATCTGGGAAACCCACATAACTATTTACCATGACAAAGCCTTGCTGTGTAACACACAGAACTATACTGCAGACCAATTACTAGAAAGATCACCAGGAATAATTATTTCCACATAATTAAAAAGGCATCTGAACTGTGACTCCTACAATGGGTACAGACAGAATATCTGAACTCCTGCGCCCAATCTGATCCGCACTAACAGATATGTCCTACTTAATGCCTGCTGTGAAATTATCCCTGGCTTTGCCCTTGCCCTTTTTTCCTTTTATCTTTATTATTTTACAGTATTAAAAGTGAGAATCTGCTAAGAACCTCCCTGAAAGACACATTTAAAGGCACCTAAAGAGTTGCTTCATAAAGCAAGCCTCCTATTTAAAAGTCCTAAGCAACTTAATTTTAAAATACACAGCTTTCTCAGCAGAGGGGTCAGCAAAAAAGAAAATACGGACAAAAGATATATTTAAAAACAGACCGTAGGGGCTTTAATTGCCTTCTGATCTGAATTCTTCAACACAAGAGCGGTGAGGACAGTGTAATTCTCTCAAAATTCTCTTGACAAAACATAAAATACTCAATATTTTATTGAAGTTTTTCCAGCCCTCTGGATTCTCAGACAAGAGAAGGTACAAGAGAAGAGTTCTTCATGATTAACTGATGCTCCATGTATCTCATCTTCTGCATATACTTTTCCACCAAATGGGAGAGCATTTCTTACACCCAAGGTGAGTGTTCTGTGCCACACAGCACAGGATTTTGTGAAACGAGGCCTACCCCTGCTCTCCACAGAACTGTGGACACCTACAGACATCCCGGCCACCACCACAAGAGATGGGTAAAAGTTACCATTGGCTATTCCCGCTGTTTACCAGGGTATCTGCTATTTCCATACCAAATGATATACATTCTTGCCATTACCAGGAAAGGGTAAGGATTTCCCACCACAAAGTATTTCTAACAGATGTCTGAATCCTGACTGCTGTATGACCAGGGAAGAGGTACTCAGCTAGTCAGGATTTCAAGATATAAGCTACAATTGCTTTGTCAATGCAGGAGCCCGCATCCTAAAGAGAAGGTACAGTATGAAAAGTAAGGACACAATTAAAATTTTAAGTATTTATATTGATGTTTTTTTAATTCAGTAATATACAGCTTTACCCAGTAATATATTGTATCACAGGTACACAGCGAGCTCCTAAAAAATGCAACTAGCAAAGCTTTTGCAAATATAGTTAGAATTTATTCTTGTGTCTGTGATAATTAAAATAGGTTTCTTACAATTCCTCTCAGCTGCTTCAGCTCTTGAATCTGCTGGTGCTCTCATTAGGCCACCTCTTCTGCTTTATTCAATTCTTCTTTTGCTTCCACATCTGCCACCTCAGGGTGACTACAAGCAGCGTCCTTAGCTGAGAGCTTTTTCATTTTGATGTTTGGCAGTTTCCTCAGATCACCATCCCATTCTCTTAAAGGAAAAAAAAAATAATAAAAAATTGAAAAACAATTACCAATACAAATAGCAAGAAGGAATGGCAGAGTTAATTCACCTTTCCTCAGAAGATGCTAACCCAAGTGAGGTTTCTTTTCTCAATGATACTACCAGTCCTACTGCAGTATGAATAAGCACCAACATTTTCACCTGATCTTGTACGCTACAGCAGCTGCAACTCCTCTGTGAAGAATTAAGTACTTTCAGATCTGACATTCTGAACAAAAAAAATATATGATTCACCTTATTCCCACAGACTATTTGTTTCCTCAGTTACTTTAGGCCATCTGCTTTTAGATTTGACACACTAAAGCCCCAGTTTTCTAAGCAATGGAAAAGCAGTTTGGATGTTCAATTTGCAGACCTAATATCACATGTACATAAAGTTCTTCATTATGGTTTATGGTAACTGTTAATTAACATCTTGTATGACTGACTTCAAGGGGACACAAAATGTTAGTAAATATAAATTCACGTGATAAGTACAGTATTTCAAAAGGCTGCATAAAAGGAGGAAGGGTTCACTTAAATATTACAAGTCAAATACAGTACTCAATTAATAGAATGCTTTCTTGATTATGGTAAATGCACTTCATGGATAATTTTTCTCAAGGGCAAAACCAGCATTTGCCAATTATAAGATGAACTTGTTTTTGCTCTACCAAGGTAATAAAATGACACTTCCATCAGATGCTGCAGTACAAGAAGTCAATTGTGTATTTATAAACACAGCAGACAGGGTCCTGTCTCTTCTTTTGAGATTTCTGGCTTTATTCCAACATCCTGTAACTATAACTTCTGGCTACATACCCCCCCCCAGGAGTTAGTGGTATATCATTCCTTGCTACATAAGCATTCAGAAGCCTGTCTTTTTTTTCTTTGAAGTATCTCATTTGATAGAGCTGTCAGCAAATTGCACAGCTCCCAGATCTTTTAACTGGACGCAAGTCGTCAATTCACTTAAGATTTTCAACTAGTATATACACACAAACATACTGTACTACACTTACAGTTGAATCTTAGAAAACATGACTAAGAACTTAGTCAGAATTATCATTAAGTAACTAAAACAGCACTATAAATACCTTAGGTCACTACGTTATATGACTACAATTACCGTCTGAAATCTCATTTCGGGTAAGAAAACAGTGTAATTCCATTTATCAATAAATCTACGTCTTGATCCTTAAACACTAATAGTAAATGCTAACCCTTTTTGTGTAAATCAGTGAACAGCTGAGGTGAGGATTTTAGGTAAAGAGAAAATATTCTCTAAGAATACTGAGAAAAAGATACTTAAGTTACAGAAATGGAATTCCAACTGTTGAAGCTTTCTAAACCTTCCAATGTTTTAATGATTACCTGTCACCAGCGTTTCGCTTCTAACAGCTAAGAAATGCCAAAGCAGCAACAGCATACCTAGTCTGCTTTTTCAAATGAGAAATTCTTTGACAGTTTTGCATAAATTCTTTTTTAAGAAAAAAGACGTAAAACATGTCAAATTCAGAAATGCTGTTTTGCATAAACAGATCAGTAGTGATAATATAAAGAACTTACCTGAAAAATTTAAGATGCTTTCTGTTCATAATGTCTGGGATTTCTAATGGGAATGGAATGAAATTCTATTATTAGATGTGTTACATTATTCAAGTGAGTCTCATTTCAAAGAAAGAAATGTGAGCTACGGGGCTGAACATACTATTTCAGAGATTAAAAAGCCAAAAAAAATGACAATGAGGATTCATATTAGAAAGTTTCTAGACCAATATATAAACAGGAAGACCTCTCACTGCTAAAGAAAACAAAGTGAATTTATACCCGTGAACTGTTCCAGAATTCAAATGTACCAGTTACTGAAAAGCCAATCCTGACAAACAATAAAAAGAGGGTGTTGCATTTTATCTGAACTGAAACATCCAAGAAATAGCAAAATTTTAGGCACCTGAAGTTTCCCTTTAAAAAACGTCCAATGAAGAAACTAGGAAAATAATTTCTTATTTGTTTTAAAAGCATAACTAACATTCTCAACCAAAATCAAGGTCTGGCTATAGTAGTTTTTAAACAGACATTCACTTACTCACGTAATAAAGAGACAATTCTGCTCTGCAGAACTTACTATAAAAGGTAAAATAAGAAACCTTAGTTTCAAAGCTGACCTAAACATACAAGCCTCACTCCAAATGAATGAGTACGAAGTGGTCCATAAGTATTTTGAAATGTTTCTGGAAAAAATTTTCAAAGAAACTAAGTCACCACGACAGGCAGAACAGATCAACAGTACAGTTAGGAAAGCAACTCTGATAATTCAAGTAAGAAAATGTAACAAACAGTTAAATACACTTTGTAAAATTTACCACGCAGTACAAGCATATATATATATATGTGTGTATGTTTTTAAAATATAAACACTGGGAAGAGTACAGTAAGATGTCAGGTTTGTAAATAGAACACAATCTTGGATTTTGGAATATAATAGTACTGCCTTCCACCTGCAATGTGACAGTCTGAGAGTAAAGAATGGCTATTTGATAACAATTAGTCTCACTCTAATGCAATTACAGTTTCCATTGTTAAATACCTGTTCTATAAACCACTCAATACTGGGAAACTGGAATTCTGTGGTTGCTGAAATGTCTGTTAAATACTGCAGTAAATGCAATACAATATTTACACAGACTGTTGGCACATGTGTCCTCTCATGAGCTGAGTTTCCTCTGGGTTGAACAGAAACAAACATCAATAGTTTTAATGACTGCAAGTTTTCAGTCTTCCACACTAAGCGAAATAAGTGACACATACTCATAACAAATCTTTGTTACCTTTGGTATTAAAAAGGAAGGCAAACATCTTGTACAGAGACCTATGGGACAGACCTTTCCAACCCCATCCGCCCCACGTGCCCTCCTGGAGTAGCCAAAACACTCCTACTAGATGTGTCATTTATAAACTCATGCAGAATTTTACTGAGGATGCCTACGTTACATTGTGTTAATGCAGCGTCATTCTTTTCTTGGTCAGTCCTGAAGTACTGCAAGTGACCTGTGTTTAACATCTTCACTAATTCATAGATTTATGCCTTAGGAGCCTTGAAATTTTTGCACAGTACAGAATACCTCATTACTGTCTATGAACTGTACAGATTTCACAGTCAGCAGATTTCTCAAAGACGCCACTTGCTACCTTTTTAACGTTAAATACACTTTTAATATTTTAGCTCTTAAAAAGGTGGTATTTCAGCAACTTCTTATACTGTCCTCTATCGAATCCCAAACATACAGTTCTGCCTTTGTTCATCTATCAATTTTCCCAAGTCTTGCAGTAATAAATCAGATCATGCTATCAATGCAGTATTATAGATGATTTTGCTACTACAGAATATAGGATGACGATACCTGTACTTACCTTTGTGGCCAGATAGTCTTTTCTATTCAGAAAAATATTCCTTCCTTTTACGCTGGGTTATAAAGTTACCAAGTGAAGAACTATAACATACACAAAATGTTTTGATAACAACTACACTGATTTCTGTAGCCTGCTTCCTGGTAAACAGATACTGCTTACAGCTGAGCAAGGCAAGGCAAAGAAACACATACCTAATCCCTTTTTTGTTGGCCGATTTTTTGGTTCTGATAGACATCAATGCCACAGTAGCGCCATCCTTCCCAACTAAGCGTTGAAACAAAGCCATGGTCCCTCTTGGTTCCTTTGCAGTCCTTTGGTCTGCACTCTTGGCAGCACAGCGCCAAACACTGAAACATCCCAGCCCCCAGGAGAGAAAGAAGTTCTTCCCTTCTCTCAGGTATTTTACAAGGAGCAAAGCCCATTCGGTTCGCTCCAAGCACAGAGCTTAGTGATGTACGCAGTGAGTTTGGCAGAAGTGGCACCATGCTAATTTGTGCCGGCTGCCCCAGAAATATGGTGAGATTTGTATTTGTTCCATCTATCAAAGCACTGATCCAACATACAGTTCAGTGTTATTCCCAGACAAACCAGGACATTTAGACAAGACTTTCAAATGAAGCCCTTTCAGTTGCTTTTTTTTGACAAAGAAACACCTTTGAAAGCATTTAATGGCTTTTATTAACTTACATAGGACTTTCTCCAAAGAGAATATTCTAACAGTTGTATCTAGCCTGTCATTCAGGGCTCACCAACGCTATAGAAAGCAGGCATTCTGAAGGGGGGAGGTTCTGTGACAAACCAAGATTTGGCACTCAATCAATCTTTACTGGCTTGGCAATGACAAAATTTTTAAATTATGCTTACATGTGTGTTTGCAATATGTTATACAATACAAACCACAGAGTTGCCAGATTAGGAACAGAACTAAGAAACTCCAGTCCCATGTGTATAGAAATAAAGTAACTACATACTGCACAGTAACTGATTTTTTAAATTGTGGTGGAAAGCTGCAGTAGCACTGTATTTTCAGATTAATAACACTTCTTTTACTCAGAAGTATCTCCTGAGTATACCACCAGTGTCATGGTTTTTGCTGCCACTTGTGAACTTCTTAGTTTGCTTTAAAAACATTAAGTCACAGGAGTGTGGTTTCTGAACTAAAGATGGAAAAAATGGAAGATGGAGAAATACAGCACAGGAGTTAGTGGAAAACAAATCAATACAGTATTTTGTCTGTCATTTCTAAGACGAAGTATTCAGCAATCTATGTGCTGTAAGGAAACAGCAGTGAAAAATTTAAAGCAGCATTTTTTTCATGTTTCTAACCCTTTCGGATAGTTTTATTTTCCCAGCTGTCTTCTGAGGAAGAACAAACAGTGTGCTAGCTCTCAAACTTTGTCATGAAGATGTTAGTGCTTAACACCATTTCCTAACAAGGAAATAGCAAAGTGACTGAGCTTAATTTATTACACGGAACTTGTGTAAAATACTCTAAAGTCAGCACCTTTCCAGCTGTTTGGATGGAGAAGCACTGGACCAGATTACTTCAAAGTTCTTATGGGCATCAGAAGAAAAAAGCTTCCGTCAGCTGTAGGTCTAACCCATCCTGCCTCTGTGCACAGGCTTGAACTGGAAGGCTTCTAAAGCATAACTAGAGAAAAAGGGGACAGAGGAACCAATCCCGGTGTCAGAGCGTCCTTCTGCAGCTGTATCCCACAGCATTATTTTTTAACCAAGTGCTCTGTGACAGTCTGCTGAGATGTTTTATTTCCTTCCAGAAGTATGCTGTTAATAAAAACATTATCGTTCTTCGTAGCAGTAACCACTTCTCTCTCCCAAAGCAAAGATCCGCACAAGAGATTTACCTAAATCTCACAAGAACTGAAGTCACTGCTCTGTCAGTGCTCTGCACAGACTACAGGCTGCATATATATCACAGCCATTAGAACCGTCATACAGAGAAACACCCAAGTCAGGTCAAAGGATGATACTGCAGCCTCAGGTTAAAAAAGGAAAGGGATGTTACAAAACTGTAGATGTTCTTTAGACAAAGAACCTTTCAGTTACACAATAATGATAGTTACAGAAAACAGCAGCTAACAAACAGTACAGTAGTTACAGCAGCAGATACATGTAAATCCTACAACTTTCTTCTGAATTAAATCCCTTTACTTATAACCTGAAGTTTCAAGAATTAACTAATAAAACTGGTGCTTTTAGCTTTAAAGGTAATTTTTCCCCAAGATTAACATTATGCTTCTGAGAGAACATGCAAGGTAATTAGAAGCAAATTATCAAAAATGTATGATGTTCAGATGAAATAATTATGATGCCATTCAACTGAAAGCATGCAAACTCCGAGTTCCAACGGCATATCCTGTAAACATCTAGGATTCCCTTTCAATACCTTTGCTACAAACGTGTAAGACCAAATTAAAGAAACAAACCCACACAAATGACAACATCAGGAAGAAAACTGCAGTAAAATTAATGTAGATATATTTAAGGAGTAAGGAAGTGACAAGAAGCTGCTAACAAAACTCAACAACCTCACAGATAGACTGAATGTTCTGCGTATAGGTACTATTTTTTGTCAAAAAAGACTAAAATTTGCTATGCTCTTGGCTATCTACTGCTTTTGTAAACAGCCAGTAAAGAAGAATTAATTTTTCATTTGCGTATGTGATGTACATATAAATACAGCATGAAATTTTAGACTTTCCTAAATATGAACAATTCATATCATGTAGTCTCTGCATAGCAAACGCATATGCGTACAAGAAATAACTGAGTTCAAGAATAGGGGGGGGGGAAGAAAAAAAACAACAAATACTAAGTCAGTTATAAAAGCTCCACTAGCTACAGCTTCCAGGGATAATAATGAGCTAGAGCATAAAAGCACAGTTTCCAGCTGATTTCCATTTATCCCCAATCTCTAATTACAGTATTTAGTAGCAACTATTTTCTCTGAATGAATACTGTCCTAGACAGAGAGCAAAACCTGCAGCAGCTGTGATAACAAATAATGAATGATTTGAGAGTGTATTTAATATGTGAAGTTGCACCATGCTCTCTGAATGCTTTTCTTACTAATACTGTAATAACCTCAAATTTTCCTTACAATATTTCTGTATTCTTCTTTATTTTTATGTTGTGCTTGTGCATTTGACATCTTTCTGTCTAGTCCTATTGCTTTTTTCTGTCAGCTTTCCACAAAGCAGTAAGGGAAAAAGGAAGAACTATAATTTAAAAGCTTAACCCAAAACGACATTTTCTACAACTGAGCTATTTGATGACATTCATAGTATCCATTTTCCTATGACTTTCCCCCGCCTCCTTCTAAGAAATCAAAGATTTGTGAAAGTACTAACACTGACAAAATTTTAAAGCCACTCACTTTCCTTATTTGTACAATATAAATTGGGGGAAAGGGGAATATGACACAAAACCCAAACCTTGCTGTGCTTTGTACCCTAACCACAGGATACTGTAGATTTTTCAGGTCTTCCATGACATACTTTCACTGTTAGAAGGACTGACTGTGCCTGAATAATACTTTAGCATTAAAGCCAAGTTCATTATTCAACTCCAACATGCTTATTTATTAGAGCAAAATAAATAAGTTTCACTACTATTTTGTACTTGACTCTCCTCAAAACAACACTTTGCTTTTTGCACTTTCATTATCCCTTTGTATTTCTCCCTTATTTCGCCAGATTACTGCTGCTTCCATTCAGCCTAGTTCCAGCTATCAAATTTTCAGTCTTTTATTTCTCTTTCTCACATGTAGCCTGCATCTGTGTACTTCCTCCAAAATAGAAAATACTTTCAAAAAGAGTTTAAGTGCTGCTTCTTAAAGAAGACTATACACCTTAAGAGGAAATCTTCAGCTCTAATACTTATGTTGTGGTTTTCACGCGAGTGCTCCTCAGAAGATTTCATTATCTAATCTGCTGGCATAGATGGCTTACACCAAAGGAAGATAAATGATAATAAAAAAGTCAACGAGAATATCTGGCATTATGATTTTACTCAAACTTGTGATAATGGCCAAGGCAAATATTTAAAAACTCACAAGTGCTTTCAACTAGGCTCTTATATACAAGATTTTAAATTTTAAATCTTCAGTTTTTGCGGGTTTTTGATTATTAACAGGTTAAGTGTTAGGCCCTTCACACACACAGAGCACTTACGCTCCCTCCACCAACATCTCCAGTAAGTCAAAGACAGGAGCATAACTCCTCTGCCTGAGAGGAACAAGAGGAAAAATGTGTTTTTCCTACTTGTCGGTATCACTTATGCTTGTAGAATAGAGCCTTAACAGTAGATGGGTCACAACAGTCCAGGATTTCTTCCTGGAATACCTAAATTTTAATAAGAAAACTCCAGAAATATTCAGATTTTGGAAATATATCAGTACTACAATTTCTGCTGCAATCATTCTCCCACATGAAATACATCTCAGTGTTAGTGGAATGAAAGGTCTCTCTCTGAAGATGTTTTAGGCCACCGAGTTCAGAGGCTTTGGTTCTCTTCGAGTTCATGAACCCCGAAGCCCACTCTCGCATGATATGGAAGTTCCTCATGCCACCAGTCCACCTTGGTGGAAAGGGGCAAGTCAGGCCACAGGCTTATGCCTAACAGGAATTTTGTATGCTATCAAAAGAATGGTGGAGAAAGCTGTGTATAAAGACTTGATTGGCACAAGTCCAGATAACAAAGCCCACTTAAAAAAAGTAATTCATTTGTAGATAAAGCGATGCTGGTTATTCCCCACAGGAGGAAATAAAGTCTTCATTCTAATGCATGTTAAAACATTCACACCCACTGAAACACCCTTTTAAGATAAAAAATATTTTGTATATAATGAAGGTCCAAGCAAGCTGCTGAACAAAATTTGTATTTATACGAGACAGATGCATTTAAATCTCACTTTAGTTTCAAAAATGTGTTACATACACCTGCATTAAAGAGGCAGTAATAGCAAGGGTGCATGAATGCAAAGTAGTAAAGCAGAAATACGATTCAGATCTTCACCATCATTTTTCTCCTTTTCTTCAACCTGCCCCTCCTCCCAAACTCCTCTGCAAGGCATAAATACCTAGCACTTGGTGAAATCCTTTCCAGAGAAAAATAAAGATAACGCCTAAAAATTTCATTTAGATTCTAGCCTTGCGAGCAGGAAGAGGTGTGACCACAGATTGTTTCTAATGCTTTTACATACCTATTCCATAGCCTTCATAGAGCTGTCTTTCACGTTCTATGGTCTGCTTGATGACAGTTTCCCGTGAACCATGCTGTCTTCCTTGTCTACCTTTAATACTGTTTTGTAATTCAATCTGCTCCAATTCAGCATTGAATCGACACATGTAACTGAAAGAAATGAAATGCATTTATGCTAGATGCAGTCAAGCAAAACTTTTGCAAAGCACAATTACTTTGAGAATCTAAGAAGTTATTTTACTAATTGTATTTATTTTCTAAATTATTCAGAGATGTTTCTTAGATCTGAGCTATTACTTTAATCTTCAAAGTTAGAAGCTCCATTTAGAACTTCATTTGAATCATCTGCGGCTTCCAGAAGGATTAGGTTTTTTACTTGCTTTTAAACTATGTTTGCATAAAACAAAACTCCCATATTATTATAATTCACCTGCTCTGGAAGACAAGCGTTAAATCTAAGTATTGCTAACTTTTAATTGCTGAATTACACCACCTCAATAATAATTTTTAAAGTTCTTCTTTTAAAGTTCTTTACTTTTAAAGTTAAGTTCTACACCATCTCACAAACATCCAACCCAAATCCAAAAAGTAAGCTTTTATTGCCTTTGCAGTATCACTAGCAGTTTACAGGCTACATGGACAGCGTAGGAAATACGTTAAAGCTTCTGAAAGGAAAGTGCTATAGTACACCTGTGTACTATACATATTATCTTATATGTACATACATACATACAATACATACGTATTATCTTATTTAGCTAGCAGGTGAAAAATGGTAACAAGCCACAGGTACATACATCCAGCAGCACAGAAACAACTGAGTTTCTTCTTATCAGATTCAATTTTGGTGTTTCCTGCCCTAAAAATTGACCCACCTGAGTACTGTTTAATCTTCTCGACAAAGAAAATTAAAGAATAATGGAATACCTAGAATGAAATCTATGCATTTAAGTGTCACTGAATAACCCAACGAGAAAATTCATGCAATTACTACTATCCAAATCAAAGCAAAGATATACTTAAATAATAAAAAAAAAACCCAAACACCACCACATGACTTGCTTCAGTAATTCTAGTGTAAATATATACATTTTTCAATATCCAATTAACCTCAGTTGCAACAAAATCAAGTACTTGATATTATTAATAGTAATATACAAAAAGTCCTCTGAGTCATCATCACTTTGCAGATCTTACTTAAGAACATTTTTAAAAAAGACAAATCAAGCTTTTAAATCCTACTTTTAACACCAGTCTTACTTTTCAATTAGTTCGCCAGCTTCCTTCTTTGTGTACTCAATTTTATTGGGGTCAAGGTGACTTTGAAACCATTGCAATTTTTCTCCTACAAGAATAAACTTAACATTAATGATTACATCACCACTGTAGCACCAACACAGATTAAAGTTCTTCAAAGTTTTTGAAATAACCCCCCCATTTTTTGAGATTTTGAATGGCATCATAGACTCCCTGACATTGTATCATGTATGAAATTTGTTGTAATAGAAACATCATTTCAGATGTATTTTATATCTTCCTTGTGGATAAAAAACATTACACTTTGCTTTACTGGAAATTAGTGTTTAAAATATCACTGTATCAGTTGCTTAAGATGGAAACTTACGAAGTCCCAAAGGGGAAAAAAATAACACAATGCCTGAGCAAGAGTTCCGATCATCACAATTTTTAAACTGATTAAATTGAAAAGGTGCAGTGTCAATCATACGAAAGAGAAAAACATTCCAGGTTGCGTCTCAACGTTTTGAATTTACTTGCTAGCAGAATGTGTCTGTTAACCCACATATATCATCCTCTTTTACAAGCAATTAAAAAAAGGACGGAGACAAGTACAATACATGTACAGATGTACAAAACAGCCATATGGTCTATATTGCCCTGTTGTCCTGTACACTGACTAAAGATTAGGCTATACTCAGCCCCAGCTTCAATTCTATACATACTACTTGAGTGAACACGTCAGGTATTTTAGCATTTCAACAACGTCTATTTTAAAATTACAAAGTCAGATTATAGAGAAATAAACTTTTATTGGAGTATCTATAAAGTTCATAAAACTTAAAATCTATGCTAAAAAGCTGAATACTGTATTCAGTAATAGAAGTTTCTGCTCACCAATGATACTCAAACGCAAAGCTTTGTCAGTCTTCAACCTAGCAGAGAAAAAGCAGATAAGTTAGCCAGCAATGAGCACCAAATCATTTTTTTGTAGTCACAATGCAAGTCAAGGTAAAATTTCAAATAGAAATATTTGCCAAATTCAGAACAATGTAAAACTTAACTCTGCTTCATCTAAAAATTCTACTTTTTGGTGAAACTACTGTCTGAAACTTGTCCAGTTTACCTATTAAGTTAAACGGATTCTTGGAAGAAATTAGGACACAATACTTTTCTTAGAGCATAGCAAAAGGAATTTCACAGAAGACCTGCACTGTAATAATTTCATTAAGTATTTCTAATATTCTGCTGGTATGTTTAATGAGTTTGGAGATCAAGAACAAAAGATTTCAACACGCTGCATCCTTGCAAATCAAGCATACAATGTGAAAAGTACCATTCTGGTATCTAATAAACTTGTAGTAATATAAGTTTGTGCTTAATGAACAGTAAAAGCTAATGTGTTGAGAAACCAAAACTAACAACTCTCTAAAAAAAGATGAAAAAAATCCACCTCAAAGTATTTTTAACTCCACCTCAATCTCTGGCAGGATACTTGAAGTCTTCTGTAGTCTATGGGATGTGTGTACACAGTTTGGGTTGGGATTAATTCCTGTCCTATTGAGCAGTTCTCAGAGAACACAAGTTTTCTAACAGGTAATACAGTGCCTCATGTGCCTTTGTCCTGAAGCTCTCGGATTCAGTCTGCAGCAATGGATCTTGCTGAATGTCACTTTATTTCCAAGAAAGGAAAATAACACGTGGTTGGGATAAACATTAAATTTGTCACTGGAAAAAATATCTTAGCCATGCATGTTCAATGTATATATCCAAGGACCTCTAATAAAACTGACTTTTTCTTTAAAAAATATTACTAAATAAGAAAATTGATAAAGAAAATCGTAACGGATATAATCAACAAAGAACCAATAATGGCAAAATTCAATTCAGTTCAAAGCTAATGTGCTCCTTCGTTAAATTCCTTGTACTCTACAGAATTTAATGAGCGCTTTAGAGTTAACTGAGGTAACTCAGAGCACAGAAGTCTGTCACCTGTCATAAAAATTTGGATCAAAAGAGAAAGCCCTACTTTCCAGAGACAAACACATTTGTGCCACTTGGCCACAAACCTACATTAGTAAAACAAAGATTAGCTTTCTCAAGAAGTATTTCACCCTCTGAAGACCATCTAAAAACCACATAAAAGCAAATGCACAGCATGTATGAACTGCTAAGAATTCCATTAACACCTCTTTGCTTCTATAGCTATCCCAGCATCTGGGATAAGCGTTTTTAATACACTAGTCTATAGGACTCAAGCATGGGGTTAGAGTTTTATCATCCATGACAAAAAAATCCCAAGCTGGTTGATTAATTAAAAGATTTTAGCGTTAAAACAAAAATTACTCTCGTTCCTGTGGGTTAAAGGACAGACCTGGATGAGACTATGTAAAAATGGAAGGAAAAGGAGTTAGATTAGAAGTCAGCTTTAAAATTTAGCTGTAGAAGATGCCTTCAAGAAAAACTGTGGTAGGTAGTCAACAGAGGGCTTACAGCAGGGAATTCTGAATGGTAACAGTGACAAAGAAAAGGACACATTCCACAGGGGAACTTCACACCAGCAGTCCCTGCTCTGAACCCTGCATGGCAACACAGCCAGCCAAGCACCACTGCAAAGCGTTGCCATGGAGAAAACTACGATGCCACCTAGAAATGCTGCCTGATTAGAATCATAAATCATGTCCAGTATCTATGCTTTAAAACTACAAATTACCATTTGCACCTGCAAGGGTCACTAGATTGTTTATTTATGACAGCAATGAAGTATATAACAAGGATCTTTTTCTGGAAGAAGAACCATCAGTCTCTAGGTGTACACAACTTCTTTCTCTATGAGAAATACTGAATGATAGCATCAGATGTCGCTTTATTGTACTTTTCATAAAAGTCTCACCTCAATGGCTGCCAGAAGACAACAGTATTAGCAGGGAGAATAATGAAATAAGGTTAAGTCAAAGAAAGTTCCTCTCATCTCCTTCCACACAATAAGTAACATCTTTTGCTCAAGGAAAAGAGAGGGTGAGGACAGGGATACAATCTTGTGGCACGCTGTTGCTTCTTAATGATTTTCTCCTCCACCTGCCTCCTAAAAATCATCTGCTTAGGCACTGATTATTGATAAGGATGATTAGTGGTTTTCTTGTTGTTTACTAAGTACTTAAAAGGTTAAAGCCCTCATGCTCCATCAGCACCTCTTTATCTCAGATATTGTATCCAACTGTTCTACTTTAAACACTAAAAATGAATAATTATTTGCCAAATCAGTTTACCAATTCAGTATTTTTCCCCATAATATTCACACATACAAATGCTATCTATGGCTCTGAGAAGCAAGACTCTTTAATTAAAAAAAGTAATTCATGGTGGACAGGACATATTTCCTTGTTTCTTGTCTCAGGTTGCTAAATACCTTCCATATTTCTCCCTACAAGTGTCTGTTTTTGTTAGCTTATCAGTGGCTTGGTTAAGCATTTTAAGATACTTCCATATGAAAATCCCTCTATGAGAATTAAAAATTCTGATTTTTTTGCAGTTCATTTATTTTTTATTTCTGTAAGCAAAACAAATAATTTTAAAAGCTAACGTTTTTTTCAGTTCCACATAAAGAAGCTGCAAGAGTACACCTCAAAGCATCACTGCTGCAAACAGCGCAAGTAGAAGCATAGTAGCACAAGGGAGATTAAGAGGTTAGACAACAGAAAAGCTACGGAAAAACAAATACACAAAGAGCTCCACAAGGAGGTATTTTAAGGCTACTGCTTACTCCTAAGGGGTCGCTTCATGCCAGATCAAGAAATACTGTAAAAACTCATCTCTCGTATCTCAGAGCACGACAGTGTTAGACTAGTATATTTGTAATGAAAATGTACAGACTCCTAAAAAATTTACAGTATATGCACAATAGAAAGGGTATATTAATAATCATAGAAGGGTAATAATAATAATAGGAAGGCATACTCAAGGGGGAAAAAGACAGGGAAAAAAAAATTCCAGTGCTAGATCAGCTTTAGCTACCAAAACCAGAGAGAGATTTCAGCAGCTGCAAATAAAACATGATTGGTGTTGGTACATCACTGCTAAGAGAAGTTCCAGGAATACCCCGTTATGGTCTGGTTTCCTAAAGTATAAAAAAAGCCGTGTTCTACTGGCGCCAGTGAACCAGATATTGCTGTCTAATACAAATATCTTTGTAATTATTTAACAGAGCAAAGAAGTTGCCTACAGGAATAAGAATTCACATGTAGATTAAGAGAGAATAAATTGGTAGTAATATACTACAATTTTTGCTGCCCAGTAGACCTTGAGGAGAACTGAGAAAAGGGATGCAGGCAAGAAAAAGGTGCAATTCAAGTGAACAAGACAATTTAAGATTGCAGTCAATTTTCTAAAACCAACTGGTCTGTCTCCTCTTATTATGGTCAAGATTGGACTTTTATAGTGCAGCCAGTATCTGGACAATAAGCTTATTATTACTGTCATATCACATTGAGAATGCTTGCGTTGAAGAGTATCTGGACAATGGAGGCTGTAAAAGAGTTCTGCAACTTAGTGCAGAATTTCGCCTTCCTTTTTCCCAGTGTGCATTACGTATTAAAATTCCTTGTGGGTAATGTCTGTATCTTATTTGGACAAAAGATACTCGAATATGCATTTCATAGCTGAATGCAATTTCCTTTCCTGTTTATGTTAAACAGGAATGTTCACAGCATTTACTTCTCTTCCTCCATCATATAAAAAAATAAAAAGAAGCCTCAACTGTCCCTAGTCCTGAATCCTGTCTCCAGCCAAGTACCAAAGGAAAAAAAAAAAAATAAAAAAGAAGAAGAAAAAACCCCACTCCAAACCAAGGCAAACATTTACCAGTACTTCTACAAAAGACGTTCTCACATTACAGTATGTCCCGGTTTGAGGTAAAACATGCCATTCAAGGGCTTTCTACACCCAAGGTAATACCTTTACTGAACAGTAATCGACAGATAAAATGCGCGCCTGATAAAAAAGTATTATGCACAAATTTAGCCAACCACAATTGAAGCATCTTCTGACAAGTAAATACACAGCTAAATTAAAGTAATAGAGATGAATCATATGAACTTCACAGATTCATTGACCGACCCTTATTTTTGAAGGAAGACCGAAGAATCAGTTTTTCCATGCTGCAGAAGCGCATTAGCCTGTACAGAGAAATTATTCTCTTTACTCAGGGCTGGTAAGACACTGGGAATACCGCCTCCAGTTTTGGGCCTCTAAAATGACTTACAATCACAGAATGGTTTGGGTTGGAAGGTACCTTAAAGATCATCTAGTTCCAACCCCCCTGCCATGGGCAGGGACACCTCCCACTAGACCAGGCTGCTCAAAGTCACATCCAGCCTGGCCTTGAACACTTCCAGGGATGGGCCATCCACAGCTTCTCTGGGCAACCTGTTCCAGTGCCTCACCACCCTCACAGGAAAGAATTTCTTCCGAATATCTAATGTAAATCTACCCTCTTCCAGTTTAAAACCATTACCCCTCGTCCTATCACTACACTCCCTGACAAACAGTCCCTGATCTTTCCTGTAGGCCCTGTGATCATCAAGGTAATAGAGATCCAAAAGAAACTGGAACCCTTAATAAGACTTTTAAAGACACCAGTGAAGGAAAGAAATCAACATTATTCATGTCTTTTGAGATAAACTGATCTTCAAGCCAAGACAGTACAGAAAATAATCTTCCAATTGTCTCTATTCTAATGCAAATTATTTTTAGAACACCACAACAAAACAGATCTAAAAAGTGCAGATCTGTGAACAACACTAGTTAATTGTATAGGACCTAGAACTGCAAGATGTAGAGATCTTATTTACAGATAGATCATTTTGATATCACAATATGCTTTGTATGGTCCAGCCTGACACATTACTTGTGGTGGAACAGCTTCCCTATGCAAAATGAAGGGTTACATCTTTTACCATCAGCCTATAGGCCTCACACCTGACATAGTAAGACATCTTGAAAAAGAAAACGCAGAAATCAAGAAACAAGAGTCTAAGGGAAAGGATAATTAACTACATCCTCTAATCTTAAACTGAGTTTCTCTCTATTAAGCACTTCTGCTCTGTGAAAGCATTAGGCTTCACTGATCCCCACAAGAATTCAGGATCTGTTCTTTCAAAAGGTAAGCTTCAAGCAACCCAATATTAGTTTGCTTGGGTGCCAATATTTAATGTTTTTTCATAAAACAGTGCTTTTTTCCCCTCGGGTAACCCATGACACGTACCAAATGGTGGTCGTCTTGTTTCACTTGGAAGAATTCTACTGCCATGACTAGCTCCTTTTGCTACGTGTCAGAGGAAATGAACAGGAAGCCTAATTATACTGCTATAAAGACCACTGTCTCTTAAACAGGTAAAAAAACCCCAACATTTATAAGTAAGTTCATTTCTTTTTTAAAATTCCTTTTTAAAAAGCAAATAGCTTTATAAAAGAAAACTGAAGTAACTTGTGTTAAAAAAAGCATTCAAATTAAACTTAAATCCTCAAAAAAAAAAAGCTTTCATAGAGAATTAACCTGTCATTGTGTGCAGGGCACAGGAAGTAAACTCCCTAAACGTATACCATCGATTCATCCTTGCGTAACCTGGTTCTCCAGCACTGAGAAGTTAACTGCTGATCAATCAAAGAGCAGTTAACCACCAGTTGTCATGGTTTTGGCCAAATTGGCCAAATTACCTCAAACCAGGACACCGGGGTTTTTTTTAATATTGCAATTATTGATGTGAAGTTTAAAAAAAAATATTAAAAAAATAACGTGGTTGAAACAAAAGCTGCATTCCACAATGTATTAACTGGAGCATCTTCTGTCAAACTACAACGATGGGGGCTAGTGCAGATAAAAGACTGGTATTGTCATGTGCTGAACTATGAGTTGTAATCTACTCTGGCAGGCACAGACAGAAATCTACATAGTAAAGACTAGGCACTAGAACCAACTCTCAGATGAGCAAGTCTTTAAATTAATACATTTAGAATAGAATAGAGCATTTTAGTTGGAAGGGACCTACAATGATCATCTAGCCCAACTGCCTGACCAATTCAGGGCTGGCCAAAAGCTAAAGCGTGGTATTAAGGGCATTGTCCAAATGCCTCTTAAACACTGACTGGCTTGGGGCATCGACCACGTCTCTAGGAAGCCTGTTCTAGTGTTTGACCACGCTCTAAGTAAAGAAATACTTCCTAATGTCCAGTCTAAATGTCTCCTGGCGCACACATCCTGTCACTGGATACCAGGGAGAAGAGCTCAGCACCTCCCTCTGCATTTCCCCTCCTCAGGAAGCTGTAGAGAGCAATGAGGTCGCCCCTCAGACTCCTTTTCTCCAAACTAGACAAGCCCAAAGTCCTTAGCCCCTCCTCATAAGACACGCCTTCCAGCCCTGTCACCAGCTTTGTTGCCCTCCTCTGGACGCATTCAAGGACCTGAACATCCTTCTTAAGTTGCAGGGCCCAGAACTGCACACAGTACTCAAGGTGAGGCCGCACCAACACTGAATAAAGTGGGATAATCACCTCTTTTGACCAGCTGGATATGCTGTGTTTGATGCACCCCAGATGCCAGTTGCCCTCTTGGCTGCCAGGGCACACTGCTGACTTGTATTGAGCCTGCTGCCGACCGGCACCCTCAGGTCCCTTTCTGCAGGGCTGCTCTCCAGCCACTCCTCTGCCAATTTATACTTGTGCCCAGCATTACTCCATCCTAGGTGCAGAATCCAGCATTTTGACTTGTTAACATTCATCCCATTAATCATTGCCCAATGCCCCAATCTATCCAGATCCTTCTGCAAGGCCTCTTGTCTCTCAAGAGAGTCAACAGCACCTCCCAGTTTGGCATCATCAAACTCACTAATGGTACATTCAACTCCTGCATCCAGATCGTTCATAAATACATTGATCAGAACTGGCCCTAGAATTGAACCCTGGTGACAGAAAGAAAGGAAGAAAAAATTCATTTGTTGTCTGCCACTGGGGGACCCAGAAATTTTTTTCTTTTTAACTAAAGGCTTAAGATCATCCAGGTCATCCTAGAAAGGACATGGTGTGATACAATTGCTTACTACGAGAGAGAAGCCTAGAGAATCGTTTGGAATGTCAGCCATATTTCCAGTGCACTGAATCCTGGGTGCTCAAAACTACTAAGTGGCCTTTAGCTCCTAAAACAATTTTGATTCCATATTTTGCTCTGTAGACTTTACTCGGCAATGTTAGCAACAGAATAAGAGTCCACTGCTGCAAAGGTTGCTTCAGCAGTTCAAAACACCCTGACACTATCTGAATACCCTTAGAGCAGTAAACCTTTCAGCTGATCAGCTGAAAAAGCGCCTGTGTTAGAATTAGCAACAACCCTACTTGCATACTATGACTTGCCAGATCTATCTGCCTCAGTAACAAGGCCTAGTCACTACAAAACCAGCATCTTTTCATTCCTTTTCATGGAAAGGATGACCTAATTACTGCAATATTAACGCATTAAGCAGAGAAACGAGTGATGCATTTGGTACTCTCTTATCTGCGACAAAATGGATTGTCTTGCGCAATCTCTAACACATACCTAAAAACCTTCTCCATGAAAAAAGTAATTAAAGGGCAAGTTAAATGGGAGAAAGCTATTTCAGTGGGAGTTCTTTGCCTTAACTTCTTGCTGTTGCAAGAGGAACCAAAAATTGCACTCTAAGAAGAAACGTCAGCGCAAGTGTCTGTAACAGTATAATTCTACCCACAGAGACAACCACTAAAAGATTTGATTGAGTGTGCCATGTCCTAATGAATAATCAGTACACCAACTCCTTCACTCAGTAAGTTTCCTTGTGCATGTTTTTCTTTATGGCAAAGTCACAGATGTAAGCACTAAGAATCAAATATGATTCAGTTATCTTTTGTGATTAAGCTCTCTGAGTGGCAGTTACGAGACAAGAAGAAAGAGTTAAGGGGAAAAGTAGTCAGTTTAGCACTAGGAAAGTAATCTACTATAAAAACTTACTTACAATCAGTAGTTGCGGAGAGCACAGACAAAACGTGAAGCAGCAGGAAAAACTTCTTGCACATTAGGAAACTGCCCAATCCTCAACACATGCTACATTTAAACTTGAAGCAGCTCTGCTTGAGGCTACATGACACAGCTACGTTTGTGAAGGGCCCCTTTCTAGTTAGGCCAGTCTTACAACTTTCCTCTGGACAAGGTTGTACATCCATCCCCAACCAAATAGTTGCTCAGTCTCTGCGGAATATTTCAACTGCATCAGGAGTTCATAATTTAACATCTTAAGATATATGAATATTTGTGCCCTGCTGTCATGGTCCATCCAAATACTAGCGTACTTTGACAGAGAATGCTTTAAGTTCACTTTAATAACTTTCTAAACAAACAATCGTAGCATATCAAATAGCAACCTGAGAGAGAATGGAAACCAAAGACCAGTCTTCTCCAGCTATCTTTTCCTTCTGTAGAGAAAGGAAGTAAAACTTAAAACCAGAAAAACAAACTTGCCATGGAACAGCAAGAAATCACCAAAGCGGAGTTAACGATTCAGTTTTATTCGGAAGTCCCTCTGGGAAGGTTTCGTGGTCTTCTTTTCTATGAACTCAGCACTTCAGCACAAAAAGCTAGACCCAAAGCAGGATTCTTATTAAATCTTGGAGTAAAGTCAAACTAGGTGACTAAGTTTCACGTGAAATCACCAAAATCATGCCTTTCAGATTATAAAAGCAAAATGCCATGATATGAAAAAACCTAACTTGTACAGACAATACCAAAAATCAAGTAGCTGAACTATACACTTTGTATAAGCTAATTTCATGAATGAAAACCTGTCCATTCACATGGCCCAGCAATATTAAGTTATACAAGTCTTTCTTTTATCTTAAAGTTATATCAGCATAATAGTACCCTTCTACTACCACCCTCCTCCCTCCCAAAAAAGTGTGATATTATCCTTTGGTCTGTACACAGATTTTGCACAGTCAACTTACTTTTCTTTCTTTTCCTGTTTGTGTGCTTCCCTCGCAAGCTGCGCAGCTTTTCTGCTGTAAGGATGGATAACTTTTTTCTCTTGCTTCCCTCCTTGGGTTTTTCGTAACTTTGGCTGAAAGGAAATACACTACTAAAGTTAGGCAAAATGTTAACGGGAAGACAGGAGTACACACCACGGTTAAAACTAGAAAGGTCATGCATCAATATCTCAGAAAGCCCTGAGCTTATAGCAGCAGCTAATTTATCAGTCCCGCCAGTTAGATCTTACCCTCCTCAGTAACAAACAAAATTACTTGAACATGGTACATGCTGTAACAAAACTACTGTAGCACAGAAAAGGCTGTAAGAAATCTCACATAGTGACTACTCTCAAAATACCTATTTTGTAGAACCCTGCAGCTAGGAAACTAAAATTACCTCTCTGTACCTTTGCAGTAAATGTCCCCATTCAAGCTTCTACCCAATTGTTGCAGCTGGATTTCTGACAAAGGCCGTATGTCATTTGTACAACGCCGCAAAAAGGGCTCTCGTGTCCCACCCCCGGCAGCCCACGAGAGTCCTCGCAGCCCGAGGTGCCCCTTCCCTGGCTGCTGGTGCCGCACAGAGGGGGGATACCACTCACGCACGTAAAACACACCGCAACGCTAGTTTAAGTTATGCCACTTTTCTGGTGAAAAAGTGCTTGAAACAAAACTGAAAGGCCTTTATCAAACAGCGTTCTTTGAAATCTTTAACTGTGTGCAAAAGAAACGCCTGAAAGCACGAATTGCAATCAATGAACGGAGACTTCAGCACACCCTGTTATCTGTGTTAGCACCAGCGTTGAGAATCGCGAAAAAAAATGGCAACATAAAGACAAATTATCCCGACCAGCTAAAGAAGCCCCGAGAGGCACCGTGCGCCACTTCCACAGGCTGACCCCGCTCCTTCTTCCCTCCCCCGCGGCAGCCCCCAGGCCCTCGATAGCGGCCGCCGGCACGAAGGCCCAAACGCCGCCAGCCGCTCCGGGAGGACCGGCGACCAGGCAGGGTCACTCGGGGCGCCCCCCTCCCCGCTTCCCCCGGGGCCGCCGACCGGAGGGGAGGGAGCAGCTCATAACCCGAGGCCCCTTTACCGCCGGTAACGGCCCACGCTACCGCCCAGGCGTTTCAGGGGCTGAGGCCTCTCCAGGGACGCCGGCGGGGCCGGGTGAGGAGCCCCCCCCAACGCCGCCCCCCGGAGCGGAGACACGGGCAACCGCCGCCCCCCTACCCCTCACCCGCCATGCCCACGCCGCCACACGCACCATGGCGAGCCGACCCTCCTTCCGCCGCCGCGGTGCACCGGACAAAGGGCTCCGGGCGGGCCGGGGGGGCGGCGCGGCCGGCGTTCCGCGGCGGGGCGGTCGCCAGCAGCTTGCCCGGCTCCAGCAGCTTCACTCGGAGCCCAAAGACGCGCGTCAGCCCGGGCTGCGGGGCCGCTGCGGGGCCGCTGCGGGGCCGCCCCAAAGCGGGGTTGTGGTGGGAAGTCACCGGCCGGGCCCGGGGCCTGCGGACGGTCTTCTGTGGCTGTTCAGGTCCGAGCACTGCAGAGACGCCGTCTTTAGGCCTCGTTACATCATGCTTTTCGGTCGCCGATAGCTCTTTTCTGTCAAGTTGTTTTAATTCACGTCTGTAATATTGAATGAGAAGTGCTGGAGGTAGTCCTGCTTCGGTTTGGACCGTGTGACTCCTCACCAGGCTTTAGAAAGGGCTTTGTGACCCAAAACGTCCCCTTTTGTGCCAACTTCACCACCTGGGCCGACAGACTTCGTCCCTCCCCATAAACCGAACATCTCTGGGACACTCTCGAAGTGCAAGACGAAGATTTTACTGAAGGAAGGAACACACAGCCAGGGGCGGGCGTCCTCCCCCCGCGAGGAGGCCCTGACGCCCACCAGCAGCTGCATTTGTTCCGGCCCCGCTTCTGTAAAAGGACAATAAAAATTATGTCATTGTTTTAATTTATTTAATTTATTTGTCATTATTTTATTGTCTTAATAGAAACTGAAGTTTTATGTTAAGACAGGATGTTTTCTTTTACTGTGGTGAACTACCAAACCCACAGCACGAAAGACCTGCTTCTAAATTAAAAATTCACTGGCACCCGCACGTGCTATTATTTTCACATAATACTGAGGTATTAAGTAGTAGCTTCATACTAGTTCTTTCTTTCACGGTCCCTGCGAAGATCGGTGAATGCAGAAGTGTAGAATAAAAGTCCTTTTTACAGTATAGTAGCGCCTCAAGATTATGATGTTTCTTACTAAGATAAAACTTTCTGCAGGCATAATTCATAATTTCTCTAACATCTCAATGGCGCACGTCAAAGTCTCACGGTGGGCTAAGGTCACTGCTATTTTGTTAAAATGTTTTCGCTGTTGGAATCATGAGTGAATTGTTCAGCTTAATGATGATTTACTTTGACAGTATGACAGGTCAGGGAATGTAGTTTACAGTTCTGTGTATTGCCAGGTAACGTGTCACCGCTGGGGACTTGCTATTCTTCAAGCTGCCAGAAGCAGTCAAACGTGCTTGTAATATCAAAATGTGTAGGACCTCCAGTATTAGAAACGTAAAAAATCTAAACGTTGAGGTGTCAGGCAAACCATTTTCATTACTTATTTTTTTCTGTTGTAGCAATTGCTAAAATCTGTAGTTTGGTCTCATAGCATGGTGTGCTATTAATACCGGGAAGCCCATTCCTGTACTAGAAGTGATTTTTTTGAGTGTCCTTCTCCGCAGACCTCTTCCAGGATGTCATTTCTCTTCTGCTTAAACACTTTCTAATGTTCATCACAAATGTATCCGTCACCAATTTATGCCCATGTGCATTGTGCCTTCTTGTGCCAGCATCATCATTTTAGCTTAAATAGTACTTCTTTCATCCTTGTCTGCGAAAGAAAGTGTAAAGCTTTTTATTTTAAAAACTAAGACTCCAAGTTCTTCCAGCTTTTTAACTGTCTTTGCAGGAAAAATAGTAGGATAATAACTCACTGATAGAGAAGGTGTCTCACAGGAGCTGACATGCTTTTTAGTGGAATACATCTACTATCAGGAGAAAGGGTCCCAAAATAGATGTGGCTCCTACTAACATTGTTCTGCTAGTAGTTCTTCTTACTATATATGATCAGTTCGCTTTCACTTGTTTAAAAGTACTTTGCTATCTTTTACAAATGCTATATGAAAATTTGATTTTTTTCAAGTTGGAGGACCAAATATTTAAAGAAATACATTTGTTGTAAAGATTGTCCCTGAACAGTATTTCCCCAAGTTGTTTACTAAAAAAAAAATAAATAAGGAAAGCGTGATTAGCTTGAGCAAAGTCTTCATTTAGCTTGTAGTGGAACACTATCTGTTTGTGCACTTGCAATAAAACTGATTTAGAGAACTACAGAAAGCAGTGACAGTAGCATTTTATTATTATTTTTTATCCAATAATTTAGGATGTAGCAGTCATAGGCAGGAATCTAAGCACTGAATTTTAAATAGTCCATCCAAGTAAATAGATTCAGAGTTATGCTGTCAAACAGCACAGGAATCATAGTAGCAAACTAGGGACTAGCTCTGTTTTGATAATGTTCAAGTCTACACGGGACCAGCAACTTATGTTTAACTGAGGGATGCTGAAGGAAGTCAGACAATATGGTAAAAAGACAATGAAAACATTTTGACTATGGGGTCCCACTCGTGAATACAAGCCAAAGATGAAAAAAGTAAATTTTAGATTCTTTATTCATTTGGATGAACAAAAATGTGGCTATATTTTTTTCTGCTAAGAAACTAATTAAAAACACCTATGAAGAAACAAGTCAATGAGACTTAAGCCTTGGCTTTTAGACGAACAATTTCCAAACTTGCACCGTGACCATGTTGTGATTTCAGTCCTTCCTTCCTTCAGGCTCCCAAATGCAAACACCAGCGTGAGTGCTCGCTTTCCTCTTGGCCTGGTGGCTCCGCTCACAGCCGTTACAGCCTCACACAGACTAATGTCCTTAGCCTGGAGATTTTAGAGCGTGCATGCCTGGAAATGTCCATAGCTATGCTATTCCTGGCAGAATAGCCCAGAAGAACTACTGTGGTCTCCATCTATTTTTCTTTCCACAGAGATCTGCTGGGCGGGAGGCAGAGGGAGGTGTACAACTGGCTTTACTTCTGAGCTGGAGGACGCGGTTGGGACCCAAATCAGAGCTGAAAGGTACCCACAGAGCAGGATTACTGAGACTCATTCTACCTAACCTTGAATTTTTAATTAGGACATTAAGAAAGAAGCATAGGCTCCGTAGATACTTATACCTAATGGGCAGCTCCATGGGGTTATTCAGCTGGTCTTTCGCCATTGACTATAATGAGACCCTTGGGTGATGATGCATCTAATTTGATGACCTAGTTACAAACCAAAAACTATTCAATGTAAATGCGCACTGATTTCTAGTCCAATCTTGTTCTTTAAATAGTTCATAATCTGGAAAAAAAAAATTGTTACTTCTCAATACTTCACTCTCCCCATTTACAAAGGATCTTTTGTAGAATATCTTGACAGCTGTGTAAAATAATTGCTGTGTAAGTTCTCCTAAGTCATGTATTTTTTTCGGGGGAAGGGAGGGAAAACACAAGAATCTAAATTTGGCGTGTTGGTATCTGGATCTTAATTTGCATTTTTTTGCATTAATTTTACCGATACCATTGCAAATGCAGAAATTAAAATAAAGGGATACCTGGCTGGGAGAGTCTTTTCTACTGTGTTTTGTATCAATGAGGCAAAATAAAGTAGGTTTACTACGTATAGACTAAATATTCTTACATCCATGAACAGATTTGCCATTAAATTCCAGTTACTGTGGAATATCATGTTAAATATGATAAAGCAGGGACTACAGTACAGTACTTAGGAGACAGTAGCCATACAATGCTGCAAAAGAGACCCCATTATAGTGACAGTACCATGTATCCGATTTTCAGAAATTCTGACATGTAAGAATTAGACCCATTGACCTGTAAGAGTTAGACCGATTTCTGAATGTTCTTGAAAATCTCATTTACAGTGTTATAACTGCATTAATGAGAATGGAGCTTAAAATTGTGGTTAGCTTAGCTTTAGTAAAATGCAAATTGCCTGAGTTCAAGGGAAACAAGTAAAGGTTAAAGCAATTAACAGCTGGGTTTAGAAGCGAGAAAAAAAGTAATGAGCAGGGGAAACTACATCAGCGAGGGAACAGCGAGCAGTCAGACATAGCTTTGTCAGGATGTGAAATGCATCCGAAATGCATCTTGGTCTGAAGTGCATCATGGAGCACATGTGGAGACACATGTAGAGTTTCTTGACTATATTCCAGGTTATCAATAAGACGAAGCAATACAATGGAAATAGAAAATTGCAGTTATGCTTGCAGTTATTTTGTGGTTTTTTTTTTAAGCTAATCTCTCTTACAGTTGTGATTTTTGTATGTGCTATTACCTTAATGATTGAAGGATATAGCCACATGATGGTAAACATAATAAAAAAAATACACCACTAACTTTAAATTGTGTTGATTTGTTTTTTGGGGGGGGGTGGGGTGTTCTGTTTCACTTAACGTATACTTATTGCAAAGTTCCTGATGTAAGCTTGCTCTTAGGAATGCAGAGTTTAGATCTGCTCACAGCAGTGGGGGTATGAATGAGACTGGTATGGTATTATTGCAGGGATTGCTTAAATATAAATAAATTGTCTAAAACCGATAAATCGCTGAAACTGATACATAATCTGGGTTATCTTTAAATCAACCTTTAGGAGAATAAATCAGCTAACACTGAGCCCAGCACTGTCACAGTTAGGTCACTGACTGAGCTTCAGCAAATCTGAGGATGCAGGCACTGCTTTAAAGAGGTACCCTAATATTTGCTGTCTCCTGATTTTGTAAATACAATGCTTTTAATTTAGCCAGGTTTGTGCTTTGAGACTACATTCCTATCAATTCAATGCCACTGTTTAAGTCTACAGTTTACAGATTGTGAACACATTTATCCACGTAGCTGAGGCAGTATTTCTGCAAATTGGACTTTATTGACTCAACAGAGCATTAAATGAAGGCACGAGGGCCTTGTTTTGAAACTTGTGTTCTTTGCGTGGATTATAGCAGATTTTCCAGCATTTGTCTGAAATTTTCTTTAAATTGCTTTTATTTGGCAAATATTTTTATTACTTTTGTCACTGATTCTGGTGTATTTTGCACTGATATCTTAATTTCTCTGCTGACAAACTAAGAAAAGGTATGAGAGAAGTACCTGCTTATATCATTTACTCTCTCCTTCCTGTTTTACAACTATTTCTAAACTGTACTGCACAAGAAACTACTAAGAACACCTAATATGCTCCTTTGATTATGTTTCATGCTACCTATTTCTGCATTTCCCGATTTCTCTAAATGCTGCTATGTTTTTTTTTGTTGTTGTTGTTGCTTTTAATCTCTCCTTTCTAATTATACTCAAGCTCTTCCTAATGGATTCCTGTCACTAATCAGAGAAGCAAAAGACCACTTATTCCTTTTGGCAGAGCCTCCTAGGCTAATGCAATTACCTGCCATAGTCAACCATTTTATCATTCCCTTTAACCTTTTAAAATTAGTGCTCTTGCCACTTTATTTGTTTAGATTTTTAAGAGGCTCTCTGGTGCACTGTATGCTTACAGATATTTTAGAATTCTAAATAAGATTTAGCATATTAAAAATACTAAAAGCTATGTAGCAAAAATCATCATCTATGCAAATAACCTGCGATTTCTTGTAAAATCACTCTTTTCTGTCCCATCTGTTTCATGTTTTCCTTTCCCATCCCCTGTACTTCCACCACAGCCCGACAAAATTCACACATGGTAAAACAGAAATGTTTTCAAATAAGCCAAGTTTTCTACATATTTTGAAAGTCTCTGGTAAAACAGCAGCCACGTAGCACATGCTGAAAGTTCCCACTTGGGAAAATAGAATTAAAAGTTTAAGCCTCCCATTGGACATAGAATTTAAAGTTTAGAACTTTCCTAGAAGAAAGAACCTGAAATGAGACTACAGAGTAGTAGTATAATGTGCTGCCACTGTATAGCATGGCATCTTCAGCAAAGAAAATCAAATGTCATATACCAGAACCTTTAGACACTCCATTTCGCAGGCTCCCTTCAGGACCAAACTCCAGTCAGGGTGCAAGTGAGTGTGTAAATCTGCAGAGATTCAACTCTCTGGAACCTAGAGTTTCCTTTGGGCCCTTGGTGTGCCCAGGGGCTCAAAGCTCAGTTAAAATGATCGACAGCTCAGGATGTGGGCAGATGTATCTGGGCAACGTGCCTGCAGCTTAGAGAATTAACTTCTTCTGCCTCTGCTTAAGCTTCTGTCCAGCCTGCCTGGGCGCCCATCTGAATAATTCCTCCTTATAACCATTAAAATGTACCTATTTGTGAAGTTGCAACTGAAATTCACAATACAATGACTTAATATTATTCTTGTGAGACTTAAGCTATCGTAACTTTTTTCTTCGATAGTGAATTGAATCTACTGCCCAATAAATTTATGAGACCTGTCCTGGATATATCAGGATATTTTTACTGTACGTACACTAGGAATGGAAACATAAGAAGAAAATTCTTTGACAATATAGAAGATGGTTAATGAGTTAGCCAAAAAAAAAATCCTATTTCTGTGCAACACAGAAAAATATGAAATGATTGAAATCTCAATGTTTTGTGTACCATTAAAGTTTGAGTGACAGCAGATAATTTCTCAGGCCTATTTGTTGTCTGGTTTGAGTGGTCTCTTTCCTTCTCCTCCTTTTCGATCTCCTTCACTTCAGGCCTTGTAGCTGCAGCAGTTGAAGCTATTATATGAACATATTGAATAATCTTTTAGATGAGGTGATGCTGGAAATTCAATTTTGTCTG